>NC_045439.1:157282254-157321277 GCF_002776525.5 Piliocolobus tephrosceles
GCTCTGTCACCTAGGCTGGAGTGCAGTGGCCGGATCTCAGCTCACTGCAAGCTCCGTCTCCCGGGTTCACGCCATTCTCCTGCCTCAGCCTCCCGAGTAGCTGGGACCACAGGCGCCGGCCACCTCGCCCGGCTAATTTTTTGTATTTTTAGTAGAGACGGGGTTTCACTGTGTTAGCCAGGGTGGTCTCGATCTCCTGACCTCGTGATCCGCCCGTCTCGGCCTCCCAAAGTGCTGGGATTACAGGCTTGAGCCACCGCGCCCGGCCAGCATTCTTATTTCAGGTGCCACAACCCCCTTCCTGCTCACAACTGGGGGAGACGGTGCTGGATGGGGAAGTGCCAGGGATTCTCTGCTTCCAGAGCCATGAAACCACCACATCACTGATGGGCACAGGCAGACATGCAGAGGCCCCAACCCACCCCATACCACTCCAGACAGGCTCCCCACTCAAGACAAATGCCAGGGCTGGCCCCTTGGGTGGGCGACCTGTGCAGGCTCATGGGGCCCTGCCGTCAGAAACCTGCATTTGGTTTTATACTTTGCTGTTGCCATCTTGAAATTCTTTACGATTTTTGAACAGAGGGCCAGCATTTTTATTTTGCATAGAACTCAGCAAATTTTGTAGCTAATTCAGATGAAAGCCCCCTGGCTTCCAACCAGAGGTGGCTGCATCACTGCACCGGTTCAGACTGCATCGCGGGCACCTCCAGCCAGTGCTGATGGCCACATGCCATTCTGGGGGTGGCCTCCTCGGGAGCTTGCAGGAGGGATAGGAAGGCTGTTGGGGGCCCACGAGTCAAAGGCTCAGTCACAGAGAATGGCATGTGGATCAGCCTTTGGAGCTTCGTGCAGCGCTGTTTTTGGGTAAGTGCTGTGTCATTTCTCCACTGTGGACTGTGGTCAGGAGTGGCTGGAGCTTGGCAGGTCCCTTGTCCTGGAAGCTGGGTCTTGAGGGTTGGCAGGACTAGACCTGACAGGTGACCCTAGCTCAAGTGCTGATGGTGCCAGTGCCACAGCAACAGTGCTGACTTGTGCTTACTGTGCAGATCTGTCCCGCTAAGGGACCCGGGCCGCCTGGCCCGCTCCACTTTGGGTCATTTGGTGGGACCCTGCAGGGTTACTTCTCTTGCAGCTCCCAGAACCTCCCCGCCTATTGTTTGGACGAACGGAGGCAGGATGGTTCACTTCCGGGTTCTTCTTCACCACCAACTCTTCCCGTGTGTGCGAGAATGCAGCTGACGCCCGGGAAGGTGAAGATTAATCAGGCATGCACCAGGTGATGTCAATCCGAGGAGACCAAGATTTACCTGGTGGCACCTGCGGAGCGGCCCCCCCTCCCCCGACATGCCCGTGCCCCGCCTATTGCCCTTCCACTCCTAGAAAAGTCGCTCCCAGCAGATGCACCGGGGGCGGGCTTTCTCAGCCCCCACTCTTGTCGGGACTGTATTAGAAACTTCCCCCAACCCAGCTCCGGTCCCTGAAGCTAGATGACCAAAGAATAAATTTGCAGTTTTGCTTTTAGCCTTGCCTACTCGCTGGTTCTTTTGTGCCCACTCTGGTGGTCTTAGAAAAACAAATCACCTATGGGTCCCGGTTTCTGCCTGCTCAGCTGTCTGCTGCCCCCACCTGGCCGCTGCCTCCAGTGCCGACCCGATCCTCAGTGGTTTTTGTCAACTTTCTGAAAAATACATGAAATTGCTGCTGTCTATTTTGACCTACAAAGATGGCCATTTTAAGTGGTTCAACATAATACCATTGCTTAGAATGGTCTTATAAATGGGAGCAAAGGGAAAGAAAGGAGTAAAGGGTGTGTGTATTACGGAGAATCCTGGCATACAACTGTAGTATATGCTAAACATAGCCCAGATGTTTGTGTCAGCTGTCTGTGGTCACTTTGGGGGCATCTGACACCCGTGTGTGGTTCCCTCCTTGACCAGGTATTACAGAACACTGGACAGTGAGTGAGAGCCCACCGTGGGCCAATGGCCATGGGTTCCGGTAGCCACCTTGGCAGAGAAGAGAGAATATGTGAAATTCAACCAGTGGCTGACTCTGTCAGGGACATTCTGCAGACTCCATAAGCTCTCTGAACCTTAGTTTTCCCATCTGTGGTTTGGAGCCAAAGCACCCACTTCCTCCATGTCTTGGGCAGGGCTGGTCTTCAGCAGGGATGCTCTTCCGGGTCAAAGACATCAGGGTGTTCCATACAGATTGGGAAGTAGCCACTATTCAGAGCTGCCTGGGTAGTGTGGCTCCCCGGAAACTCCTGGACACATCTTCATGGCCCAGCAACTGAAGGATGAATGCCGGGCACATTGGGACCTCCAGGACCTGCCCCCGTGTCTTACCTGGCATCTGACCTTTGTGCACCCCACCCTGCTATTTACAGGGTCAAGATGAGAAGCAAAAGAGATCTTAAAACCACCTTTGCAGAAATTGTAACTGAGGAAATGATGACGGTGAAAGACAGCTGAACTACCTGACTCCGTCTTGCTTCTAACCTCCAGGCTGTCCTCGTTCATTCCTGGGTGGAGGCTGAACTAACTTCGGGAGGAACTTAGTTTATAGTTTAACTTTGCAACAAAGATGATAACAGCCCTTTTTGAAAATAAATCCTCTTCTTGTCTAGGGACCAATCTGCCTTTGTAGGACTAACGAATTAGCTACAAGATTAAAAACAAGGTTCAGGAGTCATGAAACTAGAGGCTACAAGATTCCAAACCTCCTCAAATTGCTCCTGGAAATAACACCACTGTTGTAAAACCTAAGATGAGTGCTTGAGATATTTTGTAGACCCTGCGTTCTGATGCACCAGCTGACGTCACCCAGACAGGTGGTAATCAGGTTCATCTGGTCTTGTGGCCCCCACAGGAACCGCAGTGTGGGAGGAGAGCTTCGCCCCTCTGTGGTTTCATCTGCAGCCCAATCACTCAATGCTCCACACTCCCAGGCCCGCTACCTGCCAAATTATCCTTAAAAGATCCTAGTCTCCGAATGTTCGGGGAGACTGATTTGAGTAATAATAAAACTCCAGTCTCCCGTACAGCCAGCTCTGTGTGAATTAAACTCTCTCCACTGCAATTCCCCTGTCTTGATAAACTGGCTCTGTCTAGGCAGAGGGCAAGGAGAATCCGTTGGGCAACGGTTACAATCAGGCACAGAAAAAAGACGTGCAAATCAGCAGTCCCTTCTTATCCACGCAGCCTCCCTTTCTGGGGTGTTATCCAGGATCAAATAGAAAACTCCAGAAATGGACAATTCACAGGTTGTAAATAGCATGCTGCTCTGCCCTGTCGTGGGTGTGAATCCTCCTTTCATCCAGTGTATCTGTGTTGCTTACACCAACCATCAGCCACTTAGAGCAACTGTCGTGGCAGCACAGCGCTTGTGTTCAGGTCACCCTTATTCTACCGAATCACAGCCGCAACGCGCAAAAGTAGTGATGCTGGCAATTCAGATACGCCAAAGAGACGAGCACAGTGCTTCCTTTCAGTGAAAACGTGAAAATCCTCAACTTAAGGGGAAAAAAAGCATATGCTTCATTTGCTAAGATTTACAGTAAGAATGAATCTTCTATGTGTGAAATTATGAAGAAGGAAAACAAAAATGTGTGCAAGTTTTGCTGTCGCACGTGAAACGACCAAAGTTTCGGCCACCATGTGCGGTAAGAGCTTAGTTAAGATGGAAAAGGCATTACATTCGCGGGTGGAAGGCACGGACAGCGATGTGTTCTGACTAACAGCCATCAGGTTCGGTACCAGCTGCCCTTTCAGGCATCCCCTGTGGATGAAGGGGGGACTGCTGTAGTGGCAGAAACATCCTCTGATCACTGGTTAGTCTGCAGAGGTCAAGGAGGGGTCCGGAGAGATAGTGTGAACCCAAGGGAGGTGAGAGCGGGTGGAAGCAGTGAGTGGGTGCCTGGGGGAGTCAGGACACTTGGGCCCCCAGCTGTTTTCACGCCTCCAGCACCAGGCTCGCCCCCATGCCCCTGCTGCCCCTCTCTGGGCTCTCTGTGAGTATAGTTCCTACCACTTTTATTTTTTTTCCTCACATACTAAAATGACAGCTTGGTTAAAACGAAAATCGCCAAAATGACTCGGGCTCCCAGCGTAACCAAAGTGGTGCTCTGGGCTGGGCTTAGCCGCTGGGCCTGCTTTCCTGGGATCAAAGTTTTATCCACAGCCATTAATCACATAAAAGCAGATATTGAGGAGCATTAGCCCCAGCCAGCTGTTGCGCCGTGTCCTGGGCCATTACGCGGATTACCTCCCCACAGTGCCTTCCTGATGGCCCAGTATCTCGGGTTTGCATGGGCCTATTGGCAGCCCGGTTGACTCCAAGGCTGGGCACAAGCTCTGCCTCCCCGGCCTCTCTGTGACCCCCAAAGCAGCTCCTCTTTCTTGGACCTCCCACCTGAGGGGCCTCCATCCCCCTCAGGAGGTCCATGGCCCCTTCCCCACAGGCCCAAAAGCTCAGGTGCTCGGCTCCTGATTCAGGGCTCCAGCCCCAGCTGCAGTCCACACACGGCTGGACAGAATCCATTCCTTTCAGTTACCACCCAAGGAGGCCTAGTCCTGCAATAGAGTAGCCACTGGCTACCCAGTGAAATGAGGGCTCCGAGTACCACTGGCTGATGTCTCTTTGGTTAGTCACTGTGATAACTCATATGAAAAAGTACATTTGCTTCAGAGGATGTGAGAGCATGTAAGACATAAGGGAAGGAAGCCGTGCCGCGGTGGGTTCTGGAATCTCCTGGGTGAAGGCCTCTGGCATCTTTACTTTGAGCATCACACCAGTTACCCGCAGCGGGCCAGTGATACGGTTCAGCTGTGTCCCCACCCAAATCTCATCTTGAATTGTAGCTCCCATAATCCCATGTGTCATGGGATGGACCCGGTGGGAGGTCACTGGATCATGGGGTCGGTTTTTTCCTGTGCTGTTCTCATGGTAGTGAATACATCTCAACAGACCTGATGGTTTTATAAAGGGCAGTTCCCTTGCACTCTCTCTTGCCTGCTGCTAGGTAAGACAACTTTGCTTCTCCTTCGCCTTCTGCCATGATTGTGAGGCCTCGCCAGCCATGTGGAACTGTGAAATCTCTTTCCTTTTAAAATTACCTAGTCTCAAGGATGTCTTTATTAGCACTGTGAGAACAGACTAATACAGTAAAACTGGAGTGCAATGCATTTCACTCATTTTGTCATGGATCCTCTTCAGACAGTCTCTGTGACTCCTGAGGAACTTAGAGACACTGACCCTGGGAGTCAGGCTGCAATAAGGAAACTGAAGAGGCCAAGCACAGTGGCTCACGCCTATAATCCCAGCACTTTGGGAGGCTGAGGTGGGTGGATCACTTGAGGTCAGGAGTTCAAGACCAGCCTGGCCAACATGGTGAAACCCTGTCTCTACTAAAAATACAAAACAATTAGCCAGTGGCATGTTCCTGTAGTCCCAGTACTTTGGGAGGCTGAGGCCAGCAGATCACTTGAGGTCAGGAGTTGGAGACCAGCGTGGTCAACATGGCGAAACTCCATCTCTACCAAAAGTACAAAGAAGTTAGCCGGTAGTGCACACCTATAGTACCAGCACTTTGGGAGGCTGAGGCAGGCAGATCACTTGAGGTCAGGAGTTCAAGACCAGCCTGACCAACATGGTGAAACCCCGTCTCTACTAAAAATACAAAAAATTAGCCCATGACATGTGCCTGTAGTCCCAACTAGTCATGAGGCTGAGGCAGGAGAATTGCTTGAACCTGAGGGGCGGAGGTTGCAGTGAGCCAAGATCGTACCACCGCACTCCAGCCTAGGTGACAGAGCGAGACCCTGTCTCAAAAAAAAAAAAAAAAAAAATGCGGTGGGCAGGGGAGGGGAACTAAAGGAAAAGGTCAGTAATGAACACAATAGACAATGGAGAGGCCCCATCCAGCCTAGGGCTTCTCCAGACAAGTTCCCCACGGCTCTCCAGACGGCAGATGGAAAGTGTCTGTGGGGCTAGGAGATAGAGTGAGACAGAGCCTGCCTGCTGGAGCTTTTCCTCAAGGGGGCCTGGGGATGCATAAACAGGTAGATATTAATACAGGGCAGTGATAAGGGCTGGGAGGGGAGATAAAGGGAAGGGGAGTCCATGGGAATGACTCTTTAAGACAGAGGTGACCCAAGTAATTGAACAAGTAAGCGGCCCCCTGGGAAGAGCATGCCCCGGCAGTCCATGCAAAGGCTCCCTCTCCGGACGGGTGGCCGGAGGCCCGTGTGGCTGGAGTGTTGAGAAGGAATGGGAAGGGGGCAGGCTCAGGCTGGGCTGAGCTTAGCCAAGTTCAGCAGGTCACCCCTTTCTGTATCTCAGTTTTCTCTAATGAAGGGATTGGACTGCTTCTAAGAATCTTAAATCATCTATGTTCTAAAATGCAGAAGCACATTAGTTATGATCCTGATGGGGTTCAGAACATGTCAACCCAAAATATGACTATGGAAGACCGGAATATGCCACCCTGCATATGCCTCTTTGGCATAAGAGTTATTTTGAGCTGGCTATTTTGAGAAACTGCAGGCACAGGGAGAGCTTTGAAAACACCATAGAAGTTATCCTTCTGCAAGGGAAATTTACATCTATAAAGGAAATCTCCATTTGTAAGGGTGTCTGCCTCTCTGCACCAGGAAAAGGACAGTAACTAAATCACCAGAGACCCGTAGTCAATGCAGAAGGCGCCTACTTCAATCTGTGTAACAAATCTACCTTCTGGTTTTCCAGTGATTTCCCTGGTCATCTCATTTTAACCAAGTCTTTCCCCACACCTTTCCTTCTTGGTTTCAGAAAAAGTTGGTATTTAAACCTGAAGTCTAAGACCACTCTTTGAGATCTACTAAAGAGATTAACTTGGCTGGGCACCGTGGCTCACACCTGTAATCCCAGCACTTTGGGAGGCGGAGGTGGGCAGATCACCTGTGGTCGTGAGTTTGAGACCAGCCTGACCAACATGGAGAAACCCCATTTCTACTAAAAATACAAAAAATTAGCCTGGTGTGGTGGTGCATGCCTGTAATCCCAGCTATTTGGGAGGCTGAGGCAGGAGAATCGCTTGAACCCGGGAAGCAGCAGAGGTTGCAGTGAGCCAGGATCGTACCATTACACTCCAGCCTGGGCAACAAGAGCAAAACTCCATCTCAAAAGGAAAAAAAAGATTGGCTCGACTGGTTATCCCCCATATATACAGGAAGGATACGTATAATTAAACTTTTGTTTGTTTCTCTTGTTAATCTGTCTTTTGTTACAAGAAGTCCTGCTAAGAACTCATGAAAGGTGAAGGAGAAAATTATTTTTACTTCCCTATGATCCCATCTTTAGAAATAAACACTATCAAAAAACCCTAGATATGTGCACACGTTCTGTGTCCATACACATTAGTACGTGTTCCATCAGAGAATTATGGAAGGTTATACACCACCATAGCCAATATGGGCTTCCTAGGAAGAAAGAAGGCCAAATAAAATAAACACCTTATTAAAATATTTCTAAACGTCACGTTGAACATGGTAAATGCACACAATTTTTGTCAATTAAAAATTAAAAATAAATAAAATTTTTAAATTAAAGAAAAGAGAATGATCCATCCTACCCAAGTACATACATATGGATGAAATAGTTAGAAATGTAAGCGAGAATTAGATCTAAATCTACTAAATTTGTAGGGATACCCATTGCTATAGTGTGGCTATTTGTCCCCTCCAAATCTCATGCTGTAATTTTATCTCCGGTGTTGGAGGTGGGGCCTAGTGGGAGGTGTTTGGGTCATAGGGGCAGGTTCCTCAAGAATATCTTGGTACCATCATCCTTGCAGTAATGAGTGAAGTCTCACTCTGTTGGTTTCTACAAGAGTGTATTGTGAAGAAGAGCCTGGCACCGCTCTCCTTGCTTCCTCTCTCGCCACATGATCTCTGCACATACCAGCTCCTCTTCCTCTTCCACCATGAGTGGAAGCAGCCTGAAGCCCTCATGAGAAGCAGACACTGGCACCATGCTTCCTGTGCAGCCTGTAGAACTGTGAGCCAAATAAACCTCTTTTCTTTATAAATTACCCAGCCTCAGTTATTCCTTTGCAGTAATACAAAATGGACAAAGACTCCCTTGAAAAAGTAAGTGGAAGAGTAATAAAGTTGCACAGTGATGAGAATTGTGTAATGTTAGTTCAGTAAAAACAAGCCTGTCAACAAACCCCTGAATGTGTGTACCTGTTTTGGTCTGTGTGTGTAGAACTCAGGAAGGCGTGGCCATGGTCATGTTGGCCATTTCCTTGTTCTCTCTGGGAGAGTGGGAGGAGGGGGGTGGGAGGAGTTTGCAGTGCTGCCTCTGGATGGGTGGTAGGAATGGGGAGAGCACTGGATCCAGGCTCCATGGGGTCGCCAAGGCAGCAGGAGGTGTCTGGAGGCCGAGACGTTAGCTCTGTGTTTCCATGTGCCTGTCTCTCCCACACCAGCCCCTGCCATGCTTGCTGTCTGAGCATGGGGACTCTTGTCTTCCACCACAAGGTGGATGTCGCAGCACCATTTAAACTCAGAAGGCATTTGTAGCACTTTATTATTATTCAAACAAGCATCTCTTTCAAGCACATGGAATGCCATGTGTGGTAAATCCAGTTCCCACCCTCTATGAGGTAACTGATCTGCCATCATCGCAGGCTGGGTTAGGCTGCTACTGAAGCAGACAATGTTGCCATTGTGGGGGCCAAGGCCCTAATTCACCACAGGGGCCCCCTTCAGTCTTCAGTCGGCATGATCATAAAGTTCCCTCTGTTTTAATCCTTAACCCGAAGTAACTGGCGTTGGCCAATCAGCTTGCTGTTGTTCCATCTCCCTGTCCTTGTAAGTAACTTTGAAATGACCAGTCTGCTTTTTCCCCTTTGTTTCTGCTTTCCTCAGCCTTTTTTTTTTTTTTTTTTTTTTGGCCTATAAAGCAAACCTCCTCTGCTCAGCTCATTGGAACACGAATTCTTTTTTATGGAATAAAGTATTGCCCAATTCTAGAATTGCAAATAAAACCAACCGAGGTATTTAAACTAAGTTTGCTGTAATTTTGCTGTTGACAGATCTGACAACCAAGGAAGGAACCTGAAAAAGACGGACCTGACAACCCTGAGGCCCCTGCAGGAGCACAGGAAAGGCCCTGCTCGCTCTACCTTTTGGGGAGGTCCTTGTCTTCCTCACGGAGTCCTGAGAAGTCCTGCTGTCTTTTGCGTGAGTGCTCCCTGGTATTTTTGGCATTTGGAGAACCAAGGTGGATTTGTGCTGTGACAGGGCACACCACCTTTCGGTTTGCAGTGACTGAGGAGTCACTGTGGCAACAAAATGGTCATTTTTAAAGTAACTGGTAACAGTGGCAGTAAGTGGTTATTTTTGGAGGGGTCCTCTTTATTTCTTCTCTTCTCAATGGTGAGGTCTCAGAGCAAAAGCCATCTTGGCTCTGAGATACCGAAGAGCCAACATAAAAATGGGATCTCTAATTTCTAAAGATCTGAGTACTCTGCCTTCTAATAAACCTGCCTTTTTCATGGACAAGTATTACGGCCCCAGAAGCTGCAAATATTCTCAAAAGTGGCAAAGTCTTACTAAAGATAATTCAGAATGACAATGGCTGTTATATGGAATGTTACAGGTGAACACAGAACTGGTTATCTAAGAAGCACACTTGAGTCTCAAGCCTCTTTTTTCTTTTTTTTCTTTTTTTTTTTTTTTTGAGACGGAGTCTCACTCTGTCGCCCAGGCTGGAGTGCAGTGGCTGGATCTCAGCTCACTGCAAGCTCCACCTCCCGGGTTTACGCCATTCTCCTGCCTCAGCCTCCCGAGTAGCTGGGACTACAGGCGCCCGCCACCTCGCCCGGCTAGTTTTTTTGTATTTTTTAGTAGAGACGGGGTTTCACCGTGTTAGCCAGGATGGTCTCGATCTCCTGACCTCGTGATCCACCCATCTCGGCCTCCCAAAGTGCTGGGATTACAGGCTTGAGCCACCAAGGAAGTCTCAAAGAGACAACAGGATTCTAAAATTGCTTTTAAAAAATTCATTGTGAAGAGCTAATAAAAGCTAGAAGTGCAAGACATCCCCCATACCAAGGACAGTAAAACTGACATGACTCCTGCTGCTCCTCTGTATCCTATTTTGCCTAAATATTCACAGTCTATTAACTTTCTGTCATAATTGCCTATATTCTCAGAAGAAAACAGTTAAACAGTTTTCTTATAAGATAAAACCACCCCAAACCCTAGGAAATAACACTCAAGTGACTTATGTTCCCTGGATAAAAATAGAGTTCAAAGCCATAGTTTAAAATTTTCCTAAACCTAGAAAAAAACCTGCAAAAGTTTTCTGAAGAATTTGAGATCTCGACTAGAACTTGTGACCCTGAGTCATCTGATCTCTACCAACGAACCCGCATGTGGGTGGGAACTGGGGAAGCCCAAAAATGGATGAAAGAGGCAGAATGATGTTATCTGACAAGCCCTACCACCTGTTCCACTTATGGGCCAAGCAAAGCCTGAAAAATGACCATTGAAAGCCATTCTTGAAGAGACTCAGTTCCATGGCAACCAACAACCTAGGGTGGCCTTCGGACCCCTGAAACAATGGTCTCCAGAATATTGTTGCCATCGGTGCAAGCAACCAGGGCACTGGCAAGGGGGCTGCCCTCACAAAGATTTTGAGGGAAGCTCCTAAAAACAGCCTGCCAGCCCTCTGACAATCTTCATATTAACCACCAAGACTGATGGGCCTCCAAGGGAAGCTCTGATATGCTTCTTCCCGTTATCCAGTCTGAGTAGATACCAGAGCCCCTATTTCTACTTTAAACCCCACTCTTATGGGACAACCTCTCTCTTGGAATAGAAAAGAAAAATTCATTTGTGAGGGATAGCAAATTGAGCTCTAGGAATGAGTCCAGGAATAAAAAATGCCTTCTTTGCCCTGTTTATTCAAAGGTTCTGTCCTGAAGTCAGTTGTCTAATTAAGAAACAAGTTAAGTTGAAAAGACCGGGCTGAGTGTAGTGGCTCACTCCTATAATCCCAGCACTTTGGGAGTCTGAGGCAGGAGGATCACTTGAGCTCAGAAATTCAAGAGCAACCTGGGCCACATAGTGGGACCTCATCTCTATTTACAAATAAATAAATGAAAATTTAAAAAAGAAAAGACTATGTATTAACTAAATGATTTCCAAAACACAATTTCTTGGCACTTAGCTGGCTTTTTTTTTTTTTAAATCCTGGTAAAAGAAATTTATATCTATAAAGAAAATCTGTTTTTAAGGGTGCTTCCCTTTCTACATCTAAATCATTAGGAACTTTGACAGTGGAGAATAGATTGGCTTGAAGTTTACGTAAAAAAAAAAACCTTACCTTTGTATAAGGTGCTTTGGCTGACCATTTTGCCTGATCTAGGCCTTTACCTAAGACCTTTTTTATCTTGGCAAATAATGATGTTTAGATCTAAGTTCTGTGCCTTTGACATGTAAATTTTCTACCTCTTTCCACTCTTTTCTACCTTTTTAAGAGTCCTGCCTTTGGATGTACAAATTTGATGTTGCCTAGATAACAATTGTTTAGGCCAATAGAACAGGTAATCAGGGCATTAATTGTCTAAACAGGGGAGAGAAACTATTTGAAAACTGACAAATGAATAATCTTATTAAAACCATATCTGCCTCTGTCTGCTGTCTGTATGTCTATCTGTGTTAGGTATATGTGATGTGTCTCTACCAAAATATAAGAAAGAGTCATAATGAACTGGCTTAAAGAAAAAGTTAGCACTTAAATATTTTTTCAGAAAAAAGAAACTAACCGAAATGCCTTTTTGTTCGTATGACTTGAGTAAATCTTTGGTAAGTAAGACTAATTTAATATTGTTGGTTTAATAAAAACAGCTGTGTCTTCTGATCAGCAAAATACTAATGTATTTAACTTTAGCATTCCTGCTTAGGTGGCAACTGTCTACCACTTGGGTGCTGTAAAATGGTTAGCAGCAAAATCATTGAGATGATGGCTAACTTTGTGTAACCAGCAATGTAAGCATAATTGTTAAGAATGAGTAAATTATGTGGATGTAAATGGGATACAAATATATAAATACCATTCTCATAATTATAAAATCTTTTTCAGTAACTTAATCCTAAGTCATGTTATGATTAATAGATATTCATGAAATGTTTAAGTCATCTCTAAGTTAAAACACTGAAACATTAATTGCTGAACGTAAGTTTAAGTATATGCTTTGTGCTATAGTTTGGATACTTGGCCCTCTAAACCTCATGTTGAAATTTGATTCTTGGCTGGGCACGGTGGCTCATGCCTGTAATCCCAACACTTTGGGAGGCCGAGGTGGGCGGATCACCTGAGGACAGGAGTTTGAGACCAGCCTGACCAATATGGTGAAACCCTGTCTCTATTAAAAATAAAAAAAACAATTAGCTGGGCATGGTGGCGGGAGCCTGTAGACCCAGCTACTTGGGAGGCTGAGGCATGAAAATCACTTGAACTAGGGAGGCAGAGCTTGCAGTGAGCCGAGATCGTACCACTGCATCATTCCAGCCTGGGTGACAGAACGAGAATCCGTCTCAAAAAAAAAAAAAAAAAAAATTGAATAATAGGAAAGAAAACAAAAGTGATTCTCAATGTTAGAAGTGGGGCCTAATGGGTGGTGTTTGGGTCTGGGGTGGGATCTCTCATGAATGGCTTGCCCCCACCCTTGTGGTAATGAGTGAGTTCTTGCTTAATTAGTTCCCATGAGAGTTCCCTCAAGAGTTAGTTGTTAGAAAGAGTTCTGGTACTTTCTCCATCCTCCTTGCTTCTTCTCTTCCATGTGATCTGCACACACTGGATCACCTTTACCTTCCTCTATGAGTAGAAGCAGGCTGAAGCCCTCACAGAATCAGATGCTGGCATTATGCTTTTCATACAGGCTGCAGAACTGTGCACCAAATAAACCTCTTTTCTTTATAAATTACTCAGCCTCATGTACTCCTTTATAGCAACACTAAACAGAATAAGACGTTTTCTAATCTTTGTTTGTTTGTTTGTTTGTTTTTTGAGACAGAGTCTTGCTCTGTTGCCCAGGCTGGGGTGCCGTGGTGCCATCTTAGCTCACTGCAACCTCCGACCCCTGGGTTCAGGTGATTCTCCTGCCTCAGCCTTCCAAGTAGCTTGGATAACAGGTGCCTACCACCACACCCGGCTAATTTTTTTTTGTATTTTTAGTAGAGAAGGGTTTCACCATGTTGGCCAGGCTAGCCTGGAACTCCTAGCCTCAAGCGATCCACCCACCTCAGCCTCCCAAAATGCTGGGATTACAGGCATGAGCCACCACACCTGGCCTCTAATCTTGTTTTTATATGGTATGGCGAAGCTAAATATCTTTGGGTCTGTTAGTAAACATAAAAAATTGTTCTATGAGGAATCACATATTTCTATAAATTAGAACATGCATGTTTATAAAATGTTGGTATATGACAGTTCAAAATTTATTTCCTAGGTTTTTGCTAGAAATTAAGTGTATTAAATATTAAAAATTTTAATTAATATAGGTAATTCTGTACGCAAAGTGTATTAAAAAAGTAAGATGTGTTTTTGGTGAGAAAATTGTCGAAGGACATGAGGATATACCTTTGTTAAAGAAAAGACTAATTTCATCTAACTTGGAGGTTATTTAGAGGATGTCTTAAAATATGGACTAAGGAAGAAAATAGAAACAAGGCAGACAGAAACCAGTACGTAGGAGAAAGTGGTGCAAAAAAGTCTATAAATATGAGTGTGTATTTTTGATAGAAAAATGTTGAGAAGAGAAAGTAATTTTTTTTTTTTGTATGAGGGAGAATTTTGTGTGGTCATAATGACAGGGAAAAAAGTATATTTTTGTCATGAGGTAGAATGATTGGTTATTCTAATATGAAGAAAGAAATTTAGGACCAAAAGGTTTAAGCAAGTTGTAGAAGATTTGTGGAAGTAAAATCCTATGAAAGAAATTTTGTGTGTGATCAAGTTGGTTAAAATTGGTTGTGAGGGATATCAAATCGAATTCTATTAATGAGTCCAGGAATAGAAAATGCCTTCTTTGCCCTATGTATTCAAGACCTGTGCCCTGAAGTCAGTTGTCTAATTAAGAAACAGGTTAAGTTGAAAAGACCAGACTGGGTGCAGTGGCTCACATCTGTAATCCCAGCACTCTGGAAATATGAAACAGGAGGATCTCTTGAGCCCAGGGGTTCAAGACCAGCCAGGCAATTTAGTGGGACCTCATCTCGATCTACAAATCAATAAATAAATGAAAATATTTTTAAAAAGGAAAGACTATATATCAACTAAATGATTTCCAACACACAATTTCTTCACACTTAGCTGTCTTTTTTTGAAATTCTTTGTAAAAGAAATTCTATTTTTAAGGGTGTCTCCCTCTGCATCTAAATCATTAGGAACTTTTACAATGGGGAAGACTTTGGCTTGAAGTTTACATAACAAACCTTACTTTTGTATAGGTTTTTCTAGAAATTAATGTTTAATATCAAAAAGTACACTGATGCAAAACTGAAATTTGATTTATTATGTTAAAACAACAAAGTTTTTTGTTTAAAGTATTGATTTGCTCTTAGTAAATTATTGTGGCATCTTGTAGGTAATTGGCCTAGAAAACAACGATTCTGTTTAATCAAAATAATTTCCTATGCTTCACGTTTTCTTTGTTAAGTCATTGATTACTTAGGAAAACTAACACATATCTCTATTAAAGAGTTAAGGTTTTTGACAATCATGTTACTTCCTGTATTTGCTTTTGAAGTCTTTTAATTATCACTCTGGCTAAATGAATGACTATTATTTCATAGTAACTTGTAATCTTATTTTTGATCAAGTCTTTTGAACTTTTGTTTTTGACAAATGTCCCAAAATCAAATTCAAACTTAATTTTTGACCTCAAACTAACTGGGCCCCTGGAAGTTCAAATGAGAAATATTAAACCAATTAGACTTATTTGATATGTTAAATTTTGTGGAAAACATTGTCAAATAAATAATGTTAAATTTTCTTTGAGTTATATTTGTATACATTCCTAAGGTGTGCCACAATTGTATGAAATTTCTAGAAACCTGATGTGTTATCAAGTCATAATGTCAGTTATTATGTTAAAATGTTGTACACTGCAGAAATAACCAAATTTTCTTGTCAATTCCATCCTTTCTATAATGGAGTCTCATCAGGCTTTTAACCATGGCCACTATAAATCTGGTTGTCTACAGTTAATTGCTTTATTCTGATGCCTTTCTGAAAGCTTTTTGCAGGCAACTATAATTCTAAAGCAGTGTGTCTTCAAGGAGGTTTGTAGAAAGAATGGAAAGAAGTCTGACAAGTATAGGTTTCCGATAACTTTGAGGTACTATTGGACTGAGTAAGAAAGCCTAAAGCTCAATTGAAGAAACAGATGGGTTTGTGAAACTGCTGAGATCAAACAGAGCAAGAATTAATTACATGAAGCTGAATGAACTGATGAAGAAGAATTACGAGTTTTTACAGCTTTTTAATTTGAAGTATTGTTGGTTCATTTAATGTTTTGTTTTCCAGTTTTGTTTTGTTTTGTTTTTTTGAGATAGAGTCTCCATCTGTTGCCCAGGCTGGAGGACAGTGGTGCTGGAGTGCAGTGGTGCTATCTTGGCTCACTGCAACCTCCACCTCCCGAGTTCAAGCGATTCTCCTGCCTCAGCCTCCTGAGTAGCTAGGACTACAGACGTGCCACCACGCCTGGCTAATTTTTGTATTTTTAGTAGAGATGGGGCTTCACCATGTTGGCCAGACTGGTCTTGTACTCCTGACCTCAAGTGATCCATTCGCCTTGGCCTCCCAAAGTGCTGGGATTACAGGCATAAGCCACTGTGCTCGCCCTGTCTTCCAGTTTTAAGGAAAGTTTTTTTTTTTTTTTCTTTTAAGCTATCTACAGCTTACGGCAATTTTGTAAAGCATACTTTTATAAACAAAAATTAGAACGTTTGCTTTTCCTGCCTACCTGATCCTTCTAAAATTCAGAAGCTATCTGTGAGTATTCTTATTTTTATGGCAATATGGTTATTTGAATAACTTCAATAATAATTTGCTCTCTTTATAACAGGATACAATTAGAAACATTGGTTATACTACCAAGGCTTTGACTGGAATGTCATATTTGAGAATACGTATGGAAAGTTAGGCTTCAAGAATTCCGAGCCTTACAGTGAGTGAGTAAAAGGTCGTCATTTCCTGGCGGGCGCAGGAACCTCAATATATAAGACGCTGTAGGCAAAGTCTGATGTCTGCCTTGGTTCGGCTTCCTAGTGTCCAGGTTTTTCAAAGTTCCATCTGAGGCCAGGTACAGTGGTTCACACCTGTAATCCCTGCACTTGGAAGGCCGAGATGAGCCAATCACTTAAACCCAGGAGTTCAAGACCAGCCTGGGCAACATGGCAAAACCCTGTCTCTACAAAAAAATACAAAAATTAGCCAGTGTGGTGGCACATGCTTGTAGTCCCAGCCACTTGGGAGGCTAAGGTGGGAGGATCACTTGAGCTGGGGAGGTCAAGGCTGCAATGAGCCATGACCGCACCATTGAACTTCAGCATGGGTGAGACAGCAAGACTCTGTCTCAAAATAAATGAATAAATAAAAGTCTAATCTGAGATTCTTTGTCAAAATATCCATCCACGCAAATTTAAAAGGAGCCTATGTGGTTACTCTTGCTGTAATTATTAATTATGTAAATAAGGTCAATGAGACTAAATTTATTTTGCAAACAAATTAGTTTTACTCTGTTGATCTTTAGTATAAATGGGGGTGACTATAAGACAAAAATCAAAAATCAATTTCAGAAGAAAACTATAATACACCTATTATTAAACTATGGCCCTGTTCATTGTTTTTGAGATTTATTTTTTTTTTTTTTTGAGACATAGTTTCACTCTTGTTGCCCAGGCTAGAGTGCAGTGGCTTGATCTCGGCTCACTGCAACCTCCATCTCCTGGGTTCAAGCAATTATCCTGCCTCAGCCTCCCAAGGAGCTGGGATTACAGGTGACTTCCACCACACCTGGCTAATTTTTGTATTTTTAGTAGAGATGGGGTTTCTCCACATTGGTCAGGCTGATCTCCAACTCCCAACCTCAGGTGATCTGCCTGCCTCAGCCTCCCAAAGTGCTGGGATTACAGGTGTGAGCCACCGCATCCAGCCCCAGCCTTGTTTTTGAGTTTTTATTATCTGTCTGTAGACTGGACTAGATTCTAACTTCTTCTTCTCATTTTCTCCAATATCTTACGACTCTCCAACTAAAACCAAAAACTGCTCTGTTTCTGAAGTCCTATAAGCTGAAGCTGGACAACTAGATATAAGTCTCAAGGGAAGGTTTCATGCCCTTGATGTGTGAGCCACACAGAGTTCCCTAGAATGTGCACTGCCACAGTCAGAGACGTTCAAACTGGAAGCCGGGACAAGAAGATGCTGACTTAAAGCTGTGGACAGCCGTCTCCAAGGTGTCAGAACAAGACTCCGTGTCATAATGACTCTTATCCCTTTTAATTCTTTTTTTACTTATGCCTGCCTCTTTCACTTGGCAGGATAACGCTGCAGTTACAATTTCACAATCAGTAGCTTCTGTGGGTTAACTGGATGGAATGTTGACTCTGTCATATCAAACCTAAATGGTTACAGGATCTAACAAATCCTCTAGGCCACCTAGTGGGCAACTTTAGCAACATCCCAAACACAACTGTGTGTTCAAACTGTATTTGTGGTCTCTTCTACAGAGGTAGCACTCTCTTTTTTAATTTAACCTACTCCGGGGAAGCTAGATGTTAGAACTACTCCCTAACAATGGAACGGGGAGGAAGCTGTACAGTTGCTGACACTTCTTGTTGTACATGGATAAATGCATCAGAGCGTGTAGAGACACAGCTGCAAAAAATCAACACACAGCCCACTCAAAATGGGTAGAGGACTCATCAGGTTCATTTTTTGATCTGTTTGATTTTAGTTGGTTTGGCTATAAGGTTGTCTAATCTTTTGGCTTACCTGGGCCACATTGGAAGAAGAAGAATTGTCTGGCACCACACATAAAATACACTAATGCTAATGACAGCAGATGCAAAAAAAATAAAACATCGTGAAAAAAATCTCATAACGTTTTAAGAAAGTTTACGATTTTGATTTGGCCCTGGCTTTGAATATGTGCCTCATTCAAAGCTGTCCTGGGCCACAGGTTGGACACACTTGGTTTGTGAGGACCCTGGCTAAGGAGCATACTCCATATTCAGTATTAACCTCCTTATAGTCACAATAGTATTCTCCTTGGTGCACTGTATCCTCTCAAAAAGTTTTAAATGTTGGCATGCAGCCATCCACCAAATGTCAAATGGTCCCTTTTCAGCTGGAATGACAAAAAACTCAAAGAAACGCACAGTCATGAGACACCATAACCTGTGAGTGATATGCTGAGACTGGAAACACAGAAACTGAGGGGTTACCGAGAGGAGTGCTGATACCCTTAGTTCTGGTCACCCTCTCACCTAGGTGACAGTCTCACCAAAAGTGGGGAATTAGTAAATAAAAATTAAAAGAAGCCGTTGCTTTTGGACTAAAAGCCTACTCTAGGCCCCAACAGACCAGACTAGAAATCAAATGGAGTCACCCATGTTAAAGTTCCACATCACCAAATGGAAACTCAGTTGTTACCTGGCCTTCTGGAAAATCAGGAGAGAGAGATAACAGCCTAATTTACCAAGCAGGCCAGTTTCAGTCTTCAATCAGCATAATTATGAAGCTCCCCTTGCTTTAATCCTTAACTTGAAATAACCTGATATTAACCAATCCTTTCATTTTCCATTTTTCTGTCTCCCTGTTCTCACATTACAAGGAAAGTAACTTTGAAATGACCAATTCAAGGCCGGATGTGGTGGCTCATGCCTGTAATCCCAGCACTTTGGGAGGCCAAGGCAGGAGAATTACCTGAGGTCGGGAGTTCGAGACCAGCCTAACCAACATGGAGAAACCCCGTCTCTACTAAAAATACAAAAAATTAGCTGGGCATGGTGGTGCATGCCTGTAATCCCAGCTACTTGGGAGGCTGAGGCAGGAGAATTGCTTAAACCCAGGAAGCAGAGGTTGTAGTGAGCCAAGATCATGCCATTGCACTCTAGTCTGGGCAACAAAAGCGAAACTCCATCTCAAAAAAAAAAAAAAAAAATTCAATGTTTGTTCCTTGTTTCTGTTTTCTTCAGCCCTTTTTGTGCCTATAAAGCCAATCTCCTTTGCTCAGCTCAGCGGAATTAACTTCTTCTTTTTTATGGAATAAAGTATTGCCTGATTCTAGAATTGCAAATAAAGCCAGTTGAGGCCTTTAAACTAAATTTGTTGTCATTTGGTCTTTTCACAGTCATCACCGGATCCCCAGCTCCAAAAACACTGTCCGGCACACAACTGAGCTATGTGCACACGTTTATCTTTATTAAAGCACCTCAGCGGGCTTGCAGAGAAAAATAACAAAGAACCGTTCTGAATTCCCATAAATACTTTATTAGCTGATAATAAGATTTTGCTCACTTTTCAGTCGGGGTTCTAAAATTAAATTAAACCTGTGACTTTTTACAAGGGTATTCCTTTAATGGCATAAAATATGTAGAAAGCAAAGAATTTCCTAGTGAAGAGGCAACGTCATCACACCTCACAGATACGGAAACTCAGGCCCAGAGAGGTGGAACGGCTGTCCTGTGGCCACACATCTGAACTGGGATTTGGACTAAGGATTCCCAGTGGCTCTTGTTCATCACTCCCAGTCGCTCTCAGATTAGCTGCCCCTGCAGTCCCCAGGCTGGGAATTGCAGTGCAAGCGAGGCCTGTGTATGGCAAAGTGCAGCTGGATGGTGCCACTCAGGGTAACGTGGGTCTTCTCTAGACATTTACCTGTGTTCATTTGGGGGAGCATTTCCAAGCACACATACAGGCTGATGTGGAAAAAAACCTATAACTTTTCTCAGTAGCTGAGATAACCCTGGGGATGGAGCTGCTTTAAAGGGGACCAGAGCTCCAGGTGCCCAGGGAGGTGGCGGCTGCTGAATGGCCTGCCAGTGATGGTGGCCTCGGTTTATGGCTTCTGATCTGCTGAGTAGTGAAATGTTGCCTGGGGCTGGTGTGCCAGTGGAATTGCTGGGACCAATTAAAAAACCAAATAAAACAAACCAACAAACAAAACAAAAACCGTCAGCAGGGGCTGGGAAGAGAGAGGTCGAGGAAGGACAACAGGGAGGCACAGAGATTGTGCAGTTTGTCTACTGTGTCCTCGGCCCTCCCCAAGATTTCCATAACAACACGTCCTTGTGGGGAGTGGGGCAGTCCAGGCTGGCCCCAAGGGTCTAACAAAGGGACAAAACCAAGAGACAACTTTTCTGAGTCAAAGATCCTCAAATGAAATGGATCTGAATGGTAGGTGCGAGGACAGCAGGACCCGGCTCCTTGATCTTGGGAAATGTGTTAATGAGCTGGGGGTGAGCGATGAGGTTGCGCTCACACCCTCCAGCTCCAAAGGGGGTTAGGGGGCTGGGGGCCTTCGGGTGACCTGGCTCCGGCACAGCTGTACCCTGCGTTGTGTAGGAGAGAACGCTCCATCCTGATTATGTAAAATCAAAGTCCAACCATCAACATTACACACTAGCAAATAATTCTCCTCCGTGATGGTGCGAATTTCAATGGAGCTTCAAGGCCTCCCTCAGTGGAGAAGTAGCTTTGTTCTGTGAAAGGAGGAAAGGTAAACTCTTCATCAAAAAGCTCCCACGCCTCACCAGGGAGAATGAAGAGACAGAAAAGCAGCCAGTGAGTGGTATGCACCTGCCAATTTCAGCAGCCTGTCATCTGTGCAGATAAGAACTCTCCTGGCCTTGGTGCTGTAAGGGATGCTAGTCATCTTACCCCCTAGCAAACGTGTAATCTGCACAGAAGCCTGTGGGGAGAAGAAAGTGGCTGGCTGATTTTTGCCAGCACACAGACACCCCCAGGGTAACCTCACTTCTGGCGCCTGTTAGACAGCTGGGTGGTCTGATGATCGATCCCCTAGGCATGCTGGGAGCCAGGCAGCCAGGGTGGGCACTGGGTCTCCTGCCTCCCCTCCCTGCAATCCTGGGCAACCTGCAGATGCCCTGCACAGCACACACAGCAACAGTGTGACCCACCCGTGTCCCCCCAAACTTCAGCGGAAGAGTGGAAGAATGACCCCGCAGGTCTGAGAGTGGCTGGTTCATGTGAGATGCCGTGACCAACCTTTCTAAAGTGGAAAACACTCAAGTAGCCTAATAGCGAATGTCCCAGTTCTACGTGGAAGGGAACTGAGGGCTGGGGAGGCCAGGCAAGAGGCAAAAATCTGTCAATGGCCAGAGGGAGGCTCTGTTGGCTTTGGGGTAGGGGCAGGCAGGAGAAGGTGGCTTTCAGGACCCCTGAGAGTTTACCCTGGTCTCTGAGGAGCCACCGCTACCTATTGCTCCAAGAAAATAACATCTCGGCTTAGCTGAGAGGGGCAGGTGTGTGTGTTCTCTGGCTGCGCTTAAGACACCAGGTTTTTCAAGTATTTCAGCAATTACAAAGGGCTCTATTTAATGCAGCATGCATAGGAACCAAAGGCTATCCCTCTGAGCCTTTGAGGATAAACTGAGAGCTGCCTGGGCCGTTGGGGTGCATGGCTGCTATGACTTGTCATGCATCTTTAAAATCCCTCTTCCATCTTGACATTCTGCCAATTTCTTCAGTTCTGAAACCTGAAGATATTCTGTGGGTGAGCATTGACAATTTAGTAGTGACTTTGAGCAGCAAATTCTTTCTCCTTTCTGTCTTTCTTTCTTAAACATCCTGTGCTTGCTGCATCCCCAGGCCTGGGTGGCAGAAGGAGGAGCCCATCCTCTAGCTGTGCAGGAAGTCAGGGGTAAAGCCCATTCTCCATTTCATCCTTAGGAGCTAACTCCTAATCTTGTGTTGCCAGCAGCCCTAAGTGTTCGTAAGTGTCCTCAGCCTGGCCTGGGCTCCAGAAGTGGCGATGTATTTTGCATGGAAAGGGTTTCTTCTATAGGCGACTCTGGGTTAAAAGTCCCTTTGCGGGACTTGTCAGAGGCTTTAGTTTGCTGATGTGCATTGTGGATCTCTAACAGAGGACTCTGTGGTCCCTTTGGCTTGGAGCTGGGCATGCCCTCGGGCTGGCGTTCCCGGGTGCACTTGTTGTTAGGTTACAGAGGGACCCCTCGGACAGGAGAAAGGAAGAAATGGTCAGGCAGGCAGTTAGGGTGGCTCCTGGGTTGAATTTTTTTCTTTTTTCTTTTTTTTTTTTTTAAACAGAGTCTTGTTCTGTTGACCAGGCTGGAAGGCCATAGTGCGATCTCGGCTCACTGCAACCTCCGCCTCCCTGATTCAAGTGATTCTTCTGCTGCAGCCTCCCAAATAGCTGGGACTATAGGCGTGCACCACTACACCTGGCTAATTTTTGTATTTTTAGCAGCGATGGGGTTTCACCATATTGGCCAGGCTGGTCTCGAACTCCTGACCTCATGATCTGCCCGCCTCAGCCTCCCAAAGTGCTGGGATTATAGGCATGAGCCACTGCACTTGGCGATTGAATCATTTAACGCTATATAATGTGGCCTACTTTCCAACCTGACTATGGCATAACAGCACATGACAGATACAAAAGGAAAATGGCCAGGTGCAGTGGCTCATACCTGTAATCCCAGCACTTTGGGAGGCCAAGGCAGGTGGATCACTTGAGTTCAGGAGTTCAAGACCAGCCTGGCCAACATGGTGAAATCCTGCCTCTACTAAAAATACAACAATTAGCCAGGCATGGTGGTGGGCACCTGTAATCCCAGCTACTTGGGAGGCTGAGGCACAAGAATCACTTGAACCTGGGAGGTGGAGGTTGCAGCGAGTCGAGATTGCACCACTGTACTCCAGGCTGGGTGACAGAGTAAGGCTCTGTCAAAAAAAAAGAGAAGGAAATCAAAATATTTTACCCCAGAATATGTTTCTTTGCCGTATTTTGAAATGGCCCACCATCTTTTGTGGGGGAAAATTTGCAGCTGTAAAGAGTTCTATTAAGGTAGTAGAGCTTTCTCCTTCCAGGCCTTCCTAGTCCTGAAGAGATTAGCTGACAGTCTAGCACCTTTTAAAGACCTAAACAGGAAACACTTGCCATCTATTGCCTCTAAGGGTGGCCACCTAAGAAACACCATCTACATAATAAAAACTTTGAATTTCGCAACTCCTTATCTTAACCCACACACTTCTTTCTATTGATTCCAGGTTTTTGATAATAACTTAACTTTTTCAACCAATTGCCAACCAGAAAACCTTTGTGTCCACCTATGACCTGTGGGCCACCCTCCTCACAATATGTCCCCATTTCTGGACCGAACCAGTGTATAGCTCACATGTATTGACTGATCTTTTATGTCTCCCTATAATGTATAAAACCAAGCTCTAACTCAATGCTTTGGCACACGTTCTCAGGACCTCTCAAGACTGTGCCTTGGGCCATGGTCACTCATATTTGGCTCAGAATGAACTTCTTTAAATATTTCACAGAGTTTGACTATTTTTGTCAACATTACAGATACAGCTAACCACCTCCACTTTGAAGAGATGTATGTATTTATTTTGGATTTCCCTTGTGTGTTTTAGATTTTTCTATAAACAGTATGCTTTCTTTTTTTTTTTTTTTTTTTTTTTTTGAGATAGAGTCTCATTCTGTTGCCCAAGCTAGAGTGCAGCTCACTGCATCCTTGACCTCTTTGGACTCAAGTGGTCCTCCTACCTTAGCCTCCCAAGTAGCTGGGACAACAGGTGCACCCCACCACACCTGGCTAATTTTTTGTATTTTTCATAGAGATGGGGCTTCACCATGTTGCCCAGGCTGTTCTCAAACTCCTCGACTCAAGTAACTGCCCACTTTGGCCTCCCAAAGTGCTAGGATTACAAGTGTGAGCCACCACGCCTGACGAGGGGCTTATTTTTTAATTCAGCAGTATGTTCTGAGGTTTATCCATGTTGATACAGGTGACTTGGTTCATTTGTTTTAAGTGCTGTGTAGTATTTCATTGTGTGAATAAGCAAAAGCTTATCCATACCCTTTTGAATGAACTATTTGTTGTTTCTGGTCTTCTACGGCATGCAATGTGAATGTGAGCATTTTTGCACCTTTCCTTGTACACATGTGCTAGAATTTGTCTAAGGCAGATGGGTATCACTGCTGGGCTATACTATTACTAATCGTATTTAGGATCTTGACCTTTGACTCGTGACTTTATCTGTGCCTTTTAGCAACAACAACAAAAATGTAGACAGGGATAAAAGTGCCAGGCAGAATCTCATTTTTCATCTCCTGCATGAGTACTTGGAGGCCTTTCCTCGAAGAGGGACTGTTTTGGCCAGTGGGGCCTCCCAGCAGCAGGCTGCAGAGAGATGGAGCGCAAGGGTCCCCCGTGTCCCCAGGGATTTGCTCACTGCCTCAGGATTCCACGCTGTGCATCCCTGTTGGTCTAAGACCAAAGGAAGAGCTTCAGAGCTGGGAAGAGCAGACCAGCCAAGGACAAAGGGTCAGATCTGCCTTGTACAAATAGAGGGTCAGGCGAGATGACCGGAAGACTTGTACATAGTGCAGTTTGTGTGTGTTTTTCCCACAGGGCAGCTGGTGTGTTTCAGCAAACACGGTGAAGAGGGGTGCTGCTTTCGGTTAGGAAACAGCACCGAGCTGCTGCGTCAGTGGAGGGCCAAGTACGCAACGAGATAGAATGAAAGCAATCCACTGTGTGCCCATGTAATTTCACGCCTGTTTCCTAGTACTTCCTTTAAGAATGGCTTCCTTAAAGCCAGAGGTATTATCTTTCATTCTTCCATCAATAATTTTACTTCTTAAGTGAGGGCTTTTATAAACAGGCCTTAGGGCAAAGTGTGCCATCAAGATTCTTAACTCCTACACGTTTTTGTAGGAGTTTGGCATGCACCACTGTCACAGGACAGGGATCCAGATCCAGGCCCCAAGAGAGGGTGCTTGGATCTCATGCAAGAAGTAATTCAGGGCGAGTCCACAGTGAAAAGTAAAAGCAAGTGTATTAAGAGAGTAAAGTAGCCCGGGCTCGGCAGCTCACACCTGTAATCCCAGCATTTTTGAGGCTGAAGCGGGCGGATCACGAGGTCAGGAGATGGAGACCAACCTGGCTAACACGGTGAAACCCCGTCTCTACTAAAAATACGGAAAATTAGCCGGATGTGGTGGCAGGTGCCTGTAGTCCCAGCTACTCGGGAGGCTGAGGCAGGAGAATCGCTTGGGAGGCGGAGGTTGCAGTGAACCGAGATTGCGCCACTGCACTCCAGCCTGGGCGACGGAGCGAGACTCTGTCTCAAAAAAAACAAACAACAACAACAAAAAAGAGTAAAGTAGTGAAAGAACAGCCGAACGGACAGCTACTCCACAGACAGAGTAGGACGTTCCCGAAAGTTAGAGGAGGAGCATGTCCACGCTAGGTGCGGTACTCATATATATGGAGAGATGTGCTCTGCTACAAGGGTTTGTGATAAATGATTTATTTTCTTAATTATTATATTTTGCAAGAATCAATATTATTATTTTTAAAGCAAAATTAGGAATCCCTTTGTTCTCCAGATATCGGGATATCTGGACACTCCCAAGTCTAGGTCTGTTTAGTAAACATTATTAATTTGTTGCCATAACTGTAAACATCTAGAGGCTAGAAATGCCTGCCTTTCTGGGAATGCAGCCCAGCAAGTCCCAGCCCCATTTCCCCAGACCTCACTCAAAATGGAGTCGCTCTGGTTCGAACACCTTTGACACCACCACAGCACGGGATAGGGGCGGGGGTCATCTTTGTCCTTGGGCTTGAAGTAATGCACAGTGTGAGATCCTGTAGGAACGGCTGTGAGTGTGCAGACATAAAGGAGGTGCTGTTTTTCAATCTGGACCAAAATCGAAGTGATTCTCCCGTCCTCCCGTTTTGCTGAATTCCCTGCTCCCAGATCCTACCCATTGCAATTCCAGGGCACCAAACATACAGCAGTATGGGCACAGGTGAAGAGGTGACATTAAATCCAAAAGACAAAAGCCTGCTCCTTTTCAGAGCTTATCAGCAAGAACAGTGTGGGCCGGCTTTGTCCCAGGGAGGAGGAGGTCTCGTGGAGCCACCTGGCCCGGGCTGTACGGTCAGTGGCGTGTCTCTTGTTCCCACCAAAAGGAGCAGTGCATTTGCAAATGTAAACTTACACAAGAACACGAGTACGTGCCATCTTTAAAAATAATGCTGACTGTCACACACGCGCACAAAAGCAGATAGATGTGCCTGTCCCCCTCTGAGCCCCAAGGATGGATCTTTCCTATTTGGGAATGGAGGTGAGCTTTAACTCTTTATTGCTATTATTTTTTAGAGAGCCTTTTATTTTCTCCATTTGTATTTTCAGGTTCATGTGGTGCCAGAGACTAGTAAACACTTGGTTGGACATCTGCTTCTGCCCCATTTTATGGACCGGGAGACTGAAGCCTGGTGAGCTGCATATGGATGGGGAGCAGTTCCCGCCTGAGGCTCTGTTTTTAGCCCAGATAAAGACCCTCTCTGAGTGTGGTCACCTGGCTCATACTGCTTCAGCGGCTCCGTCCCCAGCTCTGGGGTCGGTGGGCATGTCGCAGGTGCTCAGTAAGTGCCAGCTAGGGGGCTATACCCTCCCCGGCCCACACAAAGGCTGCACCTGCTGCTGCTCTCCCTGCTCCCTTGCTGCCTCCCCCCACCCTCCTGTGCACAGTGGGCAGCGCCCTGGAAGAAGCAGAGATCCCCACGGAGTCCTCGGGGTGTGCAAGGGATGTCCAGAGGCCTCTGCTGTGGTCTGGGCAGGCTTCCCACTCCATGCCGGGGCAGTCAGGGAGTCAGGGTGAGAGGCAGTGGCCTGTCCAGTCCGCCTGGGCTCAAGTGGTTCTTTAAGGCAGCCCTGGGTGCTCAGGGCCACCGTTCCCAGGCTGGCGCAGAGTCACCGAGGAAAAGCACACCTAAGACTCAAATCTGCATGTGCTGTGGGAGGTCCTGTCTGGGGTTCCTGGGAAAGGCTGTTCCCCACAGCTGGTGACGAGTCCTGGGAGCCTCTTGCCCTCCCAGGTTCTCACCTAGGGCCCCTCTGGCCTTCCCTCCTGTTAGATGGTGCTGTTCTGCTTTCCTCTATCAGACCCCATCCCCTCAGGGCGAGGCCCAAGCCTGAGTCATCCCTAGGTCCCCCAGAGCCCACACAAACATCTGATGCAGAACAAAGGGTGAGCTTGAGTCCGGCAGAGAGAACTAAGGGGCGCCACCCTCGCAGGGAAAGCAAGAGATGCAAAACTCTGCAACTGCTGACTCCAGAATGGTGAAAGGATTTGTGCCACCCCGGTAGATGCCTCCTGGGTGTGCTACAGCCACTGGAAGGTGGGAGCAGCTGAGGCCACAGGCATAGGACACGGAGCAGGAAGCACAGGGCACCTTCTGAGAAGGGACTCTGATGTGAGAGCTCGGAACACCCCATGCCCCATGCCCACCCAGCACAGTTTGGGAGGACAGGGCCTGCTGGGCCAGCGCTCTGAGATGACAGAGCTGGAGACCAGTGTCCCTCTGCCCTTCCTCCCAGCTGCCCACAGGCCGCCGGCAAAGCTCACTCACCTTCTGTGACCCCGATGTAGAACTCTTGAGCGAGCCCCGCTTGAAGGAGCTCATCTCTCTCAGGGAGCCCGTGAGCCGCCCTGCTGACTCCCTTGGGTGGCTGGGCCAGTGGCACGGGGGCTGCCCTCCCTGGGTGGGCAGGAGCGGAGCCACACACTTGGTGGCAGCCCCACGCACTAGGCGAGCGGGCCGAGATCCTGGGGTGAGGCCAGCCGGCACTGGGTCAGCCCAGGAGGAGCATGTGCTGGCTTTTGGTGGCCCCTCCTGCCCGACTCCTGACACCACCCCCAACATCTATAATCAGGCCTAATCCCTCCATCCCCAAAAGGTTTAGAGGGAAGAGATTTAGCAAATGGCGATTGAAAGTAAATCTACTTTGACAAAGTGGTGGCTGCAAAGGGTGATCAAATGGGAAGGATTTGGGTGTCCCGAAAGGTGCATTGTGAGGGCAGACAGCCCCCACTGCTGGCATCTGAGGCCCCTTGGAGGGTGGCATCCAGATCCCAGAGGCCCGGTGCCCACCCAGACAACCACCTGAGTGTCAGAGCAGAATTTGCATCCGGGCCCGGGCCATGGGTCTCAGCTCTCTCCTTGGAGCCGTCAGTAGGCGTTTTCTCCCCGTTAATCTGGCAGCAACACAGCAAGCCTTCTTCTGCAGATCCTGTGGCTGGAGGCCCGTCTGCTCTGGGCTGCTCTGGCACATGGGGGTCTCTGTGTCAGTTCTGATTTCCAGGGCGCCTGTCTTGCCCCTCTTAAAGGCAGGTGGGATCGTGGGTCTTTGCAGTGCAAGCCTGGCCTGAAGTGTGCCACCCTGGCTGCCGACCCTCTTCTGTCTCCTACAGGCACATGCGTGTCGTCTCCCACGTGCAAGGCAACAGACTGGAGCTCAGAGAGGACAGGTCATGTATTCCCGTCGTCGTAGAGAGATTTTTATTTAACGACTGGCAAGCTGAAAATATAATAGGAGGCTGTGAAGCCCTCATAGCTGTGGGGCCAGGACCCCCCGCCTCCTCTGGAAGGCCTGTTGGTTGTGGAAGTTTGGAGGGTGGAGGCACGACCTCTACCTCTTGGGATCTGGCTTAGAACCAGCACATCTCTTATGGCGTGGGGCCGACCCTCTGTTCCCTGCTGTCTCTCAGCACCCCTGAAGTGAATTCAACTGATGTATTTTGAGCTTGTACTATGGGCCACGTATTGTACACATCAGGTGCTAGGGATACATGTGGGAACAGCAGGGGAGAGTCCCTGCCCTCCTGGAGCTGACTTTATCATGGGGAGGCAGACGCCTCGAGCAATAAACTATATAGTGTACCAGAGGGTGTAAGAGCCAGGCAGGGCAAGAAAGCAGAAAGCCCGGGCTGGGGGCAGTGGCAATTTTAAATAGGGAAAGTCTCTGAGAAGATGGCTTTTGAACAAAGACTGGGAGAAGGTGGCTGGTGAACGAGTCCACTGAGCAGGGATGTGGGAGGGGGATTTGCAGGCAGAGGCAACAGCCAAAGGCTTTGACTCTGGGGCCTGGCTGACATATTCAAGGAAGACTAAGAAGGCACGGGCACCTGGGAGAGGGAATGCCGGGATGAGGGCAGCTGCAGAGGTGATAGTGCAGGAGCTGGGAGCCATTCTCAGCACCTTGGGGTTCGTTTCTGATTATGATCCGATGTGCAGTTTGAAAGGACCACTGTGGTTCTTAAGATGCACTAGCCAGCGGAGCCAGGCTGTGGCGAGGAACTTGACAACCTGGAAGAGGGTAGGGGCAGAGGCGTGATGGGTGGGGGTCTGACTCTAGAGTGAGTTGGAATGTGGAGTGAAGAGGATGTGCAGGACGGTCAGATGTGGGATGTGTGAGGACAGACATTAGGAAGCTGCAAGACTTCAGGCCGGGACTGCCTGAAAAATGGGGTCACCTGAGGTGACATGGAGAAGGCTGTGGATGGGGTGGGCTTGGGGGAGGGGCCACGCCTTCTGTGCTGCTAAACATAATGGCTTTTCCAGTCCCAATTTTCTGAGGCCTCACAGAGGATTGGATGCAGCCGATGCCTCATCCTCAGGCTGTCCCAGTTTGCCTCCTTGTCCTCAGGCAAATCCTCAGCATCCTGCATGGTCTGACATCTTGCACCTAACTGGAATTGTTACATTCCTTGAGGCTCTGTGTAAGACCTCCTCTCCTCTCACTGGACCCCGGGTGACCTCCCCCCCACCCCCTCAGCTCCATTACCATGGGACAATTCCCCAGTGGCACCTTCCTGCCCTGATAACCCATCCTGGGCTCTCTGCACTTCATACCGGGCTTCCAAGCTGGCTCCCCATCAAAGACACACACCTCAAATGCAGCTCTTCCCCACCACTCTCCGGTCCACTTCCTGACCTGGTCTTCCTCTAGGTTTCCTGTCTCAGTGATGGGTACCTCATCAGCAAGACAGGAAGCCTTCATGCTCTGGGACCCCATGTCCTAGCCACCTCTGTACTGTGGTCTCCCAGACAGCTGTCTACACCTATGCAAAAAAGGGTAACGTTTAAAACTGCAGATCTGGTCAGGTAATGTTCCTGCCCAAAACCCCTCAGAGCTCAGGACTGACTCAGATCCTCACCTGCCTCTAAGATGCTGCCTTTGCCACCTCCCCGCGATGGCATCCTTTGCCCTTCTCCCCTGCCATGCTCCTTGGCGTTCTCTTGTCCTCAGCAGTACTGAGATGCTGGCCATGGCACGTGTGTGTGACGTTACTTGGCTAACCTGTGCCTCGTATCTCTGGGCCTCCTGGCGCCTGTCCTGGATCTGTTGGGCTCACCAGTTCTATCATTTCTTTGACTTTCAGAGCATTGCAAAAGTATGGAAATGCTCCAAATTTGTCTTACGAAGCTAGCACAATCCTAACACCAAAGCCAGACCAGGAGAGGTCACCTTAGAACAGTTCTCTGGTGAAAATAGACACAAAATTTAGAAAGAATATGGTAACGGCCGGGCGCAGTGGCTCACCCCTGTAATCCCAGCACTTTGGAGGCCAAGGCAGGGGGATTACTTGAGGTCAGGAGCTCAAGACCAGCCTGTAATCTCAGTTGCTCCAGAGGCTGAGGCAGGAGAATCACTTAAAGTTGGGAGGCAGAGGTTGCAGTGAGCAGAGATCACGCAACTTCACTCCAACCTGGGTGACAAAGTGAGACGCCATCTCAAAAAAAAAAAAAAAAGAATATGGTAACAAGTTTAATCTAGTGCAGTTCTAAAAGAAAAGACCACATGACCAGCACAGTCATACCTTATTCTCAGGAATGCAAGGATGACTCAACACTGGAAAATCTGTTCATGTAATCAAGCATATTAACAGCTTAATGAAGAAATGCCCTGTGATCATCTCAATAGCTGCCAAAACCATCTCAGATGGTCCATCTCAGTAAGGCAAAAAATAAAATAAAATAAAATAAAATAAAATAAAATAAACAAGAAAAAGAAATCTAAACCAAAAACAAACAAAACCCCAAAATATTTGACAACATTTAGTAACAATTCCTTATTAAAATAGAAACAAACAAACACTCTCAGCAACCTAGGAATACAAGGAAACTTCTGTAACCCAATGGCAGATACCTCCTAGAGGTATCCTGTAGGTGTCCATGATAACTGGTGAAATATTAGAAACAGTTTCATAAAGATCAAGGACAGAATAAAGATGACTGCTATCTCCATAATTTTATTCAACATTTTCCTGGAGGTTCCAACCAATGCAGAAATATATAGTAAGACAAGAAAAAGAGAGAAGTAGTATGAATGTTGAGAAGGAATTAAAAAAAAAAAAAAAAAAAAAAAAAAGCCCCGCCCAAAGAAAGCAAGGAAAACTAGCAAGCAAACTATTCGAATTAAGAAGAGGATTCAGTAAGATTGCCAGATACTAGGTCAACAGGAATAAAATAACAGGTTTTCTATCCTCAAGCATAATCAATTAGAAAATCGTTCGCATCATATTGCAAAAGAAACAATAAAACACTTGGTAACAAGCCTAAAAAGAAGTGTGTAAGGTCTATAGGAAGAAAACAATAAAATTTTACTGAAGAATATAAAAGGTGACCTTGACAAAATATGTATTTTCTTTTTTCTTTTTTCTTTTCTTTTCTTTTTTTTTTTTTTTTTTGAGATAGAGTCTCACTCTATTGCCCAGGCTGGAGTGCGGTAGCACCATCTCGGCTCACTGCAAGCTTCGCTTCCAGGGTTCAAGTGATTCTCCTGCCTCGGCCTCCTTACTAGCTGGGACTACAGGTGTATGCCACCACACCTGGCTGATTTTTGTATTTTTAGTAGAGACAGGGTTTCACCATGCCGGTCTCGAACTCCTGACCTCAGGTGATCCACCTGCCTTAGCCTCCCAAGGTGCTGGGATTACAGGCATGAGCCACTGCGCCCGTGAACATGTATAATAAAAACATATTATACATGTTTACTTTACAAAAAGATAACATCTATCAATCAATCATATCTTCTCATCTGTGGTGTGTTTATTTGAACATTGAGAGAAGTACAGATGGATATATAGTAAGTCTATGTTTTGATGTTAGTTAAAAAAATTTTTATGTATATTTTATTTTTAGAAAAAATTAAAATTAAAAATTAGAGACAGGCTCTCCCTATTTTGCTGAGCCTGGTCTTGAAATCCTGGGCCCAAGTGATCCTCCTGCCTTGGCTGCCCAAAGTGCTGGGATTGCAGGTATGAGCTCCCTCACTCGGCCAATTCTAGTTTTAACATTTCACAAAATGAGGCATGTGTGCCAAACAGTTATACAACCCACAATAAAACTGTTAACCCCTGCCTTAGCTTTTCCCCCTTCATCTCCTGTTCATTGAGGTAATCATTTTCAATTCACTTATCTGTTTCTTTGGTATTTACCTCCAGATTCTAAATAACATACATTTAATATTATTTCTAAGTTCTTCAATTGCAGACATTACGTATTGACTATTTATTAGGGAAGGTAAATAGATATTGTAGCCCTCACCACTCCCTCCAACCGCACTTCCTTTCCTGCAGTCTTCATGGGGTGATGTCATAGGTCTGGAGTGAATGAATATTTGGTGTTCTCTTTACTACGGAACAATTTACTTATAGTTCATATATTGTTCATATAGTTTCCTTTCAGCTTTTCGTTTTGCCTGAAGTTGATATTTGCTGAGTTTTCCTTCATTTAATTAGTTTTGTTTTATTATTAACTTATCTCTAAACTCTATGCCAGACCTGTAACATAACTCTGAATATTGTCAAACTGGTGACACATGCATTCCATTTCCTTTTCATTTTCTTCTTGGAAACAAGCTGCTTCTTTCTGGCTGCTCTCTCGGTTGGCTACAACCATATCACTCTAGCTTGGGATGGAGCTGGGAGTTTCCCTCCCTTCCCGACCTGACTCTTCCCCCAACCCCATCCCAGTCTCCCTGGGGTCATTGGGGCCTTTTCACCAACTCACCTGGAAGCTTTCTCCCTGCTCCGTTTCCCTGAATCACTGACAAAGAAAGGCAGGGTTTCCTGGGGGAACTTTTCACCTCTCAGCCCCAGGAAACTGTGGGTAGAGGCGCTGAACTTGGGGTGGGAACAGGTGTTTCAGAAACGATGAGCCCTCATGACTGATGTCATCTGCTCCAGAAACTACCAGCTCAGTTTCAGTTTGAAAGAGCCAATTCTGGGTCGGGTGCAGTGGCTCACGCCTGTAATCCCAGCACTTTGGGAGGCCGAGGCCAGCAGATCACGAGATCAGGAGATCGAGACCATCCTGGCTAACACGGTGAAACCCCGTCTCTACTAAAAATATAAAAAATAGCCGGGTGTGGTGATGGGCACCTGTAGTCCCAGCTACTCAGGAGGCTGAGGCAGGAGAATAGTGTTAACCTGGGAGGCAGAGCTTGCAGTGAGCTGAGATCGCACCACTGCACTCCAGCCTGGGGACAGAGCAAGACTCCCTCTCAAAGAAAAGAAAAAAGAAAGAAATGATTCCGGCCAGCAAGGAGCTCACCTTCTGCCAGGGGGACATGTATGTAAACACTGAGCAGGAAGAATAAAATGACCGCTCTGAGAGAGCTACCCGTCAAATACACAGTGGTGGTTGCCTGCTGCTCCGTGTTGGAAAGATACTGAGGCCACCTGGGGACAGCAGATAAAGAACTCTAATGGACCAGCTCTGACTGCCGTGGGTCAGACGAGGTGGCGCAGGCTGCGTAGTCTTCATATTCACCCTGTCTGGTTAGTAGCAGGAGCCACTGATTTTCAATAAGGGCATCACTTTTGCCAACAGATATCTGTGCCTCAATCCCTTCCCATCTGTATCTTTCTCTCTCTCTATTGTTCTCTCTCTGCCTGTCTGTGTCTGTCTCTCTCCCCCCATCTCCCTCCTCCTGTTGCCCTGTAGTTTTCCCCTTAAAAACATGTAAATTGGTTTGTCAGGGAACAGAATGCCTTTGGTGGTTTGAGGCCACTGAAGAAAAGAGTCTTGTGGTAGCAGCACCCAAAGAAAAGCGCAGGCAGGAGAGCTCGGCAGGAGGGCTCTTCTTTGGGTTGGGGTCAGGATGCTTCCAAAAGTGGACAGCCTCGAAACTTTCTGCAAAAACAGAGACTGCAGGAGCTCATGTCATTAAATGTGCCATTAGAAATCTCCAGACCCCAAAGAGTGGAAAGAATTCACTTCACATTAAGCCCAAACGTGATTATTCTCGCTCCATCCCCCAGGCTTAGCGGCCTGCATTTTGGAGCATCCCAAATCAGGATTAAAAGTGAGCGTGCGGGGCCAGGCCAGAGTTGAGCCCCTGAACAGAGTGGGGGAGCACCTGTATGGGGAGAGCGGCCGAGGCTGCCCTGCGGTGTCGGAGTGGGGGGTGACTTCTCATCTCTGTGGCCCATCTGGCTGCCCACCTGCCACTGTGTCACAGGACGGGAGACAGGTGGCCCTTCTCTGAGAGTCTGCTGTGTGCGAGGAGGGGAACTGGGCTCAGCTGTGCAGAGCTGTGGGGCTTTGGGCCCGTTGACTTCCCCTCCCCATAGCTGCAAAAGCCCCACATAGCCCACTGTTTTGGTCAGAGGTCCTGATATGTGGGGGAGTCACTTGTAAACTGTAGAATGCTTCCTAATTTAAGGCTTAGGGTATTGCTGCAATGATCAGGGTTTGAGGCTAGTAGACTGGCTGCCTTGGTTGTGACAAATGTAGGCACAGTCATCCACAGACACAGTCTGCTTCATTCTAACATTTTTCACATTTATTGGGTGAGTGTCTGATATTTGGAAAAGATGAGATTTATTGCTAGAAGTTCATGGCGAGCCAGTCCTCTAAGGCTCAAGAAGTCTGCGCGGGGCAGATGGAGCCCCACCATTGTGTGCCCCACGTTGCACCCCAGTTGAGAGACCCCAGATGGGTTTTATGCCCTGCGGGTGACGGGGATCGCTAAAGCACAGTTTGGGACAACCTGTTCTAGGAGGGACGAGAACATTGCCCAGGTGGTTCCGGACAGCGCCTCCTTATCTCAGGCAGGTGCATCCTCAGTACACTCTACAGTGATTTTAAGATCTGTGAGCAGCTGGGGAAGAGCTGGGTTGGCCAAGGCCAGTCAGAGACCTGTCTTCCTGCAGTACAGCTCACAGTCCCTTCCCTTTGCCTTCTAGCTTCTTCCAGGCCCCGGCTGCTCTAGGTCACATCTGGTATCTCTCGCCCTGGGTCACTGCCCTCCACCCTCCCTACTTCCAGAGCCAGGGTAGGCCCACAGACTGAAGACCACTCTTGCCAAGCCTCAGTGGACAGTGTGTCTCGTGCGTATTATTTCTCTTCTGTGAGACTAGACCCCTGATCTTGCTACTGCACCCCAGAAGGTGTGTGTATAGGAGGGGCTCCCACCAACACATCTCCCAGGGGGCTGCCTGAGGACCACCAAGCCCTACCCAAGCCCCCGAGGGCAGCTTAGTGCACCATGAAGCTGCCAGGATTCACTCTCGAGAGCGTGCGGTCCTGCTCCAAGAGGAGCATGTCTCCCCCAGAGCAAAATTTGGAGGCAAACTGGGTTTCAGTGTGAGGTTCTGGAGGCTCGTGTTTAGATGAAGGCATCCTACTTGGTAATTGTAACCACGTGCTAGGACTGCAGACAAACATCTGCAAATATTAAAAATACATTTTCCCTGAAGATCTCCATGAATTATCAAGGGTAGAGTGAGCAGTGGTCATGTTACTGGCTCCTAGGAGCTCAAAGGCATCGTTGCCACACCCAGAGTGAGGAGAGGGTGTCAGTACTTAGGGGATTATTGGTTCATTTGTCATCAAGAGGTGCCACACCTCCATGGTGTGGACTTCGACTCCTTGGAACCCAGCCTCCCGCAACCCGCCTGTGTCTGCCCAGCGGACAAAGAGTACTGCAGAGGTGGGAGGGGTAAGGCTCACACTCACTCCCCTGCTTCTGCCAGACCCTTTCCTGGCCTCCGCCAGGCCTATGACAACCTTCCCGATGTCCCCTGTCATCAGCTCAGGCTGCTGTGACTGAGCACCACAGGCTGGGGGACTTCAGCGCTGGAAGTCATTGCTTCACGGTCCTGGAGTCTGGAAGTCTGAGACCCAGAGGTAGGCAGGGCTGGTTTCTCCTGAGGCCTCTCTACTTGGCTTGGAGATGGCCATCCTCTCCCTATGTCCTCACATGGCTGTCTCTCTGTGCACACCTGTGTCCAAATTTCCTTTTTTTCTTTTTTCTTTTAGAGACAGGATCTTGTCACCCAGGCTGGAGTGCAGTGGCCCAATCATGGCTCACTGCAGCCTCCAGCTCCTGGGCTCAAGTGATCCTCCTGCCTCGGCCTCCTGAGATGTTGGGACCACAGGTGTGAGCATTGTGCCTGGCTAAATTTCCTCCTCTTATAAAGACACCAGTCAGATAGAATCAGTGTCAAAGACCTCATTTTAACTTAGTTATTTCTTTAAAGACTGTCGTCAAATACAGTTCCCTTCTGATGCACTCAGCGTCAAGGTTTTGTTCTGAGGTATGAGTACATGATTCATCCCACACACCCTGGAGGAGGTCTCCTGGCCCCTTAGCTCTATGGCATGTGTCCCTCTAACTCTGCAGCGTCCCGAGAGTCATTTCTCCCACACCTCCGGCTCCTCAGGCTGCCTGCTGCCTCCTTCCCACTCTGCCAGCCTGAGTTCTTGGAGGCACTCGTGGTGGCCCCATGCAGGAGGTGTCAGCTCTGGGTGACTTTGGCCCAGCCCATGGCACAGGAGGTGCTCAGAACCTACTGCTGGCCCAAGAGTAAACAGGCAAGTGAACCCAGGGGTGGAAAGATGGTGCTCTGAACCACGTTTTCCTGGAAGCGCAAGCTGGGTGGGTGGATGAGGGGCACGCCGGCCTGGCCTAGCTGCCTCCAATGGCCCCTCCATGGTGTGGGCCTTGGCTCCCTGGACCCCAGCCTCCCCCAACCCATTCTCCCATCTCTCAGAAGAAGGGAGCTGAGGGAAGCAGGTCCCCTGCAGGCCTCACCGCCCGCCTCTGGCTCTGTACCCGGACTGGCCCAGCCCCTACCCTGGGATCACCTCAAGTGCTGGTCAAGCACTGGCCCAGTGAGTGAAGGCCGGGCTGCGGGTCACCCCAGCTTTGGCAGGACCTCTTTTGTGCACAAAACAATTGAATGTGTGCCATTTGATGTTGTAGCTGAGCTCTTAAAAGGCCCAGAGGAAAATGGATAAGAAATTTCGGCTGTATATTGAGAACATGCCTGGGAACAAAGCCACCACACTCTGCTCTGAAAGCAGCAGACGCTTAGCTTAGCGCGGATGGCAAGTCCTTCTCCTGGAAAGGAGAGCAAAAGGATGAAGGAACATGCCCTGGATGGGGGCACTGCCCCCAGGGGTCTCCAGAAGGCCAAGTGTTCTCAGGGACTTGTCTCTTGTCCACCCCTGCAGGCCTGTTCCTGACACCAAGCACAGTATCTGTGCCCACTAGGTCTTGCCTCAGCTCCATGGACGGGAAAGCCAGGGCTCAGCAGCCTTGGGCCCCCTTGGGGCTGCCTGGGTTCTGGTCAGCCTCTGGTCACAGCTGCGCCTGTCCTCCCTTCTCCTCCAGGCCATGCCCAGCACCCATGCCCAAACAAAGCCCTCCCTCCCTGACCCCAAGAAGGGATGGGCCTTGCACCTGTAATTCCCAGCACAGGGCTGGGACCAGTGGAGGTGTTCAACACACGTCAGGAGAAAGGAGGCACCCTAAGGTGCTCTGGTCCGGCACCCTAGAGCCCGCCCCTGGGAAGATGCTGGTGTGGGCGGGTGAGGCTGGATTCAGCAAGCCTGAGGCCATGCAGGCCCAGCCCCAGTGGTGAGTCCCCACCCAGGCACACTTTAGTCCCATTTGAGGTGGTCTCCTGGGAATGCCTAAATGAAGGACCACAGACTGGGAAACTTAAACGACAGACATTTCGTTTCTCTCAGTTCCAGAGGCGGGAGGTAGGAGGCAGTGTGAGCAGGGTTGGTGCCTTCTGGGCTGTGAGGGAGACTCTGCCCCAGGCCTCTCCCCTGCTGCTGGTGTTTCGCTGATGATCTTTGGTGTTCCTTGGCTTCATCTGCACGCGGCGTTCTCCATGTGCGTTTTGTCCAAATTTCCTCTTCTTGTGTGGACATCTGTCATGCTGGATGAGGGCCTACCCCAATGACCTCATCTTAATTTCAGGGCCTCTGTGAAGACCCAGTGTCCAAATAAGGTCACGTTCTGAGGTATGGGAGTTAGGACTTCAACAAAGAACTTCGGGAGGGGATGTGATTCAGTCCATAGCAACATCCAACAGAAGAGCCAGTGCTAGGCGGGAGAGCGGACTCGCCCCTCTTCCCCAATCAATTCCAGGTCTGTCTGTGGGGCCGATCAGCACCTGAGGTGAATCCCTCGAGAAGGGGGCCTCATGGGGCTGACTTTGCGATCACCCAAACACTCTGTGTTCAAGAGTATCATATCATCATACCACGTCATGTCACATCATATCAGCATATCATGTCATATCATCATACCACATCATGTCACATCATATCACCATATCCTGTCATATCATCATACCACGTCATGTCACATCATATCAGCATATCGTGTCATATCATACCACGTCATGTCACATCATATCATCATATCATGTCATATCATCATACCACGTCATGTCACATCATATCATCATATCGTGTCGTATCATCATATCATCAGAATATAGCATACCATATTATATATCCTGTCATATCATCAGATCATGTCAGAACATATCATGTCACATCATGTCATCATATCATGTCATATCATATGTCAGAACATAGCATACCATATTATATATCCTATCATATCATCATATCATGTCA
>NC_045439.1:157321287-157358678 GCF_002776525.5 Piliocolobus tephrosceles
TCATATCATCATATCATGTCAGATCATAGCATACCATATTATATATCATGTCATATCATATCATGTCATGTCACATCATCCTACTGTCATATATTGTGTCATATCATCATACTGTGTCATATCATATCATACCATATCATGCCATGCCATACCATGTCATACCATACCGTAACATATGATGTCATCTCTCATCACGTCATATCATGTTATATCATGTCCTATAAATTTTCCCGCTTATAGTGGCCCTCATCTGAGGCTGTTGTGTCCTTTGCTCTCTGTCACCACGGTGCGTGGGAAGGACGGTGAATGCAGTGCACTCCTCCTTCTCTTGCAGGGAACAAGGAAGTAAGGACAGCTGCCATCCCAGGTCTTCCTCCCAGGCCTCCTGCCAGGACGCTGGGAAGCCACTTAGGTGGACATGTGGTGTGGCGGGAAAGCCCCGGGCAGGATTTTAGGGTCTGGTTTGCTGTTGCTGAGCCATTCTAGGCCACTCCTTCCCACTCTTCTCTCACTTTCTCACCCACGTCTGGGAGTGCTGCAAGGATCATTTGTCACAGTGCTTGATCAGTGGGCTCATCCCCTTTCTCCTGCCCACACTGAGGCTGAGAGCCAGGGCACATGGGGTCCCAGGGTCAGTTTCAGTGCCATCCGGGTCTGTGTCTGATCAGCTCCTGGCAGGGACTGCTGCTCCTCGCCACCTCCTTCCCTGTGCTTCTGGACCTTCTGGGTGAACACTAAAAGCAGATCCAGGTTTAGCCAGGTACAAATCCTGTGCAATTGGCTGACCCTCTTGAAGAAAATGAACACAAACTTACAAATGGGTAATTAGCTGCAAGGCCTTGGCAGGGCTGGGGTTGCACATCAAGTTTGAGCCTCACTTGCTTCAGGGAAAACCTACCTGGGTGTTCTCATAGAGGCCGGGGGCGGGGCTGTGGTGGTTGCCAGGACAGGGTGAATTCGATGCCATGCATACATGCACTCAATATTGTTTTGACAAATAGTAACCAAACCTCATACTCCACCACCATGGGTACCTGTCATAGGCCCGCACACCGTTAGTGCTGCAAAATGGACAGAGGGCTCTGAAAGGTGGCCCCTGTCTCTGAGGGGTCTCTCTAGAGCCAGTGAAGGAGGAGGCAGCTGAAGGTCCCACGGAGTCAGGAAGCATAGGGTCTTCTTGCTGCCTTGTGACACTTGCAGTGACCAGTCGTGGCTCAGTCGTCTCCCCCTGCTTCTGCTTTTTCTTGAGGCTTGCGTAGTTAAAAATAATAATAAAATCACACTTTTTGTATGCAAACCACAAAATACCCACTTTTAACTCGGACAGAATCTAGTAATTGTGTTCTCTCTGTAGGAAGAGAGCGGAAGAGCTCATTTTAAAGACACGGCATAATTTAAGTGAACTCCTTTGAAAATCTGATGGTGGGTACATTGCCCATTGTTCTTCATTAGATGTGAAAATAAAATCCTGGAAGATTTCTTGAGATGAGCATTTTAGAGAAGAAACGACACCCACAGACTCATTTTGTTGAATGCATCCAAGCACTCATGCATGGCTGTAAATCCCATGAAACTCCCAAACTCAAGACTCCAGAAATGTTACCAAATTTTTGAAAGCATAAAATGCAGAGCGGCAAAGTGAAAAGAAACCCCACCGTAGGTGGCTAAGACCACAGCTGCTACTTGGGTGTCTCAAGGAGTGATCGAAATGTGGTCGTTTCCTGGTGGGCCACCAAAGTGACCTCTTACTCTCCCCTCCTCAGCAACCAGGAGTCACCCTTGGATTGGAGGCAAGGTCCATCCCGGCCCCCGTCCAGCGAACCCTGCCTCCCACACTTGACTGGCACCGCCAGGCCTGGAGGAGCTGGTGGGGTACCGCCCTCTCTGCTGAGAGGCTTGGAGAAGCTCACTGAGGAGGCTGTAGGTCTTGGCACCAAGGTTTAATCGTTGCCCCTGCCTCACTACCAATCCTCTGGGCAGGGTTGCCTCCCACCTGTCCTGGGCTCTTCTTGCTCCGACAGGACCCTGGGTTGCAGCCAGCACAAGGATCGCGAGCTCCAGTTCCTGAGCTGGGTCCCTCACTCAGAGCAAAAGGGCCTAAGTGAGGGTGACTTTGAGGAGCAAGAGGAAGAAGATATGGGTTCTGAAAAATCTCTTTTTTTTTTTTTTTGAGGCGGAGTTTCGCCCTTTTGCCCAGGCTGGAGTGCAGTGGTGTGATCTCAACGCATGGCAACCTCCGTCCCCCGGGCTCAAGCAATTCTCCTGCCTCAGCATCCCTGGTAGCTGGGACTACAGGCATGTGCCACCATGCCTGGCTAATTTTTGTATTTTTACTGGAAACAGGGTTCATCATGTTGGCCAGGCTGGTCTCCAACTCCTGACCTCAGGTGATCCGCCCGCCTCGGCCTCCCAAAGTGAGCCACCGCCCCCGGCCACTGAAATCTTTATATTCATCAATAAGGCCCACAGATCTTCCACACCGGCATTGGTGCTATTCCAGAAAGCAGGCTTTGGTTACGGTCTTGGCCAATATAACCCTGGACAATGAACCAGCTACACAACCCACTATACAACACACTCAGCTTATTCAGTAGGTTACATAAAAGGGGAAGAAGGCAAATACATACAGGAGTGTGCAGAGAAGCACCATTTGTTTTGTTACTGAATTATTAATAATTTAATTTATAATCATGAATTTAAAATGTGACGAGGGTAAAATAGCACAGAATTGGCATGCTATGTTCTCAGTATTCACCCCATCCCTGTGGGCCTTCACAACCACCCCACAGTGACATCCTACTGTCTACAACTACTTTCTGTACTATACTGTCTATACTCTGACTGCCTATGGCCCACCATTAACAAACACCTTACTGTCTTCACCTATGACCTGCATTAATGTGTGTACTTTCTATTCCTACTCTCTGTGTCCTAATGTCTACGCTCTACATCTATACTAACTGCTTGCATCCTAATGTCTACACCCTACTGTCTATACCTACTACCTGTGTGCTAGTGTCTACACTCTATTGTCTATACCTACTACGTGTGTGCTAATGTCTATACCCTACTGTCTATATCTACTACCTACATCCTAATGTCTACACCCTACTGTCTATACCTATTACCTGTGTCCTAATGTCTACAGCCTACTATCTACAGTAGGGATAGTGTACAGTGTTAGGATACTACTACCTGCATCCTAATGTCTATACCTTATTGTCTACACCTATTACCTGCATCCTAATGTCTACACCCTACTGTCTACACCTACTACCTGCGTCATAATATCTATACCCTACCGTCTATAGTAGGGATAGTGTTAGTAGATACAGTGTTAGTATACTACCTGTATGCTAATGTGTATACTCTACCATCTTCATCTACTACCTGCATCCTAATGTCTACAATCTACTTCCTACACCTATTCTCTGTGTCCTAATGTCTATACTCTACTGTCTACAGTGGGGATAGTAGATACAGTCTTATTAGGTTGCTACCTATAGCCTACCGTTTTTTTTTGTTTTTTTTTTTTTTTTTTTGGAGACGGAGTCTCACTCTGTTGCCCAGGCTGGAGTGCAGTGGTGCAATCTCGGCTCACTGCAAGCTCCACCTCCCGGGTTCAAGTGATTCTCCTGTCTCAGCCTCCTGAGCAGCTGGGACTACAGGCATGCACCACCACGCCCACCTAATTTTTATATTTTTGGTAGGGATGGGGTTTCACGGAGTTCACTAGTCTCGAACTCCTGACCTTGTGATCTGCCCGCCTAGGCTTCCCAAAGTGCAGGGATTACAGGCGTGAGCCACATTGCCTGGCCCCTATGTCCTAATGTCTACACTCTACTGTCCACAACTACTACCTGCATCCTAATGTCTACATCTACTACCTGCATATCTATACCCCACTGCCTGTACTGCACCATCTACACCCTACTCTCTCTATCAATCGCCTCTAACTAACATCTATATCCTATTGCTCCAACCAGGCAGATTCAGGTGGCCTTCATCAGAACCAGGGTAGACTCCAGGAGACTGAGGCAGCCAGAACAGAGTGCTTCCAGCCTGCAATCTGTGTGGAGCCTGGCGCCGCATGGCCTCCTCACGTCTTTTAGAAGACAAAGTGGTGCAGCAGGCCAGTGCACTCCAATCTGTAATGTCCATGTGAGTCTCCTGGAGATCTTGTTAACACCCAGTTTCTAGTGAACTCCTAGGGGATATTATGCTGTGGTCCTCAAACCATACTTTGAGTAGCAAGAAGCTGGATGATACCTTGGCCGGGAGGATTCAGGACTGACTGAGTCATTATGCCCTACAGGATACTGTCAGAGTCAGTAGCATAAGCACAGTGACCTTCCCAGCCTTCCTCCTCCTGCTCCCCGCCCTGGGAGCTTCTGTTTGGAGAAACGTGGGCCCATTTCCCTTTCAGTGAGGTGTGGGAGGATGTGTCCTGCAGGAGGACTCTCCTGCACTCGTGGTGAGGTGGCCTTCATCCTCCTTGTTATTTCCCTCTCCATCTTCCTTTCCTGCCTGGAGCTCAAACTCAAGCCAATGCCACAGGAGGAGCCTATTTTCAAGCAGGAGAATGAAAACCATTTTCCAGACATGGTGGGGTGCAGGGCTGTGGAGCCTGGCCCTGGAGGTGTTACGGAGCTCCTATCTGTGTCCTGGACTGCCCACCGCCAGGCTTCCGGGCGCTGAGAAAAGCACCTCGCTTGTTACCTCACCATTCTGCAGTTTTTTCTTATACTGTCAATTGAGGCTCCAAACAACGATCCCCATGGGGGGTTTGCTTGGCCAAATATGAGAAAAACTTCACAAGAGGCCACCCCCATAGGATATAATGTGCAGCCAGATGGACTTCAAATGACCCTGATCCTTCACACTCAGGGATATTGATCTCAGCTTAATTTGGCACTTAATGAAAATAGGGAATTACTTGAGAGCAGTAAAAATGTACTCTGTGGATAAAAAGTACTTAATTACAGATGTAAGTGAGAAACTTGAAAGCTGCATAGAGCAAAAGAGAGGGAAGTCATTTGCCAAGCACCACCCACGTGCCGGGCTTTCTATATTTCACCTCTGAGTCCCCGCAAAGGCCCTGGCAGAATGACTCACTACTGCTGTTCAAACATAAGCCGCAGATCGTGCGAGTCCACCAAGAAGCCGACCGAGTTTCCTCTCGGGGACCTTCACCTGCCCAGGAACTTTCCACCCTGGAAATGGCTGTAGCAATATTCTTGCATGGCTTTCTTTAATGTATTTACAAAAGTAAGATATTTCGATTTTTTTGTTAAAGAGTGTTCCAGTTACTCTGGCTGTGTAACAAATTGCCCCCTAATTTAGTGGCTTCAAACAATAATAATCAGAGCTGGATTTCCTGTCTAGGCAAGATCATTTAAACTTGTTTCCTCTTGCTTCTCCCAACTAGATGCACCCTGGAAATAACAGAAAAGACAACCAAAGGAGCACTTGGAAAGGCTGTAAGATGAAGGCAAACTGGTTGGGCCACAGGACTGGATAAACAGGATGGAGGTGGCCACCTTACAACTCCTTCCCAGATATAAAACGATGACCGAGGCCCAGTGTTTCCTGCCAGCAGCAGGTGGCCAGGGTGGGCTCATTTCTCCCATAGTGGGAGCTGGAGTCCCACTGACAACACCAGGTGAGCCCAGCAGAACTGGCCAGGGAGATCCGTCACAAGCCCAGCAGACACTCCGCTGCCAGGGAACGTGCTCGCCTGCCCTGTCAGGTCTGAGACTCCACTCCTCAGCTGCAGAAACCATGCAGCTTGCGGGTCACGGGGGTCAGCAAAGAGGATCCCACCATAACAAGCACCCAGCCTGGGAAACTTCTTTGTCTCTGCAAGGCTGTGACTCCCTTCCCTCCCTTGAGACTGACGCTGAGATAAATATACCAGGCAATGGGTGGCATTATCGAGGAGGAAGTGCCCTCACTACAAGAGCCTGGCCCAGGGAGCACTCTTCCTCGCTGTGGCTGGAGACACGCTTCCTTCACGTAGGAATGCCTGAGGAAATTTCTTCTGCTCCCTCAATCAGTACCTGCAGAGACCAGTAGGAGCCCCAGGCTCAAGAGAAAAATCAAGCAGACTAAAAAAGCACAGCAAGGTCTCTGAAAATCAGATATTACTGCAACCACAGCCCACAAAAGTAGGTCACACCTGCATTGCTAAACCTGAACAGGGTAGTTGTCTACTAAAATAAAAAGTTTAAATAAGACCTGGAATTTCCTAACCTAAGACCCAAAATTCCAGACCACAGTAGAAAGTCATCTGTCATACCAACAACCAGAAAAATTGCAGCTTAAATGAGAAAAGCAACCACCTGATACCCACAGTGAGATGAATCAGATGTTGGAATTATTTAATAAAACAATTATTTTTATTTTAGTTTAGTTTAATTTAGTTCTTCTGAGACAGAGTCGCACTCTCGCACAGGCTGGAGTGCAGTGGCACAATCTCGGCTCACTGCAACCTCCGCATCCTGGATTCAAATGAGTCTCCTGCCTCAGCCTCCCGAGTAGCTGGGATTACAGGCATGCACCACCACGCCTGGCTAAATTTTTTTGTATTTTTAGTAGAGACGGGTTTCACCATGTTGGCAAGACTGGTCTCAACTCCTGACCTCTAGTGATCTGCCCGCCTCTGCCTCCCAAAGTGCTGGGATTACAGGTTTGAGTCACCATGCCTGGCCAATTTGACAAAACTTTAAAAACAATCATAAAACGAATTATAGAACTGAAAAATACAACAAAAGAAATAAAAATTCACTGGATGGACTAAATAGTGAAGTGGACACAACAGAGGATAGAATCTCAACTTTAGGACAGATCAATAGAATTTACCCAATCTGATTAACAGAGAGAAAACAAAGAAATAGGCAAGTAGGCTGGGCGTGGTGGCTCATGCCTATAATCCCAGCACTTTGGGAGGCCTAGGCAGGCAGATCACAAGGTCAGGAGTCAGAGACCAACCTGGCCAATATGGTGAAACCCCATCTCTACTAAAAATGCAAAACTTAGCTGGGTGTGGTGGTGTGCACCTGTAATTCCAGCTACTTGGGAGGCTGAGGCAGAAGAATTCCTTGAACCTGGGAAGCAGAGGTTGCAGTGAGCCAAGATCACACCACTGCAGTCAAGCCTGGGTGACAGAGCAAGACTCCGTCAAAAAAAAGCAAAAAAGAAAGAAATAGGTAAGTCTGTAGTTGTAGCTAGAGACTTTAACACCTGCCTGTCAGCAACCAAAAGAACTACTATACAGAAACTAAGCAAGAATACAGAAGATCTGAACAAAATGATTTGCCAACAGGATCTAATGAGCGTATATAGAACACTGTACTCCAAAACAGTACAATATAATTTTTTTCTCAAGCACCCATGGAACATTCAACAGGAGTGACTGTTATCAACCAAAACTTTTTTTTGAGACAGAGTCCCTCTGTTGTCCAGGCTGAACTGTAACCTCAAACTCCCAGACCCAAGCATTCTTCCCACCTCAGTCTTCCGAGTAGTTAGGACTATAGGTGTGCACCACCATATCTGGCTAATTTTTAAAATGTTTATATAGAGACAGGTCTTGCTATACTGTCCAGAGTGATGTTGAACTCCTGACCTTGAGCAATCCTCCACCGCTGTCTCCCAAAGTGCTGGGATGACAGGCATGAATCACTGCATCAGAACAAGACATTTTTAAAAATTGAAATAATGCCAAGGGTGTTCTCTGACTATAATTGAAATAGACTGAAAATCAATTACAGTAACATAATGAGAAAATTTCTACAGTAACATAACAAGAAAATTTCTAAACACTTGGAAATTAAACAACAAACATTTGAGTAATCTGTGAGTCAAAGGAAATCTCAAAGCAAAAAATACATAGAACTTAATAAAAATAAAAACACAACATATAATGTTTATGGACTGCAGATAAAGCAATGTTGAGAAGGAAATTTAAACCACTAAATGCTTACAGTAGAAAATAGAAAAACTTTCAATATAATACTCTGAGATCTTGCTTCAAAAAGGTACAGAGAAAAGAACATGATGAAACCAAAGCAAGCAGAAGAAAGAAACTAACAAGTGCAGAAATCCATTAATTGAAAACAAAAAATAAAATCAATAAAATAAAAAACCTGTTCTTAATCAATAGAATTGATAAATCTCTAGCAAAACCAATACATATAAAAAGAATGAAGGCACAAATCAACAATAAAAGGAATGAAATAGAAAATACCACTATATCATGCACACTTTTTTCAGCTAAATAAATAAATAAGAAAATACTGCTACACATACTTGGCCCATTAAAATGATAATAAGGAAATATTATCAACAACTTTATGTTCACAAATTCAACAACTTAGAAAAGATAGACTAATTTCTTGAAATTCACAAACTACCACACTCACTATGATGGAATAGATAATCTGAATAGTCCTATAACCATTAAATAAATTGAATTTGTAATTCAAAAACGCTCAGAAAAGAAATCTCTAGGTCCAACAGTCTTATTGGAGTATCTTACCATTTAAAAATAATTAACACAAATACACAAATTTTACTATATATATATGCATACACATACACACACACACAAATATACATATGTGTGTGTGTGTGTGTATATATATATATATATGGTAGAGAGTGAGAATATATATATTTGGTAGAAATGGAGGCTCACTGTGTTGCCCAGGCTGATCTCAAACACCTGCCCTCAAGCATTCCTTGACCTTGGCCTCCCAAAGTTCTGGGATTACAAAAATGAGCCACCATGCCAGAATTACCTGATGGCAAAGCTAGACAAAGACAATAAAAAGAAAGAAGATTGTATTAATCTGCTTTCACATGATATAAAAACATACCTGAGACTTTGTAAATTATAAAGAAAAGATGTTCAATTGGCTCACAGTTCTGTGGGCTGTACAGGCTTCTACTTCTGGGGAGGCTTTAGAAAACTTACAATCATGGTGGAAGGTGAAGTAGAAAAAAGGCTCATTTTCACGTGGCCAGCAGGAGAGAGAGCAAGTGAAAGGGGAAGTGCTACACTTTCAAACAATCAGATCTCATGAGAACTCTATCACGAGACAGCACTATGGGTATGGTATTAAACCATTAGAAACCACCCTTATGATTTAATCACCTCCCACCAGGCCTGTCTTTTTTGTTTTTTTAATTAAAAAGTAAACCTGAATGTCAAAAATGCAAACTTGGGAGAGACAGAAAAGATCACACACAAGGCTGTCACTTCACACTTGGAAGGTTGCACAGCGGCCGGGCAGAGGCGCTCCTCATTTCCCAGACAGTGAGGTGCCTAGGCAGTGGCGCTCTTCACTTGCCAGATGGGGACCGACTTTTAACACAGGGGAATACAATTCAGCATAATATTTGAGTGGGGACACAGAGCCAAACAACGACAAAGGCCATAGACCAATATCTCTCATGAGCTTAGATGCAAAAATCTTTTTTAAAAAATTAGAAAATTAACTCCAACAAAGTATAAAAATAATTATATACCATCACCAAGTTGGATTTAATCCAGAGTTGCAAGCGTGATTCGACATTTGAAATCAACCAATATAATCCACAAAAACTCTACAGCTAACATCATACTTAATGGTGATACACTGAATGCTTTCCCCCCAACATTGGGAAGAAGGCGTGTAGGCTGTTCCCACCACTCTTATTCAGTATGGTACTGGAAGCTCTAGCCTCTTCAGTAAGGCAACAGGCAAGAAAATGCAATATAATGAATACTTAAGGAAAGGAAAGAAATAAAAATCACTCCTATTTGCAAATGACATGACTGTCTATGTAAAATCTCAGGTAATTTAAAAAAACTACCAGAACTAAGAAGTGAGTTCAGCTGGTTTTCAGGATACAAGATCAAAACACAAAAACCAATCCCATTTCTATATGCTAACATGTAGAAACCAGGGCCGGGCGCGGTGGCTCACGCCTGTAATCCCAGCACTCTGGGAGGCCGAGGTGGGCGGATCACGAGGTCAGGAGATCGAGACCATCCTGGCTAACACTGTGAAACCCTGTCTCTACTAAAAATACAAAAAATTAGCCAGGTGTGGTGGTGGGCACCTGTAGTCCCAGCTACTCGGGAGGCTGAGACAGGAGCATGGCGTGAACCTAGGAGGCAGAGCTTGCAGTGGGCCATGATCATGCCACTGCACTCCAGCCTGGGTGACAGCGAGACTCCGTCTCAAAAAAAAAAAAAAATGTAGAAACCAAAATGAGAAGCACAATACCCATTTACAACAAAAGTGAAATACATGAGTATGAATTTAACAAAATACATACAAAATCTCTAGGCTGAAATTTATAAAATGCTGTTGAAATAAATCAAAGGCGACCGAAGTCAGTAAAGAGACATCATGTTTACGGATTGGAGGACTCAACATAGTAAAGATGATCTATTGATCTATTAGGTTGATCTATTAGGTTGGTGCAAACATAATTGCGGTTTTTACCATTTAAAGTAATGCCAAAACTACAATTACATTTGCACCTACCAAGTTTAATGCAATTTCTATAAAAATTCCAAAAAATGTTTTTTTTTGTAGACATAGACAAATTTATTCTAAAAGTTATATGAAAAAACACAGGCCTCCCAAATGTGGTGGATCATGCCAGCAATCCTAGTGCTTTGGGAGGCCAAGATGGGAGGATCACTTGAGGCCAGGAGTATAAGACTAGCCTGGGCAACATAGTGAGACCTTGTCTCTACAAAATCATATATATAAATATATATAATTAGTGGTGATACACGCCTGTAGTCCTAGCTACCCGAGAGGCTGAGGTGGGAGGATTTCTTGAGCCCAGAAGTTTAAGGCTGCAGTGAGCTATGATCACATCACTGCACTACAGCTTGGGCAACAGAGCAAGACCCTGCCTCTTAATACACACACACACACACACACACACACGTATAAAACAATGAATTTTACATAGCTAAAGCAAATCAAGACACTGTAGTGTTGTTGGGGGAACAGACACATTGATAAGTGGAAAAGACTAGAGAACCCAGAACGGGATTGACTAAGAAGCAGACCTACACAAATATGCCTAGCTGATATTCTTAAAGGTGCAAAAGTAACTAATGGAAGGAAAGCCTTTTCAACAAATAGTGTTTCTTGGGCATGGTGGCTCATGCCTATAATCCCAGTCCTCTGAGAGGCCAGGGAAGGAGGCTCATTTGAGGCCAGGAGTTCCAGACCAGCCTAAGCAATATAGCAAGACTTCATCTCTACAAAAAATAAAAATAAAAATTAGCCCGCCATGTTAGTGCATACCTGTGGTCCTAGCTACTTGGGAGGCTGAAGCAGGAGGATCCCTTGAGCCCAGGAGTTTGAGGTTGCAGTGAGCTATGATTGTACCACTGAACTCCAGCCAGGGTAACAGAGTGAGACCATGTCTGTCAAAATCAAACAAAAATAAAACAAAGAAACACCTTAACCTAAACCTCACAATTTGTTAAAAATTTATCTAAAAATGGATTATGGGCTGGGACTATGCATAGAGTTATAGACTTTAAACCAAAAACACAATTGACGAAAGAAAAAACTGACCTGAAAAGAAAAAACTTTTGCTTGACAAAATACACTGTTCAGATAAAAAGGCAATTTATAGACTTGGAGAAAATCTTTGCTAACTATGTATCTGACAAAAAAAAGTATATTTAGAATACATAAAGAAATATCATGCTTGACAGTATAAAACAAAACCAAGCAAAAATCCAATTAGATAATGGGCAAAAGACATGAACAGACAATTCACTGGAAGAGAGTAAAGGGATGGCAGATAAGCATATAAAAACATCATTCAACATCAGTAACCATTTGAGAAACGTGAATTAAATCCACATTGAGATGGCACTATACGTCTATCAGAATATTTAAAATAAAAAATAATGACAAGCAGGATGGCAGTTTAGGAATCTCCAGGATCCCTCAAGGAAACGCTGAATAAATAACAACACCTGCACCAAAATAGCTTTGTGAGAACTCTAGAAAACAGTTAAGAAACTGCAGCAACCAACTAAAAAAAAAATGTTTGGCCAGGCACGGTGGCTCACGCCTATAATCCCAGCACTTTGGGAGGCTGAGGCGGGTGGATCACGAGGTCAGCAGATTGAGACCATCCTGGCTAACACGGTGAAACCCCGACTCTACTAAAAATACAAAACACTTAGCTGGGCGTGGTGACGGGCGCCTGTAGTCCCAGCTACTGGGGAGGCTGAGGCAGGAGAATGGTGTGAACCTGGAAGGTGGAGCTTGCAGTGAGCCAAGATCACACCACTGCACTCTAGCCTGGGAGACAGAACGAAATTCTGTCTCCAAAAAAAAAAATATTTTTTGAAGGGGTTTATTCCACTTGCAATGCAGATCCAAACATTTGTATAAAGTCATATGCGAATACTACAGGCATGAAAGATGTACATTTACCTGCACCTGCACACATCACTGATCATATTGTACACAAAGACAGATTTTTAATTTTTTTTTAATTTTGTGGTTGAGGACCATGTACAGGTTTGTTACATGAGTATATTGCACGATGCTCAGGTTTGGGCTTCTAATGATTTCGTCACTCAAGTGGTGAACATAATATTCAACAGGCAGTTTTTCAGCCCTTTTCCATCTTCTTTCGTCTCTCTCCCCCTTTTGGAATCCCCAGTGTTTATTGTTCCTATCTTTGTGTGCATGTGTACCCAATGTTTAGTTCCCACTTACAAGTGAGAACATGAGGTATTTGGTTTTTTGCTTCTATGTTAATTTGCTTAGATTAATGGCCTCCAGCTGCATCCATGTTGCTGCAAAGGACATCGTTTTGTTCTTTTTTATGGCTGCATAGTATTCCATGATGTATATGTACCACATTTTCTTTATTCAATCCACTACTGATGGACACCTGGATTGATTCCATGTCTTTGCTATTGTGAATAGTACTGTGATAAACATATGAGTGCGGGTGTCTTTTTGGTAGAATGATTTCTTTTCCTTTGGATATATACCTGGGTAATGGGATTGCTGGGTTGAATGGTAATTCTACTTTTAGTTCTTTGGGAAATCTACAAACTGCTTTCCACAGGGGCCGAACTAATTTGCATTTCCACCAACAGTATATATAAGCATTCACTTTTCTCCACTATCTCACCAACATCGGTTATTTTTTGACTTTTTAATAATAGCCATTCTGACTGGTATGGGATGATATCGCATTGTGGTTTTGACTTACATCTCTCTCAAGATTAGTGATGTTGAGCATTTTTTCCATGTTTCTTGGATGCTTCTCTGTCTTTTTTTGAAACTGTCTTTCATGTTTTTTGCCCACTTTTAAATGGGGCTATTTATTTATTTTTGTTAATTTGTTTAACTCCCTTGCAGATTCTGGATATTAGTCCTTTGTTGGGTGCATAGTTTACAAATACTTTCTCCCATTCTGTAGGTTGTCTGTTTACTCTGTTGATAGTTTATTTTGATGTGCAGAAGTTTTTTAGTTTAACTAGGTCTCAATTGTCAATTTTTGTTTTTGTTGTATTTACTTTTGAGGACTTAGTAATAAAGCCTTTGCCTAGGCCAATGTCTAGAAGGATCTTTCCTAGAGTCTCTTCTGGGATTTTTATAGTTTAAGGTCTTGTATTCACAAGTCTTTAACTCCCAACAACAACAAAAAAGCTTCACTCAAAATGGTAGGAAATTTTGTGGTATTTTTGCTTGCTCTTGCCCCACCCCTTCCTAGTACAGCATGACACAGTCAGAAGAAAGCAACTCAATTCAGACAAAATACACTTTCAGTCAAAAGCTTTTATAAGAGACATAGAAGGACATTGTATAATGATAAAAAGATCAATTCTTCAAGAAGATGTAACCATTATGAATATATATGCACCAAATATCAGATCTCTTAAATCTATGAAGGAAATATTTACAGAATTGAATAGAGAGACAGACAGCTCTACAATAATAGTTGGATATTTTAGTACTCCATTTTCACTTAGGGATCGCTATGGTTTGGATCTGTGTCCCCCCCCAAATTTCATGTTGAATTGCAATCCTCAGTACTGAGGGTGGGGCCTGGTGGGAAGTGATTGGATCATGAAGGTGGCTTCTCATGGTTTAACATCATCACCCTAGTGCTGTCTCATGATAGAGTTCTCATGAGATCTGGTTGTTTAAAAGTGCCTAGCACCTCCCCAGTCTTTTCTTCCTCCTGTTCCAGCCATGTAAGATGCGCCTTCTTCTTCTTCATATTCCGCCATGATTGAAAGTTTCCTGAGGCGTCCCCAGAAGCTGTCATGCTTCCTGTACAGCCTGCAGAACTATGAGCCAATTAAACCTCTATTATTTATAAATTACTCAATTCCAGGTATTTATTTACAGCAATGCAAGAGCAGACTAATACATGAATAGAACAACCACATATAAAATCATTGAGAAAACAGACAACTTGAACAACAGCATAGACCAATTGATCTGACAGATATATATAGAACACTACACCTAACAAGAGCAGAATACACGTTTTTCTTAAGTGCACATGGAACATTCTCTAGGGTAGATCATATATTAGGACACAAAACAAGTCTTAATAAATTTAAAAAGATTGAAATCATACAAAGTAACTTTTCTGATCACAATGGAATGAAACTAGAGATCAATAGCAGAAGGAAAACTGAAAAAAACCACAAACGTGGAAATTAGTATGTGAGAAATAAAAACCACACTTTAAATAACCAATGGATCAAAGAAGAAACCACAGCTGAAATTAGAAAATATATTGAGAAAAATAAAAACAAAACACAATATGTCAAAACTGTGGGTGCAGCGAAATCTGTGCTAAGAGGAAAATTTATAGCTGTAAATGCTTACAGTAGAAAAGAAGAAAGATCTCAAATCAACAATCTAACTTATACCTTAAGGAACTAAGAGAGGAAAAACAAACTAAACCCAAAGGTAGCAGAAGGAAGAAAATAATAAAAATTAGTGAAGAGATAAACTAGAGAATAGAAAAACAGTAGAGAAAAATCAATGAAACTAAAGTTGGCTATTGGAAAAGATAAACAAAATCAGCAAATATTTAGCTGAATTGCATATGAAAAAAAGAGAGGACTTAAACAACTAAAATCAGAAATGAAAGAGGGTACATTAAAACTGATTTTGCAGAAATAAAAAAGGATTGTAAGAGAATACTATGAATGACTGTCAACAAATTGGATAACCTAGATGAAATGAGTAAATTCCTACAAACACATGATCTACTAGACTGATTCATGAAGAAATGGAAAAGCTGAACCAAACTGTATCCATCAAGAAGACTGAATTAATAACAAAAAAGCTCCTAACAAAAAAAGGACCCTGGATCAGATGTATTCTACCAAGAATTTAAGTAATGAATTAACACCAATCCTCTGCAAATACTCCCCAATAACTTGAAAAGGAGGGAACACAGTCTAACTCATTCTAAGTGGTATGACTTTAATACCAAAACCAGACAAAGACACTAAAAGGAAAGAAAACAACAGATCAATATCTCCAATGAATACTAATGCTAAAATCCTTAACAAAATACTAGTCAACAGAATTCAACAGTATATTAAAAGAATTATATATCTTGATAAAGTGGGATTTATTCCTGGAATGCAAAGATCGTTCAATATATAAAAATCCATCAATGTTTTTTCTTTTACATCACATTAGTAGAATGAAGGAAAATAACCACAAGATTATTGCAATTGATGCAGAAAATATCTCAATTTATGTTGAATTTTACAAGTCAACACCCTTTCAGGAGAAAAACACTCAACAGAGTAGGAATATAAGGAAACTACCTCAACATAATAAAAGCCATATATATATCATGCCTGTGATTCCAGCACTCTGGGAGGCTGAGGCAGGTGGATCACTTGAGGCCAAGAGTTCGAGACCAGCCTGGCCAATATGGTAAAACCCTGTTTCTACTAAAAGTACAAAAATTAGCCAGGCTTGGTGGCACATGCCTGTAATCCCAGCTACTCAGTAGGATGAAACATGAGATTCACCTGAACCCAGGAGGTGGAGGTTGCAGTGAGTCAAGATCATGCCACTGCACTCCAGCCCGGGTGATAGAGCAAGACTCTGTCTCAAAAAAATAAAATTAGATTAATTTTTTAAAAAGACATATGTGAAATACTCACAGGCAAACATAATATTCAGTGGTAAAAGACTAAAAGCTTTTGCACTAAGATCAGGAACAGGATTTCTATTGAACATAATACTGGAAGTCTTAGCCAGATAAATTAGGCAAGAAAAAGAAAAGAAGTCCAAATTGCAAAAGAAGAAGTAAAAATATACCTGTTTGGGCTGGGCACAGTGGCTCGCACCTGTAATCCCAGCACTTTGGGAGACCCCAAGGGGGGTGGATCACCTGAGGTCAGGGGCTCAAGACCAGCCTGACTAACAGGGTGAAACCCTGTCTGTACTAAAACTACAATGATTAGCTGAGCATGCTGGTGGGCACCTGTAATCCCAGCTACTCGGGAAGCTGAGGCAGGAGAATTGCTTGAACCTGGGAGGCGGAGGTTGCAGTGAGCCGAGATGATGCCATTACACTCCAGCCTGGGTGACAAGAGGAAAACTCAGTCTAATATATATAATATATATTATATATACATAATACATTATATATCATATATTTATAAATACATATTATGTATAATATTTATTATATGATATACATTTATTAATATTATATCATATGTGTTTATTAATATGTTAATAATATATAATAAATATATATTATATAAATACATAAAATATATACTCATTATATAAATATAATGAGTATCTATTTATTTATATATTATATATTACATATAAATCCAAGCACAGCTTAAAAAGAATATATATTATATATTTATAAATATATAAATACAAATATATATTATATTTTATTTATTTATATATTTATTGATTGATTTTGAAGAACTATTTGTATACCCATGCTCATAGTACTATTATTCACAACAGCCAACAAGTGGAAGAAACCCAAGTATCCAAGATAACTGGACAAACGGAATGTGCTATGTCCATACAATGGAATATGACCTGGCCTTATAAAGGAAGAAAATTCTGACACATGCTACAAGAGGGATGAACCTTGAGGACATTACGCTGTAAGTGAAATTAGTCAGTCACAACAGGACAATACTGTTTGATTCCAATTATATGAGGTACCTAGAGTAGTCAAATCCATAGCAACAGGAAGTAGAATGATGGTTGCCAGGGGCTAGGGGCAGGAGGGAATGAGGAGTTGTAGTTTAATGGATACAGAATTTCAGATATGCAACTTGGAAAGAGTTCTGGAAACTGGCTGCACAATAATGTGAATGTACTTAACATGACTGAGCTGAACATTTATAAATGGTTAAGATGGTAAATTTTATGTTATATATATATATTATATATTTTTTACCACAATTCAACATTTTAAAAACGCTGGTGAAGATGTATAGAAAATGGATCACTCATCTATTGCTGCAGGAATATAAAGTAGCACAGCCATTCTGGGACACAGTTTGGCAGTTACTTATAAAACCAAACATTCAACTACCATATGACCCAGCAATTGCACTCTTGGGCATTTATCCCAGAGAAATGAAAATTTAGTTTCACACACAGTCCTATGCATGAGTGTTCATAACAGCTTTATTTGTAATAGAGCCAAAGTAGAAACAGCCCAGCTATTCTTCAATAAGTGAACAGCTAAACAATGGTGCATCCATATTACGGATACTCTCAGCCATGAAAAGAAGAAACCATTGACACACTCACAATAACTTGGATGAAATTTCAAGGGAATTATGCTGAGTGAAAAAAGTCAATCCCAAATGGGTACATACTGTCTAAATCCATTTATGTAACATCTTTGAAATGAAAAAATTATTAAAAAATGGAGAGCAGATTAGTGGTTGCCAGGGTTAGGGAAAGTGGGGGAGGAAAGGGAGATGGAGCGGCTATTAAAAGGGATCCTTGTGGGGATGGAAATAGCTGCGTCTTGATGGATCTATGTCAACATCTTGGTTGTGATGTTGTACTACAGTTTTGTAAGACGTGATCATTGGGGGAAACTGGTGAAGGGAACATGAAAATCTCTGTGTTACTGCTAATATCTGCATTTGAATCTACAATTATCTCAAAATAAAAAAGTTTAATTTTAAAAAAGCAATAATAATCAATTATTATCTCTCCCTGTTTTCTGTAAGCATGGCAGCTACAGGTTGCCTTTGCTGCTGTGTGTCTGGGGTCTTAAGTGAAAGATGCTAAGGCAGGTGTGGGACCACCTGGAGGCCTCTTCCTGACCTATCTGTCAGTGAGTTGGTGCTGGATGCTGGGTGCTGGCTGGGACCCGAGCTCGACTGTCAACCAGGGCACCCACACACAGCTTCTCTGTGTTGCCTGGGCTTCCTCACAGCATGGTGGCTGGCTTCAAGTTCAAGTGTTCCAGTTAGAAAAACAAAGCCAATGGGAAGCAGTGTCACCATTTATGACTGAGCCTCAGGAGTCACCCGGCAAATCCGCAGTCACAAAGTCTCCCCGAGACACAGGGGGAGGAAATTCTTACTTCTTCATGGGATTAGGCAAGGTTCTAGACGGATAAATATTGTCATGGCCACTTTTATAAAGTATCAACTTCCACAGAGAAGGTCTTCCAAAGTGTAGAAAGTCCAGGCCTCAACACTCAGATCCTCCTTGAAATGTACTCTGAGAGACTAATGAGCTGTGATTTGAACCCGGGTCCCTTGGCCTAGGAGTCCCAGAAGGCTGGGGCAATGTCTGGAGGCAGGCCCCTTCCTCCGCTTCCGTTCCTTCTCTGCATGGCTGGATGATCCAGTGAGCCCAGCATGACCCAGTGGAGCCACCATTACCAGCACATGGTCAGGAGGAGGCTCAGGTGAGGGCCGGTACAGACCAAGCTGGAGCCCCAGGTGCTGCCATTGCAGACACCTCCAGACTGTGGCCCTGGAACCAAGGGGCCTCAGCACAGGGAACTCAGAGGGAGGGCACTGGGCAGGTATGAGGCCGCATTCCAGGCCATTTGGGAGTCGGGTAGACCAGGGCTTCTTCAGATCAGAGAACTTCCCTCTTCCATCTGCTTTCTCTCAGGAAAAATGGCCCAGGGAAGATTTTCCATCCACCCGTCCAACCCTCTGGGATCCGCTCGCTAGGATCTGGGGTGATGGGAGAGGGAGACCAGCACAGATCACAGTGCAAGGCCAAGCAGACACTTGGAAGCCCCCAGTGTGGCCACCACACTTTAAGTACCTGTACTGAGGACTGAGCTGATCTGAGTGGGGACTGAAAGCGCAGAGGCAGGAGGGAGACCCTCCGAGGCTGGAAAGACGGGAGCTGGAGCTCCAAGAGTGTGGTGAGGGGAAGGCACTGGAACTGAGAGTGGGGCTTGGACAGGGGATGTGGCTGTGGCTCTCACAAGGCTGCGGGTCCTCACTGAAGTCCCTGGTTGGGGGCTGCAGCCTCAGGGAACGGGGGTAGTGGGAACTCCCTTCACCGTCACAGAGAGATGGCCAGGAAGTAAGTCTCCCCCTGAGGACTAGGGGAAAGCAACAAAGCCCAGCCTGTGCCCCACGCTGTACAGTTTTCTATTGTGGCACAGTGAATCGCCACACGCTGTACAGTTTTATGTTGTGGCACAATGAATCACCACAATTTGGTGACAGAGGCCAGACAAATTTATTATCTCAGAGTTTCTGTGGGTCAGAAGTCCAAGCACAGCTTTAAAAAACTCTCAGCTGGGCACGGTGGCTTACGACTGTAATCCCACCACTTTTGGAGGCCGAGGCGGGCGCATCACCTGAGATTGGGAGTTCGAAACCAGCCTGACCAACATAAAGAAACCCTGTCTCTACTAAAAATACAAAATTAGCCAGGCGTGGTGGTGTGCACCTGTAATTCAAGCTACTTGGGAGGCTGAGGCAGGAGAATCGCTTGAACCCAGGAGGTGGAGGCTGTGGTGAGCCAAGACCACACCATTGTACTCCAGCCTGGGCAATAAGAGCGAAACTCTGTATAAAAAAAAAGAAGAAGAAAGAAAAGAACAAAGAACAAGAAAAAAAAAAAAAAAAAGACTCTCTGCTTGGGGTCTCACCAGGCTGTAATCGAGGTTCCGTTCATTCATTTGGAGCTCCGTGTTCTCTCCAAGCTTATTCAGGTTGCTGGCAAAATTCAGTTTGCAAGTTGTAAGATTCAGTTCTATCTTGCAGTTCCCAGACGGGGGTCCCTACTTTGTTGCGGGCTGTAGGCTGCCCTGGGATTTGTCTCGGCTTCTGGAGACATGCTTGGTCCTCCCCACATGGATTCTGTGTTCATCTACTCTGGGACTGCTATAAAGAGATACCAGAGGCTGGGTCATTTATAAAGAAAAGGGGTTAATTGGCTCATGGTACTGCAGGCTGTACGGGAGCATGATGCCGGCATCTGCTCGGCTTTGGGGAGGCCTCAGGAAACCTACAATCAGGGCAGAAGGTGACGTGGAAGCAGACACGTCTTACATGGCTGGAGCAGGAGCAAGAGGTGACAGGGGAGATGCTACCCACCTTTAAACAACCAGATCTGGTGACGACCCACTATCGTGAAGACAACAACAAGCGGACGGTGTTAAATCATGAGAAACTGCCCCCATGATCCAATCACCTCCCACCAGGCCCCGCCTCCAACACTGGGGATTACAATTCCACATGCGGTTTGGGTGGGAACACAGATCCAAACCATATCAGACCCACAAGCAGTCTGCAACACGACAGTCTGGCGTCTTCTGGGCCACGTCTCCACGAAGCTTCACCTTCTTTCAAACGCTCCTCTGGTTGGGCCAGGCTCACCCAGGATAACCTGGATAGTCTCCCTCTTGATTAATTCAACGTCAACTGACTTGTGACAATCACAGGAGTGACATCCTATCATAGTCACTGATTCCGCACACACTAAAGAGGAAGGAATTCTATAGGGAGTTTACACCAGGGGCGGGACTTTCGGGGCCATATTAGAATCCTGCTTGCCATATATGGGTTTGCAGTTTGAATTTATACCTGTCGGGTTGTGGAAATCCCCATGATTGACATCCGTTAGGTCCCAGGCCGGAGATATCTTTGCAGTGCATGACAGAGGCAAATAGAAAAATTCTCAGAGCAAAAAAAAAAAAAAAAAAAAATATATATATATATATATATATCATGACTGAAGATAACACCACAATAAAAAAATTGAACAGATACATGGAGACTTTATTCCCTCTATAAGCAAGTCAGCAGGCAAAATGAATAGGAGCACTGGGATCCATCCCAGGACCTGCAGACCACAGTGCAGACCTCTCCTCCTCTACAAGTGTGTGTAATACATGTTCCCTACCATGTATTTGGCTGTTGATCTAGATATTGCTTTAAAAGGACAATGAGATTGCGTGAAAACCACCACTTACAAAGGTGGTGAAAATTTTCATTATGAAATTTTGTATTTCATTAAGTATTAAGATATTTTGTAATGTTTTCCACACGAATGAAATTTTATCATATGTGACCCATTGTACTATTTGATCATATTATGTATAATTTGTGATTAATTTTCAAACCTAAGTATTGCTTTAAGAATTTGAGTAGGCCGGGCGCGGTGGCTCAAGCCTGTAATCCCAGCACTTTGGGAGGCCGAGACAGGTGGATCACGAGGTCAGGAGATCGAGACCATCCTGGCTAACGTGGTGAAACCCCGTCTCTACTAAAAAATACAAAAGACTAGCCGGGCGAGGTGGCGGGCGCCTGTAGTCCCAGCTACTCAGGAGGCTGAGGCAGGAGAATGGTGTAAACCCGGGAGGCAGAGCTTGCAGTGAGCTGAGATCGGCCACTGCACTCCAGCCTAGGCCACAGAGCGAGACTCCGTCTCAAAAAAAAAAAAAAAAAAAAAAATTGAGTAACGAGGCCGGGCGCAGTGGCTCACGTCTGTAATCCCAGTACTTTGGAAGGCTGAGGCGGCAGGATCGCACTTGAGGCTAAGAGCTCAAGAGCAGCCTGGCCAGCATGGTGAAACCCCGTTTCTACTAAAAATACAGAAATTAGTAGCTCGGTGTGGTGGCACACACCTATAATCCCAGCTACTCAGGAGGCTGGGAGAATCGTTTGAACTCGGTAGGTAGAGGTTGCAGTGAACCAAGATCATGCCACTGCACTCCAGGCTAGGCTGGACTTTTTTTTTTTCCTCAAAGAAAAGAAAAGAATTCGAATAATGATTCCAGTTGCTACCACCTCAACAGAGCAAAGCTTCTCCAAATTGAATTTAAATATATATACAACAACTATTTTGATGATTCAAGAAAGGTCTAACTTGGCTTTCCTATCATTTGAACATAAATCTATGACAACCTCATTATCTCAACGTAATCAGTGATTTTGCTAAAGCAAAGGCAGGAAAAATAAATTTTACAGAATAAATAACAGTTTATGAATTATGACTTTATTATTCATGCAAACACCACCAACCCACCAACATCACATCCAGACATGAACAATCATTAAATTCAGCCATCTATGATATTTTGCCAAGTTTCAATCATATAAAAACTATAGCTTTATACATATTAGTTTGATTTATGGCCTTTACTTTTTTTTTTTTTTTTTTGAGACAGAGTCTCCCTCTGTCGCCCAGGCTGGAGTGCGGTGGCGCCATCTCGGCTCACTGCAAGCTCCGCCTCCCGGGTTCACGCCATTCTCCGGCCTCAGCCTCCCGCGTAGCTGGGACTACAGGCGCCTGCCACCACGCCCGGCTAATTTTTTGTATTTTTAGTAGAGAAAGGGTTTCACCGTGTTAGCCAGGATGGTCTCGATCTCCTGACCTCGTGATCCGCCCACCTTGGCCTCCCAAAGTGCTGGGATTACTGGCGTGAGCCGCCGCGCCCGGCCGAGTGGTGGAATTACTGCAGGTGTGAGCCGCCACGCCTGGCTATGACTTGTACATGTTTAGACATGTGGTCAGAGGGCCGTGGACACTGTCACTCTAACAGGGTCGTTGGGAAAAAGGCCGAGCCTGGGGATCACAGCAGAGGACACCCTGACGCAGCTGGGTCTGAGGGAGTGGGCTCCCCTCCGGGGTCACGGTGCCCTTGCGGGAGGGCCAGGCCAGCAGCAGACAAGCCACACATCTCAGGATTCTGTTGGACCAGGCCTCAATGGCGCCGCCACGTGGCAGCGTGGAGCAATGTCAGGAACCTGCTCTCCCCACACCAAGGAAACGTTGCACCAAGTCCCAGGGATTTTTTTTTTTTTTTTTTTGATTGATTTATTGAGAATTCAAGGCAAGAGTGGACTGCCAGGGGAAGATATGGGCTTTCCATTTTTAAGACCAGTGAATACCAGAATGATTAATTCCAAAGATAATTTGCATTCTGAGTTTGTGGAGCGACACACCAAAAAGTAGATAGTTATGCGCACAGAAGCTGGGAGCAGGTGGCATAGATGTTAAACCATGGAACCTGGGCCAGACCTGTGCTTACGTGCTGGCTCCATTACTGGTTAGTCGTGTGATATCAGGGAAGTTCTGTGATGTCTCCAAGCCTGTCTTCCCCCAAGTCAATGGGAGTCGTGGGCGGCTTCAAAGCCCCACGGATGCTGTGGTTGATTGAGACAAACTGCTTGACTCCTGCAGTCAGTACGGGCTCTACCGAGGTAACTCTCTTTCCCTTCTCCCTCCTCTATCCCTAGCCTCCCCCTCCTCCTCCTCCCTCGTAAATGGTAATCCTTGAGTTTTTGTTGGGTGAGTTAATGAATTTGGATGCAAGTCACCAAGGGCGATGGACTTGATCCGTTTCTCCAATCATGCTTGAATTGCCTGGATTCCTACCACACTCCGCCTTCCCCTCCTTAGTCAAGCGTATCGGACTTCTCTTCTGTCTCTGAGTACCCAGCACACTGTTCCCCAGCTGAGGGCCTCGTGTCCCAGTTTGCAGAGCAAACAGAGGAATCAGGCACTTGCCTTCCTTCCCCCATCCTGCTGCCAGCCAGCCTCCCTTCTCCTCTGCTTCCATGGGGCCCGCCCTGCCTTGTGCCTTCCCCTCACCATGTCTAAGAACTTCACTCCTGCAATTACCCTCCTCTCACAGTTGGGTTACCAAGTCATGTTATGTATCCCCTCTCTCTTTTCTTTCTTTCTCTCTTTCTCTCTCTCTTTCTTTCTTTCTTTCTTTCTTTCTTTCTTTCTTTCTTTCTTTCTTTCTTTCTTCTTTCTTTCTTTCTCTCTCTTTCTCTCTTTCTTCTTTCTTTCCTCTTTTTCTTTCTTCTTTCTTTCTCTCCTTCCTTCCTTCCTTCCTTCCTTCCTTCCTTCCTTCCTTCCTTCCTTCCTTCCTTCCTTCCTTCCCAGAGTCTCACTCTATCACCTGTGCTGAAGTGCAGTGGCACAATCAGCTCACTCTAGTTTCTGCTTTCCTGGTTCAAGTGATTATCCTGCCTCAGCCTCCCAAGTAGCTGGGATTACAGGCATGTGCCACCATGCCCGGCTAATTTTTTTTTTTTTTTTTAATTTTTGGTAGAGACGGGGTTTCACCATGTTGGACAGGCTGGTCTCGAACTCTTGACCTCTGGTAATCTACTTGCCTTGGCCTCCCAAAGTGCTGGGATTACATGCATGAGCCACTGTGCCTAGCCCCCACTCACTTTCAAACTTGCTCCAAGTCTTCAACCTTTCAAACAAAACGGCAGTGGTACCCAGGCTTTCTGGAGGCCAGGCCGTTCTCCCAAGTCGGCCCACTCCTCCACCCCTTCCCGCCTGCCTGCCCTGCCCTGCTGCCTTCCTATCCTTTCCTCCACTGCTTAGAGTGAGCTTCTGAAGTCTCCTGTCCCTAGAAACTGCCCTTTGTCAAGGTCATGAACAAGCCCTGGGGCCAAATCCAGGGGTGGAAAATGGAGACAGGCAAGGGAGGCAGATCTCAGGGAGGTGGGAGAGGGAGTGGCCTTATGGGTGTGGACTGAACTCAAATTCCAGCTGGGAGCCACCAGGGGACCTTGGTTTTCCCACTGGTCTTCTTCCTTTCTCTACCGCTCACAGCCTCATCTCCTGCCCATTGACTCCAAATCCGTGTCTGTGACACACTTGTCTCAACTCCTTGTCCTTGTGTCAGGGACCCGGGAGTCCCCGAACCGGGGACGTCACTGAACTCATGATGTACTTTCCTAACTGGCCGCAAGGAGCCTCTTGTGGGGAGGGCGTCCTGGAGGGGTGACGACATGGAGGGAGTATCATTAGATCCCCATGGCCCCTCACTTTCCTGGCAGAGACTCCGAGGACGGGGTGCAGCAGCAACTCTCACCCGCTCCACGCTGTGGCTGGTCTTCAGGGCCAGGGCACCCTGCCCTTGGGACCCCTTCCCAAGTGTCAGCTCGTCCTGGAACACCCAGAAGCAAAACGGGATCAGGCTTCTTGGAGTTTTCTTTCCAGTAGGGAACTGGTCACTGATCAGCAGTGGACACTGAGCAGAAATTGCCATTGGTTTCTCTTGTAGAGATAGAGAGAGAGAGCAAGTGTGTGTGTGTGTGTGTGTCTGTGTGTGTGTGTGTGTGTGTCTCTGTGTGTGTGTGTGTGTGTGTGTTGTAATCAGTGAATCAAAAAGATTCAAAGGGGGAAAGAGTAGTGATTCCACCAGAGCTCAGGAAGAGGAGGCCGCGGCGGTGGCCATGGCCCAGCTTGTCAAGGAGCGGGCTGGTGCTCCTGAATCACCGAGGGCCTCCCATCCACCCACGCCGTCACCAGCAGGTGGGGACCGTCAGCCACTTTCTGGCAAATCTCAGCAAGTCAGCAAGGCAAGTTGAAAGGAGCCAGTACCTCTCTGGGAGAGCCGTCCCTCCAGAGCCTGCCGGAGAAGAAGGAGCCTGGGAACTGACTTCACGCAGCGAAGTGGAAGCCTCACACAGAGCAGGAGAAGGTCCTGAAGCCCCGGCTCAGGCCTGGTGAGTCAGGCTCCAAGGGGTGCTTGTCCTGGGCCTCGGCTTCCATGGGCAGGAGCTGCTGGCTGTGCTGCCTGAGCCCTGAGCTGCGGAGATCAGATGACTTGCCCTGGGTCTTATTACTGGGACTTTTCAGAGCCCAGCGGGAGCCCAGGCCTCAGACCTGGCTGCTTTTCTGGGCACTACGCGCTGCCACTTCTCGCATGTTCTGACCGCCCCAGGCCCCTTCTCCTTTGGGACCAGTGCTGTTGAGCCTCTGAGGGTCCAGGAAGCGGGTGTGGTGAGGTGCAGGGGTCCTGACTATGGGTCTGACTCTGGATGGCGGCGGGACAGCATTCCCGGGCCCAATCCCCTTCCCCTGCCTGCCTGCTCTATCCCTGCTCCAGCTTGGGTGCCTCCACCCCCTGCTGTCCCCTACTCTTAGCTGTCCTGTCACCCTCTCCACCCTGCCTCAGGTCCTCCCTCACACACGCAGGCTCTGGGCTGGCGGCTGCTTTGGTTGTCTCCCCCACGCTCTCGGAGCCCCTAGGTTCTAGGTTATCGTATCAGACCAAGAACAAAATCCACCCAGCAGTGAGCTGTGAGCACTTCCTGTTTGGCTGCTGAAGCATGAATTGGTTGGAAGTAATGGCGGCTGACACCGCAGTACAGCCCCTCAGCCACTCCTCCTGGTGCACAGTGGAATCTTCTGGAAGGCTGGATACAAGCTATGCCTGCCTCTTTTCCTGGTTTCTCCTGCTGCCCCCAAGAGCAGACTGCCTCTGGGGCTCACCCTCGGGTCAGAGCTGATGCCCTGAGGTTTAAGCATTGATCCTGTCGTTCTGGGAGCAGGTGTTTTCCTCCCACGCATCCGTCTGTCCAAGTTGCTCCAGGTCCACAGCCATGAGCAGAGCTGTGACAGGAGCCGCTGCTATCCATAAGAAGCATGGAACTTCTGACTGGGGGTTGCCTCTTCCTTCTCAGGTATTAATTATAATAACTGAAATGTTGTGCTTACCGGGTACTGGGCTCTGCTTAAGCACTACCTATATTAATCCACGCAATCATGCTACAAAACGGATGCCATTATCATTCCCATTCTGTAGATGAGAAAACAAAGGCTCAGTGCACCTGTCTAACTTGCCAGGGTTACCCATCCATCCAGAGACCAGCAGAACCGGGCCACCCAACAGGCTGGCCCGAGTCTTGTCTTCTGTCTGCCTCTCAGGATGGCCATCCATCCACACGACCATATGGCTTTCAAAGAACCTGGAAAGAGACACCTGCTCCATGTGGAACAGGCACTGTCTGCCTGTTCACGTGGGCATGAGCAGCCCACCGGTGGGGACTGCTGGGTTCTCCAGCCTTCCACACATCCAGTGTCCCCCATATGCCCATATACCAGAGACTATAAGGCGCTGGGGGAACTTTATTCTTGGGCCCCTGGCAAGGTGCTTGCCTGACTTCTCCTTAGGACGAGTGAGGGGAAGTAGCCGGGAGGGTCTGCTTCCTGGTCTGGGGTGGAGATGTCACCTGGACTCTTGGCGATGGGGCTTTCCACCCCCAGGATAAGCTTACTACCTGAATCCTACAGGTTGCAAGTGTGCTTATGTGTTTCCTCTCAACCTCACATAACATTATGTAGGTTTTGGAGTCCAGAACCTGCTGACAGTTGAAAGGGCCATGTTGCAAGTAACTGTGCGGACTTGCCCTGACCTTATGCAACAGATTCTACCACGCATATGGAATAACGTCCTGAGGGCCCACTGGGCTTTGGAGAAGCAAAGATGAGCAAGAGAGATGCCAAACCCTGTCCTCGGGTTGCTTGGAGTCTGACAGGGCAGTGAGCACCATGAGGGCCACGCTGTGTTGAGGACGCACTCCGGACATTGTTCATGAATAGCTTGGTTTATCATTGAGTAAAAGTATACAGTGTAGGGTTCTCCTACCAGCCTCCCTGGCCTCCTTTTCAACAAACCAGCCAGCACCGTGATGGACTCCACCCGCATGCACCTGGGCAAGGCTCTGTCGCGAGGTTCCCTCCGTCACCGTGTGGCTGGGCAGGACAGAAGGAAGGAGAGAAAGCAGCCATGCCCAGGTCTCCCAAGCTTTTGACATGCCCGGGTTCTCCCAAGCCTTTGACATGCCCAGGTTCTCCCAAGCCTTTGACATAGCAGAAAACAGCTCTCTGTAAGGCAGACAGCTGCACAGACAGAAAGCTCTGCCATTTGTCAGGGGCTGCCATAGACTGAGGCTGCACACTCAGTGTGTTCTGAATGGTGGCGCAGGCCTTAGGGGGATGCAACCCCACCTTCCTCCTGCTCCAGACCCCAAAATATGGGCTGGGCATGGGTGAGAGAAAGGATGCTCTTACATTGCCAACCTCCACCCCTGTTCCTCACCAAACAGATGGAAGAGCAGCAGACTTGAGGGACCTGCTGGGCAATGAGATTTTCTGCCTCAGTGGGTTTTCACTGGAGGCTGGGGAATGGAGCATCCCTTGCAGGGATACAGAGGACTCAGATTCAGGAAGCAGGGACATGGAAATGGCCCTAAGGTGCCTTTCAAACCTGAGGCAAAGCCCAAGGGTGACGCAGGCTTCCCTGCCTATTGTCTCAGTGTCACCATAACAGGGCGGAGAGGGCACTCACCGTTTGTCTCCAGAAAACCAGACCCCTGTGAGGTCAAATGGCCCATCCAAGGTCAGTGCCCTGGTTGCTTACTCATGATCCTGTCTGTACTAGTCAGGGTTCTCCAGAGAGACAGGGCTAATGGAATATAGATATGTAGATGTAGATCTATAGATATATGAGAGAGAATGTATTAGGGGAATTGCTTCACACAATTATGGAGGCTAAGAAGTCCCAAGACAGGCTGTTGACATGCTGGAGACCCTGGGATGCTGGTGGCGTGGCTCAGTGCAAATCTGAAGACCTGAGAACCTCAGTGGGCTGCTGGTGTAAGTCCTAGAGTCCAAAGTAGGGAAAGCCTTGAGTTTTTATGTGCAAGGAAAGCAGAACAGTGTATTCCAGCTCTAGGAGAGCCAGCAACCAATTTTATCTTTTCTGTTTGTTCTATTCGGGCCTTCATCCAATTGGATGGCACACACACACACGGAGGGCAGCTCTTCCCCTCCTCATCCACTCAGAATCATGCCAATCTCCTCTGCAAACACCCTCACAGGCATGCCTCAAAATAATGCTTCACCAGTTCACTAGGTATTCTTCAGTCCAGCCAAATGGACACCTGACGTTAACCATCACACGTTAACGTTAATCCTCACGTTAATCCTCTACGCCAAGTTGGCTAAGGAGGATAAATCATCCTACAGTATGCATCAGAAAGGCGCTTGGGGAAACCAGACTTGTTAGAGGAACTGCAGGCTCATCCAAGGGTTTCCCAGTGTAGCAAGTGAGTTGCGCGCTTCACGCTGGGTTGTTGGCACTCACTGGTCTCCCTCCCACTGCTGCTCACCTGGGATCCTCCAACCCTTGATGACGGTGCCACTCAGGGGTCTGCTGGGCCACTCTCACTGTATATTCACAAGTGGGAACTTGAACCCCTGACTGGTGGTTTGCCAGGGCCGGCCGCTGTAGAGTCCTCCTTCCACCCCTCTGAGTGGACGAGAAGGAGCAGGACAGGGAGCTGGCATTGTGTCCCTGGTGGCTCCTTCCAGCTGGGCAGTGGGGAAGGGCTGCCCAGCCGGTCAGGGCACGTGGGAGCTCAGGGCTCTTTTGATGTCCAAGGCTGTGAGGCTTAGAGCAGATGGGGTGAGGTTTCCTGCCCGAGCCCTCGGGCCAGATGGAGTAGGTAAGCAAGGATCTCAGTGACACGAGGCAGTGTTCACCATGACGTCTGCCTCCTCTCAGCCACCCTCCCTCCAAGCCAGGTCTGCTGCTGGGAATCAAAGGAAGTAGGATTTGTCAGAATTTCCGTTTGTGGGGCATAAACTTGTAGCACTACCACAGCGAAAGCATTTGTATGTGCAGTTGTGTTCTTTATAGATTTCTTCTTATCCCATTATGTTTTAGTGTCTCAGATACATCTTGTCCTGATGTCTGATGGCTCCAATTAAAAGCGTGCAAAACTGCCACCAAAGCAGTGAAATGCAGATAACAGGGACAAACGGATTAAGAGGCATTATCACTTCGAAGTGTGTTTAATTAAGATGAATCTCTGCACCAGAAAACCTGAAAATGCCTGGAAACCTTACAGCTCATACAGAGAAAAAAATCTATTAGAAAAGGTCCCAGCTGGGTGCAGTGGCTCACGCCTGTAATCCCAACACTTTGGGAGGCGGAGGCAGGCGGATCACAAGGTCAGGAGATCGAGACCATCCTGGCTAATACGCTGAAACCCCGTCTCTACTAAAAATAGAAAAAAAATCAGCCGCTCGTGGTGGCGGGCGCCTGTAGTCCCAGCTGCTCCGGAGGCTGAGGGAGGAGAATGGCCTGAACCCGGGAGGCAGAGCTTGCAGTGAGCCGAGATCGCGCCACTGCACTCCAGCCTGGGTGACAGAGCGAGACACAATCTCAAAAGAAAAAAAAGAAAAAAAAAAGAAAAGAAAATGTCCCAAATTTGAGTCTTAAAAATGTACATGATATTACTAATAATGGATTGTGAAGCTGAAAGTTTTCTAAACTGTTAATTACATTTATTATTTTGATGCTAGACTATCAACTGAACTATGTCCTGGAGGCTGTCACTTGTTTTTGTAAATAAGGTTTTATTGTAACACAGCCACGCTCATTCATTTACAAATTGTCTATGGCCACTTTCCTGCTACAATGGCAGATATGAGTACTCAATACATAGGCTTGGTGCCCAACACCTGAAATATTTGCTTTGGTCCTTTACAGAAGAAGTTTACCGACCCCTGTGCCAGATAAAAGATTAAATTACCTTTTATATGTTGTATAGAAAATATGACAAAAAAAAAAAAAAAAACCCTGCCTTATAAAGGATGACTAAAGAGTTTGTAGCCCAAAATGTAAGAAAACACATATTATATAATTATGGCAGGAAGTTAACTACAAAAAGATGTTATATTTCTGTACTTTATGATGTTTGTGATGGTTTCAGCTCTTTAAAATGTGTAAGGATTTATTTTCTCATTCTAAATATTTGCTTTTATACCTAATTTTGTTTTCAAACTTTTTAATTCTTAAAGGACTCTTATGACTATATAATCTTCAGACCTCACAAAACTTGGATCCACACCTAGCCATTGAGACCTCACATAGTACATTTACATTTTAGAGAATAATTCCCATACTGCTTACAGGAGATCGGTGTATTTCAATTTAACTTGCTTGCAAAGACTTAAGAGTCTTATTATTGCACAAACAACAGTATCTGAGAGAATAGAAGTCAGTGAAGCCTTAAAGGAGCTGATCAAGTGACAGTATGAATGACAATAAAATCACAACAGGGTGTGGCTGCTCATACTAAAGCAAGGGGCTCCGTGGGACTGTTAAAACTGCCCTAGTTTCTATTATAAAAAGCCCCCACCCTTTGCCAATTACCAAATGAGCAACCTGCCCTGCCCTCTCTCATTCCCACTGCAATCGGCATGGCAATGCCAAGGGGGCATCCTCCCTTCATATTTGTGCAGGGCAAGAACCAAATTCCCTTATTCTTGGAGCTACTGAACTGCAAACAGTGAGGGGCCTATAAGGTACCCCCGGCATGGTCCCTTCCTGTGAACCTCAAAGGAAGAGTGTGACCCTCTCTGCCAGGATGCCACTGACTGCCAGTCACAGAATGTCTGGTCATCACTGGCGTCTGTGATAATGACTCTGAGGGACACCTCTTTTCCAAGGCTCAGAAACGCTCCCACAGGTTGCTGGGCCTATTCAGCCTGTCTGGGGTTTGGTGTGTCTCCCTCATAAATCACGGAGGGCTGCTCCCACCCTCAGCACTTCACACTGCACAGGGCCCCAGCGGGAGGGAAAGTATGCTTTTTCCTTGCCACCAGGAAAACCTTTCACTGAAACGCTCCTCTTCCTATGCCCACCCTGAGCCGGTCACAGGAAAACCCAACACCAAGTCAGTCCTGATTCCCCGGGCGTCCTGGGCACACATCATTAAAGAAAAAGGCAATGGTGTGGAAACAGGCAGCCCTCAGTGTCATGTTTCGTAGGCTCCAGGTGCAAACCATTCCCATGGAAGGGCTAAGCCTCTACAAAAGATTGGGCCCAGTCAGTGTAACCCTGGGGAATCTTTAAAATATCTCAAGTTGGTCCATAGGACACTGAGGTTACTGCCCCAGCTCTGTGTGGGTTTCTGAGTGTGGACCTGGATGGCTCCCAAGGCTCTTTGGGGATACTCAGATAGTATCTCCAGCAGCACCTGTGAGTCAGAAGAAGGTGAGAGAGCTTCTGGAAGCATATAGACCTAGATGCTAAGATCAAACCCAGGACCACAGAGAACCTGCCACAGCAGAGAGTGGCACTGTTTAGATCTTGGGACTTCCACTGTCACCTGTCTTAACAGACAGGTGAATGCCAGGAGAGGTTAGCTGCTGATGCCTGAGAAATCTGTCAGTGGAAAAGGTGGGCTTGTCCCAGGAAGTCTAGGGCATGATTCTCTAAATAGGAGGCAGAATTACAGAATCTTGGTGCCAAAGGAACCTTCAGAATTAACTAATTCAGGGTTTGTCAAATTTTTTTGATGACGAAGAAATAGATTGCACTCTGGTATGGTTTGAATGTCCCCTCCAAAACTCATGTTGAAATTTCATTGCCATTACAACAGTATTAAGAGGTGGGACCACTGAGGGGTGGTTAAGTCATGAGGACTTTGCTCTTATGAATGGATTGAATCCACAGAAAGGAGGAGTTCAGCCCTCCCTCTCACTCTGATTCTTTCTTTGCCCTTCCTCTAGGGGGTGATGCAGCAAGAAGGCCCTCACCAGATATCAGTCCTTTGACCCTGGACTTCCCAGACTCCAGAATCATGAGCCAATAAATCTTTGTTCATTATAAATTACCCCACCAGGCTGAGTGTGGTGGATCATGCCTGTAATCCCAGCACTTCTGGAGGCCGAGGCAGGCAGATTACCAGAGGTCAGGAGTTCACGACCAGCCTGACCAATACGGTGAAACCCTGCCTCTACTAAAAACACAAAATTAGCTGGGCCTGGTGGCAGATGCCTGTTGTCCCAGCTACTCAAGAGGCTGAGGCAGAAGTGCTTGAACCCAGGAGGCGGAGGTTGCAGTTAGCGGAGATTGCACCATTGCACTCTAGCCTGGGTGACAGAGAGAGACTCTGTCTCAACAAATAAATAAATAACTCCACCTGTGATATTATTATATTATAGCAGCACAAAATACATCAAGATGCACTGTAAAAGAGTACATACACCAGGTGCGGTGGCTCATGCCTGTAATCCCAGCACTTTGGGAGGCCAAGGCAGGTGGATCATCTGAGGTCAGGAGTTTGAGACCAGCCTGACCAACATGGTGAAACCCCATCTCTACTAAAAATACAAAATTAGCTGGGTGTGGTCTCTCATGCCTGTAATCCCAGCTACTCAGGAGACTGAGGCAGGAGAAGTGTTTGAACCCAGGAGGCGGAGGTTGCAGTTAGCCAAGATCGCACCATTGCACTCCAGCCTGGGTGACAGAGCGAAACTCTGTCAAAAAAAAAGAAGTAAATACACAGGTGTATAAAACTAAACAATGGTTACACATAAACAACACTTACTTTTTTGTTCTATTTCATTTACATTTTAAGCACCATTAAAACAATCTGAAACCCATGGTAGGTAGCAACGCACAGTGTGGACACTCCCCTTCTCACGCTGGTGACCCCCACAACAGACCACTGGGTGTCGGTAAGGAAGAAGTGCTCCTGAAGCCTAAGGAAGTCCTCTTGCAATGCAGTTTCAAGTGAGAAAAGGAGGGTGCAGAAAAGGGGAGTAGGGAAGCGTGGGGGCCTGGGATAGAAGCCAAGTTCCTCTGACCACACTTTGTGTTATAGATTGGACTTTGAAATCATGTAACTGTTTGACATAACTATAAAACAAAATTAAACCAAAAGGAAAAAGAAAGCTACTTAAAGGTCAAAAGTAACATGACAGACATAAAGCTATGTATCAATTTGGTAGCTTAACCTGCCGAGAAACATACTTTCCAGGGCACTTTAACAGGAAGCCTTGTGTAATTGGGTGCTTCCTCCCTAGTGAGATGTATCCTAAGGAAAAAAAGAACTACAAAGACAAAAAAGTCTTAAACTGTCTTCAGTAATCACATTGTTGGTACTAATTTTCATATTATCATCCTGAAATTATTATTCTGTTAGTTCCGAAGTGGTTATTCTCCAAGACATAGAAACAATGACTAATTTAGTAACAAGTAACTCTCCTGACCCCTCCAACCTCACCCAGTGCCCAGACTGTGGTCTCTAAATTGCATTTTCCGCTGAAAGAAGCCATATGCTCTCAGAGCAACGCCTAACGAACTCCCAGTGCAGGGCAAGAAATGGACAACGGGAGCCTTCAAAGACTCCTTAGAGTGAGTAAAAAGGACTCAAGAGCCAGCTTGAAGAGCCTCATTGGCCAAAGATGGGAGAGCTTGAACATTAAAAAGAATAAAACCTGAAGTATTCAGTAACATTTCAAATGTGAAAACAAAACAAAACCAAAACCAAATATGGCTTCATCATAATGCTTAAACAAAACAAAAGGAAACAATCTTAATTGACCACTTTTGGAGAATGCTGCAAAGTCAAAATATTTTCTGAAAACTGGTATATAAAGGGGGAAGAATCAGGACTTTTCCTGCCTTTTATGTATAAACTGTATCCCAGGAGAGCCAAACTGTGGATGAGCTAATCCATGCAGAGGAATGATAGAATTAGAAAATTCCACATTGCACTCCCCACTGAAATATCGGATGAAGGTCACGATTATCAAGGGCTAAAACCCCTGAGTAAAAAGTTGATGGGTCATGGCCAGGCGTGGTGGCTCACGCCTGTAATCCCAGCACTTTGGGAGGCCGAGGCAGGCGGGTCATGAGGTCAGGAGATCGAGACCATCCTGGCTAACACGGTGAAACCCTTTCTCTACAAAAAAACATACAAAAAATTAGCCGGGCGTGGCAGTGGGCACCTGTAGTCCCAGCTACTCGGGAGGCTGAAGCAGGAGAATGGCGAGAACCCGGGAGGCGGAGCTTGCAGTGAGCTGAGATCACCCCACTGCACTCCAGTCTGGGAGACAGAGCAAGACTCTGTCTCAAAAAAAAAAAAAAAAAGCTGACGAGTTCAGGCTGAAAACACCCGAACCCTATAGTATATCCTAACATCACTAAAAGAGATAGAACCAAACATCATGTGTGCTGGTGGAAATGCCTAACATCATCTATGAAACATTTCCAAAACCCTGCATTGAAATCTGATGGGCCCTCCACATCTAATTACCTAAATATATCAGGAAATGCAGAGATGGAAGAACATGCTAAACAGAAAGGGGGGGGGGGGGGGCGGCGGGGTGCAAACAACATAATCCAGAATGTGGGACAATCTTCAGGAAAAATAACCTAGGTTCTTCAATAAATTACCGTAACATTAAAGAGAGATAGAGGGTCGGGCGTGCTGGCTCACGCCTGTAATCCCAACACTTTGGGAGGCTGAGGCAGGCAGATCACCTGAGGTCAGGAGTTCAAGACCAGCCTGGCCAATATGACAAAACCCTGTCTCTAAAAATATATATATATATATAAATTAGCCGGACATGGTGGTGCATGCCTGTAGTTACAGCTACTCAGGAGACTGAGGCAACAGTATTGCTTGAACCCAGGAGGTGGAGGTTGCAATGAGCTGAAATCTCATCACTGCACCCCAGCCTGGGCAACAGAGTGAGATTCCGTCTCAAAAACAATAAAATAAAAGTAAAAAGCAGAGAGAGAGAACAGAGAATCTGTAGATTTAAAGAGACTTAAGGGACGTATCCAAATGCAGTGTGTGGATTTATTTGAACTCTGATTCAAACAACTATAAAAAATAATAAAACAGAAACATTTATGTGTCAATTAGGGAAATGTAAACACCAAGGGGATATTGTCAACATTTAAAGATTTAGGGTTAATTTTGTATGTTGTGATAATGGAACTGTGGTTATGTTTTTTAAAAGGGTGTATGGGAGGGAGTCCTTATATTTTACAAACATATTCTCTTGACACATTGCTACAGTAATGGCCCCCAGTGGGTTACTCCTCATTTCTATGCCCTTGTGATTCTCCTTCCCACATTAATGCTGGGCTTGGTTATGTGACTTGTTTTGGCTAATAGGACATTAGCAAACATGATGTAGGCAGAGACTTGAAAAGTGCTTGCACATTGGGGCTTGCCCTCTCTTGGAAAGCTGCCACCATGAAAGCCTGCCAAAGCTAGCCTGCTGGAGAGGCCATGTGGAGAACTGAGGCACCTTAGCCAACTGCCCAGACATGTGAGTGAGGCCATCCAAGACTGTCCAGCTCCAATCAAGTCACCAGTTGACTGTATCCAAATGGCAGAGCCCAGACAAAACCAACAGAAGAACCATCCAACTGATCCCAGCCCCAATTGTTGACCCACAGAATTATAATCTAATAAATGATTGCTATTTCAAGCCACTAGACAAAGGCACTAGATAAGAAATGTAATTCTGTGGTATGTACAAATGAAACTACAGATGTCTGGGGATTTGCTTAAAATAAAGCCAGGGGTGGAGTGAGTGGAAATACACATGAAACAAGATTGATATATGCTGATAATTGTTGAAGCTGGTGTGGAATATGTGAGGGCTACTTTTACAACTCTCTCTGCCTTTGGTTTTGTTTGAGAGGGAAAATTTCCATAACAAAAAGATAAAACAGACTGGGTGTGGTGGCTCATGCCTGTAATCCTAACACTTTGGGAGGCCAAGGCAGGCAGATCACTTGAGGCCAGGAGTTTGACACCAACCTGGCCAACATGGCAAAACCCTGTGTTGTCTACTAAAAATACAAAAAATTAGCCAGGCATGGTGGTTCACACCTGTAGTACCAGCTACTTGAGTGACTGAGGTGGGAGGATCACTTGAGCCCTGGAGATTGATGCTGCAGTGAGCTGTGATCACACTGCTGTGCTCCAGCTTGGGTGACAGAGCAAGATCTTGTAGAAAGAAAGAAAAAGAGAAAGAAAGAGAGAGAGAGACAGAGAAGGAGAGAGAAAGAGAGGGAGGGAGGGAAGGAGGGAGGAAGGAAGGAAGGAAGGAAGGAGAAGGAAAGAAAGAGAGAAAGAAAGAAAAAAAGAGGAAGGAAGGAAAGAAAGAAAGGAAGGAAGGAAAGAAAGGAAAGAAAGGAAGGAAGGAAGGAAGGAAGGAAGGAAGGAAGAAAGAAAGAAAGAAAGAAAGAAAGAAAGAAAGAAAGAAAGAAAGAAAGAAAGAAAGAAA
>NC_045439.1:157358688-157535086 GCF_002776525.5 Piliocolobus tephrosceles
AAAGAAAGAAAGAAAGAAAGAAAGAAAGAAAGAAAGAAAGAAAGAAAAGAAAAGAGGGAGGAGAGAGGAAGGGAAGAGGAATTATTCTTCTGTCCACTAACAGATAAAGCAATCGAAACCCGAAGAAGGAAAATGAGTTCTGCGATATAACACAGCCAAGTCATAGCAGAGTTCATTGCTGAACTAGAGCTTCCCTGCTGGCTCCTGGGTCAAACTCTTTCTATCCTCCCACATGTTCAGTGGCAGGGAAGTTCCAAAGGACAAGCCATACGAGTAGGAATAATTTCTTCTGTTGCTTGAGAAAAGTCTGGTAGCATACCTAAGACGTGAGAATATGATGAGAACTTTGATGACAAATGATTATCACCTGTGGGATATATTGTTTATGTAGTGTTTGGGGAAGAAATATTTGTTCTGCCATATACGTGCATTACATTACATAAAAGACAGGCAGGGAATCCCTCCCTTCCACACCCTGCCCTGTTTGGCACTAAACACCTGTTCTGTTTTGAAAGGTTTGTAGATAACCAATCAGGGCTGTGTTACAGTGTGTCAGGACAGCAATACTAAAAAGCCATTTTCAAGTTCAAATATATTAAAGTTGTCTCTTTCCCACACACACAAAATGAGCACAGCTTTCATTATTCATCAAATGAAAAAATTAAGCACTGCAATTATCTGTCTATGGCCCCAGGAAAGGCTGTGCTTCATTTAATCAGACGTTGCTACGTGAAGCCGCAGACTACGTCTGGCCACGAACAGACATAAAAGAAGGGCTAGTTGATGAAAAAAAGAACAAAACCAACTTTCAGGTCTTAATATCCAATGTTGCTTTCCCTGAGAACTTCTGAGCCTTAAAACTCAGCTGGAGTTTACAAGGAGGAAGGGAGATTCTAGAAGGTGATAACTGGGCCTGTGACACAAAAGCCAAATACAACAAAGCTAATGAAATCTTTCTCATAACCAAATTGGCAGGGCCCCTGCCTTGCTTTTCTTGAGAGGATCCATAGGGCTCTGTGTTTATGTTTGAGGATTTGTCTGAAATCCTAGAGGCTTAGAGCTAGCGGGCAGAGCTTGGTGAGGCCCATGTGTCGTCAACGGCAGGAACTGGCACTCCTTGCATTTAGCTCAAATGCAGTCCTAGGCTGGGCGCCGTGGCTCACCTGCATTTAGCTCAAATGCCTATAATCCCAGCTACTTGGGAGGCTGAGGCAGGAGAATCGCTTGAACCTGGGAGGTGGAGGTTGCCGTGAGCTGAGATTGCGCCATTGTACTGCAGCCTGGGCAACAAGAGAGAAACTCTGTCTCACAAAAAAAAAAAAAAAAAAAAATCCAGTCCTGCAGGAAAGTGTAACATGTGGAGGTATCTGAGGGGGACCCCTAGCAGTTCTCCCTTTTTTTCGAGGGGCCTCCACGACCTCTGCTCAATTCCCTGAGGGTACTGAGTTTCTGAGGGTCACACTCAAAACAAATTTTTCTGGGCCGGGCGTGGTGGCTCAAGCCTGTAATCCCAGCATTTTGGGAGGCTGAGGTGGGTGAACCAGGAGATTGAGATCATCCTGGTTAACATGGTGAAACCCCGTCTCTACTAAAAATACAAAAAATTAGCCGGGCATGGTGGCAGCGCCTGTAGTCCCAGCTACTCCGGAGGCTGAGGCAGGAGAATGGCATGAACTTGGAAGGCAGAGCTTGCAGTGAGCCTAGATGGAGCCACTGCACTCCAGCCTGGGTGACAAAGCGAGACTCAGTCTCAAAAAAAAAAAAAAAAAAAAAGAGTCACACAGATTTTTCTGATTTACTTTTCATTTATTTAATACATAGAAGCTTTCAAAACAAGGGCTCCTGGATGAGGGTGGAAAGAAGGTTGGGGTCCTAGTCCAACGAGTTTAAGTTTCCTTTCACACTGGAGCACCCAGGCTTGCTTGACCTGGGTGCCCACTGGCTGAGCGCCTGCCCGGAGTGGCCCAGTAGGGATCTCCTCCTCCCTCCCAAGCCAGGGAGAGGGATGAAGCCAGGAAAGATGGCCACCTCCCCCAGGAGAGTAGCGTCTGGCTTTTGGTGCAAGAGCCCCTTCTCTCAGGTGCTGGAAAACGTCGTATTTTACTGATTTCCCCGTTCTCTCCATTCCCTCCTTCCCCTATCTGTTGGAGGCTTGCAGCTGTCCTTTTGCATAGACACATGGTGGTCTCAGGAGCTAACATCAGCCCTTCTACAAGCCAGGGGAACACCAAACACTTGCCTGTCAATCGACCTCCACTCAGCTGGGTTCAGACAAGCTCAGGGACCACCCCAGGCTCAGCAGTGCCGACTGTAGCCTTGTAGCAGTTACTGCTGCACACACGTGAGGACACATAGGAAGGGTACGCATTTGATACAGGCTTCCCATGGAAATACCTTCTCAAACCTGGAGCGGGGTGAGAATGTGGCAGCCCTCGGCCCCTCCTGGGTCAGAAGCTGGCTCAGCCCAGCGTTCACAGAGGCCAGCCTCCCAGAGCCCGAGAAGAGGCCTGCGCCAGGCGTGGTCACTGTAGGATGCAGATTGTGCAACAGGAGCCAAGGGATGGAGAGGCATTCTGGTCAGAGACTTGGAAAGCTTCTGGAACAGGGTGAAACATTCATCAGGTGACCCAGGGGACAGGCTCTCCAGGAAGGAAGCCCAGTTCCAGTTCCAGCAGTAGCCAGAGTTCTCGGCATGTTAGGACGGTGGGATCCTAGCCTGGGGCAGTGGGGGGGTGGGGGTGGGGGCGGGCGGGAACGGGACAAGGCCTGCGGCAGTGCAGGAACCCAGCTGCGGCACCCTGACCCTCCGGCCATGCCCTTCTGCTCCTGTGCAGGGGACAGCAGAGGGGAGTTCGGGGACTGAGGTCCCAAAGGCCTGGTCCCCTCCTTGCTCTCGCAGCCAGTCCTTGCTCTAGGACAGTGACCCATGTCTGCAGCCCGACCCAGCCCACCCACAGAGCCCGGCGTCCCAGAGCTGCTGGGGGGCACGGTGGTCGGGAAGTGAGCGGTTGGGCAGCCCTCCGCAGGGCTGCTGCCAGGTATCAGCCTCGGAGGTTTCCCTGAAACAGAGCCAACGCCCGCAAAGACCTGGGCAGACCGCATGGGCCAGGGGGTCAGGGGACCCGGTCCCTGAGAGGTGTCAGAAAAATGCTCCCAGGAGGACGCCAGGCTGCCGAGGCCCGTGGCTGACACCAGGGGGCAGGGCGGGGCGGCGGGGACGGCAGCCGGAGGAGGGAGCCGCCCAGACCCGGCCCGGGGGCGAACCAAGAGCGGGCGTGGTGGGCGCCTGCGAGCTGCGGCTTGCGGTGTTGGGCCTTGGGGACATCGCTCGGGGAGGGGAGAGCCCCGCGCCGCGGCCGGGAAGGGGGACACAGCCCACGCGTGCGGCGCCCGACGGCTTCTCCCAGCACGCCCGAGCCCCCGTGCAGGCGGCGGCCCGGCCCCTTTGTGCCTGGCGTGTCACGCGCGGGCGCTCCCGCCGCCGCGCCCGGGAGAGGCCCCCGGCACCCCGGGCCCCTTTCCAAGCACAACAGCGGCCCCGCCGCGGCCCCGCGCTGACCCACTTTCCCTCCCGCCTCCTCGGCCCGAGGCCGAGAATCCAGCGGCCGCCGCCAAGCAGGTGCGAGCCGTCGGGCGGGGCGCGCGGGCGGCGGAGGGGATGGGCCCCTGAACCACCCCGAGCGCCCCACCACAGCTTCCCGGGGCGAGCCAGGTTTCCGGGGCGGGGACCGCGAGGAGGAGGAGGAGGGGGAGGAGGGGGAGGGGGAGGAGGGCGAGGAGGAGGGGGGGCACGGCGGGGGAAGGGGAGGGAGAGGACCCGGGACGGCGGGCGGGCAGAGGAAGGGGAAAGGAAGGCAGAGAGATGGGGGGAAAGAAAGGAGGGGTGCGGGAAAGGAGGAGGGGAAGGAGCCGTGGGAGGAGGAGGAGGGGTGCGGGAGAGAAGGCCGAGGGGGAGGCGGAGGGAAACCGCACCCCTGCCTCTTTCCTGGGCCGTGGCCAGCCGGGGAGGAAATGTTGAAATGGGCGAAGTGCACATCCGCCCCCAGGCCTAAGGGGTCTAGGGCTCAGGCCGCACCGACCCCGCCCTTCCCAGCCCTTCCTGCCTGACCTCTGCCACCGATGGGCGAGCCCCGTTGCTGGGAGGCGGTTCACTACGGAGCCTGGACCCTCCCCCAAGTTCAGCCCGCCGGAGGCGTGTGCACTTTCAGACGAGAGCACTTACTCACCGAATGACCGTGCCTACTTGGGGAGCCATCTGGCCCCAGAACCTCCAGGAGCAGGGTAGCTAATGTCGTGGCCTGGCACTGGGAAGCGCCGGTCCTTCGTCCCTTTCCCTGCTCCTGGGCACCCCAGGCCCCTTGGGGCGTTTGCCTGAGGCAAACCTGGAAGAGTCCCCTGAGCCAGGGCAGGGGCTTTGCCTGCTTCGTCCTTGTTCACCCCTGTGCGTAGCTACTACCTATTACCTACCCACTGTCCACAAGTGTCAGTGACTGATATAGGGGAGTCACAGTAATTCACACATCTATCACAAAGGGACATTGATACTCACAGTTCCTTCTCACCCCTACTTCCAGGCAGCCATTGTTAATGGGTGCGTGTGTACAGTGCTGGGCACATACCAACATGCACGGATGCGTGTTGACATGCTTTGTATAGAAGAAACGGGGCCAGGATATCATAAAAAGAGCTAATGGGTAATGAGTATTCATCAAATGCCAAGCTCTTGGTCTGAGCACTTCGCAAATACCAATTTAATCATCACGAACCTCAGTAAAGTTTATTACTATTACTCGAAGTTTTCAGATGAGGAGCCTGCGGCACAGAGAGGTTAAGTAGCCTGCCCAGGATCACACAGCTACTAAGAACTGAAGTCAGGATTTGAGCCTGACTCCAGAACTCATAAGGGTAACAATGAGGCCTCCCACTTTTCTATGCGTATTATTCCACTAATTACTGTTTCCACTAAGAATATGTTCTTTTCTGCAACCAATGGAAGATTCCTAGAAGAATCTAGAAGATTCCTAAGAACTGCTGGCTATGTGGGTTTGAGATTTTTTTTTTTTCTGAGATGGAGTCTAGCTCTATTGCCCAGGCTGGAGTACAGTGGCATGATCTCAGCTCACTGCAACCTCCGCCTCCTGGGTTCAAGCGGTTCTCTTGCCTCAGCCTCCTGAATATCTGGGATTACAGGAACCTGCCACTATGCCCAGCTAATTTTTGTATTTTAAGTAGAGACGGGGTTTCACTGTGTTGGCCAGGCTGGTCTCGAACTCCTGAACTTGTGATCCACCCACCGAGGCCTCCCAAAGTTCTAGGATTACAAGTGTGAGCCACCACGCCCGGCTGTGTGTTTGAGATTTCTAGAGACATTAGTAAAACCCTCCAAAACAGTGGGGACCTTACATCAGTCTGCAGGTTCAAGCTCCATACTGGACTCCCACCTCCCCAACCCCACCCCCGCCCCACCAGAAAAGGACCCTCCATCCCCTTCAGGTCATAGAGAGAGGAAGAGGGAAGCCTCAACAGGCCCATCTGGCCCTGGTAATGGGCATGGTGACATTTGGGCAGAGAACCCCAGGGCCCTGCATCTGCAGACCTGGGACAAGCAGAGAATACCCAAAGGGGGTGCTAGTGGCATTGCCTGGCCGTGGCTCTGTCCAGCTGTGGCATCATGTCCCATGGGCAAAGTGTCCGAGCAAGCCTGCTTCTGCCATTGACCTAGGAAGGCCTCATGACACCTGCTCATTGTCTAAGCCTGTTCTTCCTGCAGCCTCTTTTTTTTTTTTTTTTTGAGGCGGAGTCTCGCTCTGTCGCCCAGACTGGAGTGCAGTGGCTGGATCTCAGCTCACTGCAAGCTCCGTCTCCCGGGTTTACGCCATTCTCCTGCCTCAGCCTCCCGAGTAGCTGGGACTACAGGCGCCCGCCACCGTGCCTGGCTAGTTTTTTGTATTTTTTAGTAGAGACGGGGTTTCACCGTGTTCGCCAGGATGGTCTCGATCTCCTGACCTCGTGATCCGCCTGTCTCAGCCTCCCAAAGTGCTGGGATTACAGGCTTGAGCCACCGCGCCGCCCGGCCACTTCCTGCATCCTCAAGATTCCGAGTGCCCTCCAAAATAAGATCTTTTTCTGTAGTTGTTACTGTGGGTTAAGAACCCTCCTGTCTGATACATACAACTGATTGCAAACTTTTAATTTTTGCCAATCTGATAAGCAAAAAAAAAAAAAAAAAAAAAAAAATTCGCGGATTTACTTTACATTTCCTTTTTAATAGGGAGGTTGGGTAGAGACTTCTTGCTTTGCTAACGCCTGTAATCCCAGCACTTTGGGAGGCTAAGGTAGGAAGATCCCTTGAACTCAGGAATTCAAGCCAAGCTGGGCAACGTAGCAAGACTTCATCTCTACTAAAGGAAAAAACAGTCCATTTTCCTCTTCTTCCAGCCCAACAGATCTGTGGCTGGGCAGCCGCTGTTGAGCTCCACTACATTTCCTGCCTGCTTTATAGTTAGGCTTGTCCACAGGACCAAGTTCTCAGCGACAGAGTAAGAGCAGGCCTGTGATAGGAGGCTCTTCTGTGCCTGGGCCTCCAAGCTGCCTAGAATCTGGCTGTGGCAGTGCCCTAGGGGAGGTGAGCAGCGGGAGAGAAGGGTCCTGGGGTTTTGGGGGACCAGGAGGAGCAGAGCTGCTGCCCAGCCCAGACCCATAACCTGAGAAAGTAAGAGTGAGGGCTCATTTTATGTGTTAACTTAAATATCTGGCCACATTGCTCAGATATTTGATTAGACACTATTCTAGATGTTTTTATAGAGGTATTTATTGATTGATTTATTGATTGAGACAGAGTCTCACTCTGTTGCCCCGGCTGGAGTGCAGTGGCACAATCTTAGCTCACTGCAACCTCTGCCTCCCAGGTTCAAGCGATTCTCGTGCCTCGGCCTCCCAAGTAGCTGGGATTACAGGCATGTGCCACCATGCCCTGCTAATTTTTGTATTTTTAGTCGAGATGAGGTTTCACCATGTTGGCCAGGCTGGTCTCCTGACCTCAAGTGATCTGTCCGCCTCGGCCTCCCAAAGTGCTGGAATTACAGGCCTGAGCTACCACACCTGGCGAAAGTATTTTTTAAGATAAGATTAACCTTTAAATGAGAAGATTTTGAGTAAAGCAGATTATTCTCCACAATGCGGGCAGATCTCATCCCATCAGTTGAAGACCTTAAGAGAAAAGAGACTGACCTGATCCGAGCAAGGAGGAATTCTGCTAGCAGACTGCTCGTGAACTCCAACTTGGAATATCAGTCTCCAGCCTACCAGCTTACTCTGCAGATTTTGGATTTACCAAGCCTCCACAATTGCAGAAGCCAATTCCTTAAAATAAATCCCTTAAAACAGTTCCCTAAAATAAATTCTTCAAAATTCCTTAAAATAAATATGTGTGCATGTGTGTGTCTGTGTATATATATATCCTATGTAATGTCTAATATAGATCTATAATATATATTAGATAAATATACACATATTTATCATATATATATGTGTGTGTGTGTGTGTGTGTGTGTGTGTGTGTGTGTGTATTTCTCCTATTGGTTCTGTTCTCTGGAGAACCTGACTAATACCAAAACAGATCTGTTTTTTCATCTACCCTCTGTGTCATCGGATCTCTTTGTTAGAACAGGTGAGCCTTACCCTAACTAATTCAGAGGTGGATTCGTTTTCATGCATGTAGCTACTTCTTGTTTAGCTTCTATTATCTGCCTGTATTTTAAGGTTCTTTGTCTTCATATGACTCCAGGAATGTTATATATTAAGTATATTAACCTTTTGACTATTATATGTGTTGCAAACATCTTCTTGCAGTCAGTCACTTGTCTCTTTGTTTTATTTGGAGTGGCTTTCAACCTAGAGCAACCTAGTCCCCAAACCCAGGGCCGCAGACTGTTCTCTGTCTGTGGTTTGTTAAGAACCAAGTTACATAGCAGATGACTGGCAGGCGTGGGAGCATGACTGAGCGCCGCCTCCTGTCAGATCAGCAGTGGAATTAGATTCTCATAGGAGCACAAACCCTACTGTGAACTGTGCGTGTGAGGGATCTAGGTTGCGCCCTCCTTATGAGACTCTAATACCTGATGATCTGAGGTGGAACAGGTTCATCCTGAAACCATCCTCACCTCAGTCCGGGCCTGTGGAAAAATTGGCTTCCACAAAACTGGTCCCTGGTGCCAAAAAGGCTGGGGACTGCTGACCTAGAAGATATATTAGTTATGACTCTTGGTGCATACTCGTGACAGAAATCCCGCTAAATCTAGTATAATGCAGAGGACAGTTCACTGAGCAACTCAGATAATTGCCACCTTTATAATATTGAAGCTTCCCACAGGAAACATAACACGTCTCTCAATGTATGTCCTTTAATACGATTACAAATGTGTCTTCACACAGGTTCTCCAGAACTTTGGATATGCCTATGCCTAGATTATTTGTGATTGTTGTTGGTTTTGCAAATGTCATCTCCTATTGATTATTTATGGGTATCTATGGAAAGTATTGGTTTTTGTGTATTTGCTCTGTGCCCGCTTGCCATCTGACTGGTTCTTATATTTTATTGACCCTTCAGAGGATATGAATTATGCTGATTTTAATGTCTTCTCCTGATTCCTGCATTATTATCCTGTTTTCTCCAGGGTTCTGTCTACTTCTTCTGCAGGCTGTTGGTTTCCTTCAAATGTCTGGGGGTTCTTGATTGTCCGATCCCATTTGTAAATGAGTGCCCAGGCAGTGGTTCTCAAAGTGAGATCCACGGACACGTGAGTTCTTAAGACTCTTTCTGGGTGTCTGCAAAGTCAAAACTATTTAATAGGAATAAAAAAGACTTTTTTTTTTTTTTTCTCTGATGGGTGTTCAGGTGCTTGCTTCAGCAGCACATATACAAATGGGTGTTCAGTGGAGTTTTCCAGAATCTACATGATGTGTATTATCACTACAGCTTGAAAGAAGAAGGAGGTATGAAAATCCAGCTGTTGGCTGGGCATGGTGGCTCATGCCTGTAATCCCAACACTCTGGGAGGTGAGGTAGACAGATTACTTGAGGTCAGGAGTTTGAGACCAGCCTGACCAACATGGTGAAACCCCATCTCTACTAAAAAAAAAGAAAAAAAGAAAAAAGAAAAAAAAATAGCTAGGCATGGTGGTGCATTCCTGTAATCTCAGCTACTTGGGAGGCTGAAGCAGGAGGATTATTTGAACTGGGAGGCAGAGGTTGCAGTGAGCCGAGATTATGCCACTGCACTGCAGCCTGGGTGAGACTCTGTCTCAATAAATAAATTAATTAAATTAAACACATAAAATTAAAACAACAAAAAAGAAAATCCAGCTGTCTATTCAGCCAGATATTGGGGAGTTTTTGTTTGTTTTTGTTTTGTTTTTTTTGAGACAGAGTTTCACTCTTGATGACCAGGCTGCAATACAGTGACACCATCTCAGCTCACTGCAGCCTCTGCCTCCCAGGTTCAAGTGATTCTCCTGCCTCAACCTCCCGAGTAGCTGGGATTACAGGTGCGCACCACCATGCCTGGCTAATTTTTTGTATTTTTGGTAGAGATGGGGTTTCCCCATGTTGGTCAGGCTGGTCTCAAACTCCTGACTTCAGGTGATTCACCCACCTCGGCCTCCCAAAGTGCTGGGATTACAGGCGTGAGCCACCGCGCCTGGCCCATTGGGGAGATTTTAAAAAATATAAAATGGGCCAGGCATGGTGGCTCATGCCTGTAAACCCAGTACTTTGGGAGGCCAAGGTGGGTGGATCATTTGAGGTCAGGAGTTTAAGACCAGCCTGTCCAACATGGTGAAACCCCATGTCTACTAAAAATACAAAATTAGCCAGACATGGTGGCACATATCTGTAATCCTGGCTACTTAGGAGGCTGAGGCAGGAGAATCGCTTGAACCCAGGATGCAGAGGTTGCAGTGAGCCGAGATCACGCCACTGCACTCCAGCCTAGGTGACAGAGCAAAACTCTGTCTAAAAATATATATATATAATATATAATATATAATATATATACATGTGTGTGTATACACACACACACACATATGTATAATGGTGTCACTCTTCTTACTAAACTATTTTTAGAAAAAATGTAGCTATTTGCTTTTTGCTTTTTTTTTTTTTTTTGAGATGGAGTCTTACTCTGTCACTCAGGCTGGAGTGCAGTGGCACAATCTCAGCTCACTGCAACCTCTGCCTCCCAGGTTCAAGCAATTCTCCTGCCTCAGCCTCCCGAGTAGCTGGGATTACAAGTGGGCGCCACCACACCCAGCTAATTTTTGTATTTTTGGTGGAGATGGGTTTCACCATGTTGGCCAGGCTGGTCTCCAACTCCTGACCTCAGGGGATCTGCCCACCTCGGCCTCCCAAAGTGCTGGCATTACAGGCGTGAGCCACTGCACACAGCCTGTATAAGTGTTATTTATGTTAACATGCCATTATTAATTTTTAAAATAAATGAATATTGAAAAATTTTTCCACTTGAACTTCTACTACCATAAATATCAATAAATAAAACTCGTATGAATGAAAGCCCACTGAAACCCTCAGCCATTTCTAAGAGGGTGAAGGGTTCCTGAGTGCAGTGTGTTTGCGATCTGTTGGTCTCAACCAATCATTCTTGCTGTGCGTAGTAGTTCTTGCACACAACTAAACCGCCACTGTCTGACAACCCTGGCACCACTGGGCACTTGTGGTCATGGAGACAGGCCAGGAGGTTGCAAAGGCAGAGTGCCTTCCTGGGCCTCTGATCTGGGCCACTCTCCCTGTCAGTGTGGCTGATGGTGCCTGGCAGTCACCTGGGCAGTCCCCTGCTTCTCTCTTTGGGCCAGTGTTGGCTCTGGAGGCTCCTGGTGCATCTTTGTCTTCAGTCTGAATGCTGCACTCAGACTTTACCCTGAGGCAGGCAGGACACTGCCTCAGCCACCTGGGTAGCCCTTTGTGTGATTACCCCATCCAGGCTCCATGAGTCATTCCTTCTCCACTGCCCCCACCCTACCCCATTTCCAGACTTGAGAGTTTGTAAGATGGTCTCCCACCTGCATGCCATTGGCTCTATTGCGTTTCACCCAGAATCTGATCTCCTCTGCTTTATATCTTCCAGAAATTCTCCAATGTTCTGGTCTGTCGGTGGCATTTTTCCTGGTTTTCAAGGGCTTCTAAGTGTTTTTATATTTATCTTACTCCATCAGATGGCGGGGGAGGTGGGTAGGAGAGGTGCAGTTGAACCTTGAACAATGTGATGGTTGGAGAGCCAAGCCCTCTCGCAGTCAGAAACCCTTGTATAACTTCAGGCTTCCTCCAAACTTAACTAACAAATAGCCTACTATTAACTGGAAGCCTTACTGGTAACATTAAAAAATCAGTTAACACATACTCTGTATATGTATTTATATAGTATTCTTACAATAAACTAAGCTAGGGAAAATAAAATGTCATTACCATCATAAGAGAAAGTATTTACTAAGTGGAAGTGCATTATCGTAAAAGTCTTCATCCTAGTTATCTTCACGTTGAGTGGCTGAGGAGGAGGGGCTGGTCTTGATGCCTCAGGGTGGCAGAGAGGAAGATGTGGAGGAGGTGGGAAGGGAGGCAGGAGAGGCAGGGACACTCTGGCCTGTATAACTGATTGAAAAGCCTCCCTGTGGGTGGACCCGCACAGTTTGCACCTGCGTTGTTCAAGGGTCCGCTGTGCTTGAAAGTGTTAGTCAGCAGTCCTGAACGAAATGTAAACAATGGTTGAATGAATGAGCAAGGGAGCCTTAAGGGTGGGGAGGGGCGGGTGTCGGCAAGGACCTTCCTCCAGGACAGGGTTGTTGCGAGAGGCAAATGGTGACTGATGATCCACAAGAAGGCGTACCTGTGTGACAGCACCTGTAAGCCAGGTGGGATCAGAGTGCCACCTGTCGTCTGCTATTGTCGTCAGGAGCTCAGCAATGGATGGAAGTCCTAGGGGGACAACACACACAGCTTAGCAGCAGGTGCCTCTCCCTTTGGGCCTAATTTAGCCGATGGGAGTTTAATTTAGCCGCGGGGGCGTAATTGCTAGAAGAAAAGGGAAGAAAAAACCTGATGCCCTCACCGCCTTCCAACCTTCCAATCCTGACTCTTCAGGAAAATCCTGGCTCTCAGACGTCTCCAGAGCGCCTGGCCAAGAGTGAGAAGGCGGGGGCTGGTGTGGGGGGGGGCGGGCGGTGGCAGGATGCTCCCCAGAGGCGGAGGGTGGGTGCAGGGAGGGTGCTGCAGGCGGCCTGGGAGTTTGGGGGTGCCGCCCTTCCTCCTGCCTTGGGTAAGACCGGTGGATACTGTCGAGTATGTTGTGGTCCCCTTCTTAGGAAAAGCACAGAGAGCCCTTTAAAGATGTGGACCGGACAGCAGCAGGAGGGCCAGGGTGACCACGGAGCAAATCAGGGGAAGGAAACTTAGGTCGCCACACATTTGATTTAACAGAAAATAATTTCCCTCCTGAAGCAGAGGCTGGGCTAGGTGCCCTGGCACAGGCACAAAACCAGAGCGAACCCTTGCCGCTGCTCTGGAACGTCGGGCCACACCCTCCGGATATGGGAAAGGCTTTCTTCTCTATTTCAAATGACCCTGTTTCGCCTTTTTTAGATGCAAATGTTTATTTGGTCTGACTTTGAAATACCTCGGTGCAGCTGAAATAATTGAAGGCAACCCTGTAAGCAGCAGCACTTCCCGACCTTCTCACATGCAAACCCTCAGCTGGAGCTGCCAAGGGCCCTCGCGAGACACCTGAGGGGCAGCCCAGCCCCTCCCTCCCTGGGCCGCACTGGCCGTGCCACAGCTGGTCACCCGCACGAGGACCTCGGGGTTGCCCTGCGGACTGGCACTTCTGCAGGGAAGTGATGGCAGCTGCCGTGGAGCCAGCATTTGTCGGGGACCTGGCATCCAGGCCACGGCTCTGGGAGAGGGCTGCGGGGCTGTGGGGCTCACCTTTCAGGGATTAGCTTGTGCAACTTGACTTGTTCCCCCAAATCTTACAAGTACAGAGGATGTGCAGAAATCTGAGAGAGAAGCAACCTCCGCAGCTCGTTGTTGTGGGGATTAAATTAATAAAATGCCTAGAAAATACGATTCAGGAGGAGTGTGGGTGCGTGTGACTTGGTGGTGGGTGGGCTCCACTCACCACCCTCCCTCCGCACCTGTCCGAGGCATTTGAACCAGAGCAACTCCATTTTGAATAGCCTGAGCCCAGCAATTGGAAGCCAGCCTGAGCCCAGTTCCCAGCTCTGAGAACGTGCTTGTAATAGGAGCAAGCGGTGTGTTCGGAGTTGGTTCCTTCCGGTGGGTTCGTGCTCTCGCTGATTTCAAGAATGGAACCCCGGCCCTTCCCGGTGTTATAGCTCTCAAAGATGGCAAGGACCCAAAGGGTGAGCAGCAGCAAGAGTTACTGTGAAGAGCAAAAGAACAAAGCTTCCACAGCACGGAAGAAGACCGGAGCAGGTTGCTCCTGCTGGCTTGGGGGAGGGGGGAGGCCAGCTTTTATTCCCTTATTTGTACCCTCCCGTGTCCTGTTCCTGCACTATCAGAATGCCCTTTTCTCAATCCTAGCCGGGATTGGTTAGTTTTAGAATTCTGCTGATTGGTCCATGTTACAGAGCGCTGGTTGGTGCACTTTACAAACCGCTTGCTAGCTACAGAGCACTGATTGGTTGAGTTTTTACAGAGCGCTGAGTGGTGCATTTTACAATCCCTTGCTAGCTACAGAGCACTGATTGGTTCGTTTTACAATCCTCTTGTAAGACACAAAAGTTCTCCAACTCCCCACTGGACCCAGGAAGTCCCGTTGGCTTCACCTCTCAGTGGGACTGTGTTTAGGGGACAATTCCACCCAGACACAGTGACCTGACCATAGGGTGCAAAGCTGGGGCCCAGACAGCCTTCTAGACAGCCTTTTACTATATTGGGGATGTGGCTTTATGGAGTCATGCTGGCCCACTCCCTCCAGAAGAAGCCTGATGGATCAAAGATGGAAACCAAAAAAATACCGGAAAAAAATGATTAAAACGAAAAAACAACTGTTGGCCAGGCGCGGTGACTCAAGCCTGTAATCCCAGCACTTTGGGAGGCCAAGGCGGTCAGATCATTTGAGGTCAGAAGTTTGAGATCAGCCCAACCAACATGATGAAATTCCTACTGTGCTGAAAATACAAAAGTCAGCTGGGCATGGTGGCGTGCTTGCAGTCCCAGCTACTCAGGAGGCTGAGGCAGGAGGATTGCTTGAACCCAGGAAGTGGAGGCTGCAGTGAGCCACGATTGTGCCACTGCAGTCCAGCCTGGGTGACAGAACAAGACTCTGTCTCAAACACACATACACACACACAACTGTAATCTTGGAGAGGGTTGAACTCTTTAATGATCTTGCAAAACCCTGTGGCCATAAGCAACATAATTGGTTTATTCTACCAGATAAGAAAAAAATATATCTGCATGGCAGAAAACATCCTGCTTAAAGTTAAAAAAAACAAGATAAATAGAAAAAAAAATGGCACAGTCCTAAGATGGAATTTACCCTGCAGTCATGAAAAAGAATAAGGTATACTTAAGTCTACGTGAAAACAGAATCATATGCATAGGCAAAGGGCCACTGTAAATCAAAGAAAGAAATCCAACAACTGAATTGAAAAATGGGCAACGGGAAGAAATCCTTCACAGAAAAGAAAAATACCTCTAAACATTTAAAAATATGCTGAGTGTTATCACAATAAGAGAAATGCAAACTGAAATATCAATGAGATCCTACTTTCCACTATCAGATCAGCAAGTTCCAAACGTTGACAATGGCCTTTCGAGTGAGCGAAGGGACATGCTCCATGGGGGAATGTAGTCACATTTACCAGAACTGCACGCATATGTGCTCTGGCCCAGCAAGCCCACTTCACAGTCTTGTCAAGACATGTAATAGAGAAGCTCATCAAAGCATTGCAGTGATTAGAAAAGGATAGGAACAACTTAAGAACTATCAAGATTAATTACCTCACATCCCTAGGTCAGGTCTGCATTACCATGCAGTCATTGAAAAAGAGGGCGGTGGCTGGGCGTGGTGGCTCTCATGGTGTAATCCCAGCACTTTGGGAGGCTGAGGCAGGTGGATCACTTGAAGTCAGGAGTTCGAGACCAGCCTGACCAACATGGTGAAACCCCATCTGTGCTAAAAATGCAAAAACTAGCCGGGCGTGATAGCGGGCGCCTGTAATCTTGGCCACTCGGGAGCCTGAGGCAGGAGACTCACTTGAACCTGGAAGGCGGAGGTTACGGTGAGCCGAGATCACACCATTGCACTCCAGCCTCGGCAGCTCCGAGTGAAATTTCAGAGTGAAACTCCGTCTAAAACAAAAAAAAAGAAGGAGGTATATTTAGGTCTGTGAAATGCAGCAATCTTCAGAGTATACTGTTTCATGAAAAAGAGGAAGCTAGAGGGTATGTGTATAGACTCATCTCATTTGTTCGAATGAGTGTATGTGTGTGTGCACACAGAAATTCCTGGTAGGATGCATAGAACATGGAACATTTGCGTGTTTTCTCTGGGTTTCCTCTGGTGCTATGAACTAAACGTTTCTGTACTCCTCCCCGCAAGTTCATATGTAGAAATTATCAGCCCCAGTGCGATGGCATTAGGAGGTGGGACCCTTGAGAGGTTAGGTCAAGAGGATGGAGACCCCAAGCTCTCTTCCTGTTTCTCTGCCATGTGGCCATCTGCAACCTGAAGAGAGCCCTCCCCAGGACCCAACTATACTGGCACCTTGATCTGGGACTTCCAGCCTCCAGAACTAGGAGAAATAAATGCCTGCTATTTATAAGCCACCCAGTCTGCGGTCCTTTTTCGTAGTGGCCTGAGCTGACTGAGACCGCCAGGTAAGAGACCTGGGGTCTGGGGTAGGTAGCATTCCCATTGTCTCCTTTATTCTGTTTGAATGTTTGACTCCAAGCATGAAGGACATTTTTAGTTCTTTTGTTTTTTTGGGTTTTTTTGAGACGGAGTCTCACTCTGTCGACCAGGCTGTGGTGCAGTGGTGCAATCTCCACTCACTGCAACCTCCGCCTCCTGAGTTCAAGCAATTTTCAGGCCTCAGCCTTCTGAGCAACCAGGATTACAGGCATCTGCCACCATACTCAGCTAATTTTTGAATTTTTAGTAGAGATGGGGTTTCACCATGTTGGCCAAGCTTGTTTTGAACTCCTGACCTCAGGTGATCCACCCACCTTGGCCTCCCAAAGTGCTGGGATTACAGGGGTGGACCACCACGCCCCACCATTTTAAGTTTTTTAAACCAGTCAAAGCCACGCCTGGGGAAGGCTGCAGTCTGGCTCTGTCCCACCCTTGCCTGCTGCTGGTTGTAAGTGGGGCCAGCCCAGCTACTCCCTGGGTCAGGGTCTACAAGGCCAGCCCTGGAGAGGCAGATCCACAACACAGCCAGCGCAGCACCAGGACGGGTGCCCTGGGCTAAGGTCTGCCTGGGGCAGCAGAGGCAGAGCCTGCCAGATCTGCAGACATTTCTGCAATTGATTATGTTCTTACTTGTCCCTAAGATGAGCACTTACCTAGGCATCGCTGATGCCCTCTGGTTGGGGCAAGGGGGGCGTCCCAAATCTGATGCTGGAGCAGCAGGGGATCCCCTGTGGGTAGAGACCAACAGGCAGGCTCTGTGCCGTGGGCTAGCTGGTGTACCCAGGACACCTCAGCTCACACCCCCCTGGGAAGGACTGCCAGCCACTTCACAGGCAGAGCACAGAGGTGCTGGCTCCACCCCCTGTGTGTGGGTGGCCCTCTGTAGTCACCAGCCTGGCTGTCTGCCTCCTTGTTCCAGGCATGGTCTCAGTGGCCTCAGGCCCTCCCTCCTGAGCCTGATTAAGAAGCAAAGCACTCTGCAGTAGGGGACACTCTCTTCTTAGGAGAAGGCGGTGATTCTCACTAATAAGTGCTTTTCTTCTACCACATCATGTACATTAAGTGTTTTTTTGTTGTTGTTGTTTGCTTTTTTTTTTTTTTTGGACACGGAGTCTTGCTCTGTCGCCCAGGCTGGAGTGCAGTGGCCCAATCTTTGCTCACTGGACCCTCCATCTCCCGGTTTCAAGTGTTTCTCCTGCCTCAGCCTCCTGAGTAGCTGGAACTACGGGCGTGCACCACCACACCCAGCTAATTTTTGTATTTTTAATGGAGACAGACAGAGTTTCACCATGTTGGCCAGGCTGGTCTTGAACTCCTGACCTCAAGTGATCCACCTGCCTTGCCCTCCTAAGTGTGTAGTTTTCTCTTACTTTTTTTTTTTTTTTTTTGAGAGGGAGTCTTGCTCTGTTGCCAAGCTGGAGTGCAGTGGTGCCATCTCAGCTCACTGCAACCTCTGCCTCACAGGTTCAAGCGATTCTCTTGCCTCAGCCTCATGAGTAGCTGGGATTACATGTGTGCACCACCAAGCCCAGCTAATTTTTGCATTTTTAGTAGAGACAGGGTTTCACCATGATGGCCAGGATGGTCTAGAACTCTTGACCTTGTGACCTACCCGCCTTGGCCTCCCAAAGTGCTGGGATTACAGGCGTGAGCCACCACACCTGGCCATGTATATTTTTCTAAACAGACACCTAACCATGCTGAGGTCATCCATTGAAATTCCCCAGCACTTGCTGGCTTCCCTGAATTCAGCTGAATTGCGCGTGCCCACTGCTGCTGGGTAACCTATGGCAGGCACAGCTGTGGGATGAAGCAGGCAGTGTGCATACATTCCACTGCACAGTCTGTGGCCTGGCCAAGCCCCTGGGCATTTGAGGCTCCAGGCAAGGCTTCGTGTCCTGACAGTTTTGGGTAGGGGCGGGAGGTGGGTGAGCCCAGATCCCAGCAGCAGGCATGGCTCCCTGGGTTTTCATGTCATCTGTGCCGCCTTCGACCAGGATCCTGCAGCAGCTGAAGGGAAACCCCTCTGCTTTTAAGGGTTAAACCCCCAGTGGCACAGAGCAACTTACCTGCCCTTGCATGATGAACACTCCTCTTTATCACATCAGTAATTCTTGCGAAAAGCAGATGTAATTTTGAAGGTGGGTAAAAGTAACTTGAAAAGTCGGCGGGCAGATGGCAGAGAGCCTGCTCATCCTTCTTTCAAACTGTCATCCGCCGCACAGGTCTCAGCTGCTATCTCATGCTATTATTATTGCTATTTTGCATGTGTGCACACCTCTTTCCGTGGGTGTGGAGGGAGGGGACCGAGCAAAGTCTCAGGGAAGCCACATGCGTTCTCAGCACCATGCTTGGCTGGTGACTGGTCATGCGCCATTGGCAGGGCCTGGAGCGCGTGCAGGGAACAGAGTTCCTGGCTCTGCACGCTCAGCACGTGCGTTTCATACTGTCCCCTGGCTGGCTCCTCTTTCTGGGTTTGTGTGAGCAGAACAGAACACATGCTGGGGACAGGGCTTGCCGGAGGGGCTGCCCAGGTTATTTCCATCTTGGCGATGATGACAGCACCCTGAGCTCATTGGTTCTTCACAGCAATCCCAGGAGGTGGGAACCACTGTTATCCCCATTTTCCTGATAGGTAGACTGAGATGTGAGTGAGGGGAGCAGATGGGACGAAGCTAGGACCCAAGGACAGGTGAAGGCAAGGAGGGAGGATGCTGCTATGCCCGACCTAGAAGCCTGGGCAAATGGAGGCAGCTGGCACTACAGAGGCCATGGGGCAGGAGCAGTGGGGGCCAAACCAGAGGGCTTGATCCGCACTCTGGGAAGCCATTGAGATCCCAGGTTCCTTCCACGGCATGCCTCAGACAAGCCTGGAAGTTGGTTCTTTGGGGAAGTGTAGAGAGGCGGCTCTAGGCTCAGGGACTGAAGGACAGCAGAAGGCACAGGTGGGGTTCTGGACTAAAAAGGGGTCGAGGTATAAGAAGAAAGACTTCGCCTACACTGAGGAGATCCCCAAGACCCCCTCCCGACTCTACTCCCAGGAAGCTGGCAGCATGACCCACATGCCCCAGGCAGGGCACATGTCCCTCAAGAGGAGATCTAAACATGTTTGCAGGTGAGGGTTGCCCAAAAAAGAATCTGCTATAGCCACCAGTCTAAAATCATCCCCTGCCAGCAAGAAGTCTTCAGTGAGCTCTTCAGGACTGTGCCCTTGGAGATGAACCAACTGTCAGTGGTCATTGAACACAGGAGTGAAGCAGCCAACATGGAGCACAACCAGCAACACGTAGGGAAGAGGCACTCGGAGGAAGCAGAGAGAAGGGGCAGAGCAAAGCTTAACATGAAGCCCCTATCAGTCACATTCTTGGGAGCTGACAGAGTAGATTGCATCCAGGAAACAAGATTGGCATTGTAGGCCAGGCGCGGTGGCTCATGCCTGTAATCCCAGCACTTTGGGAGGCCGAGGTGGGCAGATCACCCAAAGTCAGGAGTTTGAGACCAGCCTGGCCAACTTGGTGAAACCCCATCTCTACTTAAAATACAAAAATTAGCCGGTCATGGTGGCCCATGCCTGTAGTCCAGCTGCTGAGGAGGTTGAGACAGGAGAATCACTTGAACCCGGGAGGTGGAGGTTGCAGTGAGCTGAGATCACGCCACTGCACTCCAACATGGGCAACAGAGCAAGACCACACACACACACACACACACACACACACAGACTGGCATTCTAGCCAAAAGGGATCATCAAAGCACAAGAAAGAGGACATTTAATAAATAGGACAGAAGGTGGAGTCAAGAAAATTGCTAGAAAAAAGACAAAGAGATTGACAATAAGACACCAAAGACAACTAGCATGTCAATCAGATGATTCGGGGTTCCACTAATTAGAGTTACAAAAGGTGAGACCAGAGACAAGGGTGAGACATTTTCTTTTTTTTTTTTTTTTTTGAGACGGAGTCTCGCTCTGTCACCCAGGCTGGAGTGCTGTGGCCGGATCTCAGCTCACTGCAAGCTCCGCCTCCCGGGTTCACGCCATTCTCCTGCCTCAGCCTCCCGGGTAGCTGGGACTACAGGCGCCGCCACCTCGCCCGGCTAGTTTTTTATAGTTTTTAGTAGAGACGGGGTTTCACCGTGTTAGCCAGGATGGTCTCGATCTCCTGACCTCGTGATCCGCCCGTCTCGGCCTCCCAAAGTGCTGGGATTACAGGCTTGAGCCACCGCGCCCGGCCGGGTGAGACATTTTCAAATGAATAATACAAGAAAATTACCAAGTGAAAGATGGGAGCCTCTGAATGGAAAGAGCCTGTTAAGGGCCATCATTTTAGAATTCTACACCAAGGCGTATCACCATACAATCTGAAAGCATTCAGGATGAAGAGAAAGCCTTGTAAGCTAGAGGTTGCAGGGGAGAAGAACAATACACACAAAGATGTAAGGATGAAATGACATTAGACTTCACAATGGCAGCACTGGAAGACAGGTGACAATGGAAAAATGCCTTTGAAATTTTGATGGAAAATTATTTTCCACCTAAATTTCTGTATCTTTCCAAATTATTTTTCAAGTATAAAATAGTATAACTGCATTTCTAGGCATGCAACATCTTTAAAACCTTTGCCTCAGGAGATACTGGAGGATGCATGCCACCCAAACAAGCAAGTAAACCAAGAGACGGGAGAACCTGGGGTGCAGGAAGCAGGACCTAGCCCAACGGGCAGGCCAAGAGAGGCCCCAAGGTAATAGTTTGTAACAACAGAACAGGAAGTCAGAGGGCCCTGGGAAGAAGGCCTCCAAGGAAGGGGGGACTGCCAGCCTATGGGATGTGTTAGAGTCTGAAGCAGTTGTTGATAGGTGTTTGGCAGAAATGTGGAAGTATTTGGGGGAAAGTTAGCCTTAAGGACATGGACGACCTGATAGAAGGAAGCATTTTCCTCTGGTGCAGGCGACAGGAGTGGATAATGAGAAAGGAACAAGCTCATTGCACACTATTGGCCTCTGCAATTAATACAGTTTGATAGTCCTAGTAAGGTAAACACTGATTATTAACCCAAAATTATGATCTAAAGATATGTTGGGATGATGGGTGGGGGAGGAAAGTGGAAATACAGTGAATAGCAAGTGTCAAATCACCACTCTTATGGTAGAAAATCAACAAATAATGTCAAAATATGATAAATAAAAATAGCCATATCTCCTTATGTTTTCAGAAGCAGATTTAAAGAAGGAAAGTGGTGGCCCCTGGACTCTGGAATGAGGGAGACAGGAAGAGAATGCTGCATAACTGTTTGGACTGTACACTGCACGTGTGCATCACTTTTCTAAAGACACAAAATTAATAAGGAAAGGAAGAGGCAGCCCTGCCAGTTGCTGGCCGCCATTGTGAGCTCTTTGGAGAATGGGATGCGTGTGCAGGAGTGAGGGCAGTCAGCAGCAGGGGGGCCAGGAGACTCTGGGGAGTTTGAGTCTTTAAGAAATGGAAGAAGTTTCCATCCAGTGGGCAACTGGAGGCAGACATCCTGGATGTGAGAAGCCAGCAGGGCTTTTCTCTCTTCTGCAGGAACTCCTGCTAAGCTGTGGCAGTTGCATTTGTTGGTGGGAAATGGCCCACAGAAGAATCCAGCCCCCAGCGCTGAGGTGCATCTGGTGGGACTAGAAGAGTGATGATCCCTAGGCAGCTTGGAGAAAGTAAGTGGTAACATGGCTCCTTTGTGGTGGGATTGGAAGGATGGAGGGGAAAGGAGGTTGGGTGAGGGCCTCTGCCTCTCAGGAAACGAGGCTGAGACAATATGGTGGGAGCAAGGCCAAGATTCCATCTCATGCCAGGAGACAGAGCCATGAGTCCCCAGATTTCAAGGACCAGGTGAAATCACAGTTCTTGTGGCCCTTTCCTTTCCTTCATAGGGGTATGTGCTGGCCCCATCACTGGCCCTTGCTGAGGGAGGGGCAGAGGGGTGGTCTGAAAGGGAGGGAGGAAATGGGAACCAGACAGGCGGGAGGCAGAGAAGGGGCTTGACTGCTGGAGGCAGCCTAGGGGAAGGCTGACCCTAGCCCCAGCTCAGCAGAGCCAGGAGGCAGAGATGTGCGTGGGTGGTATATTAGTTACCTATTGCTGCATAACAAGTAGCCCAGAACTTAACAGCTTAAAACAACACACATGTATATCTCACATAGTTTCTGAGGGTCAGAGATTTGGGAGCAGCTTAGCTCATTATTCTCGGTGTCAAGGACACGTGTGAGATTAGAGTTGAGCTGTCAGTTGGGGCAGTGGTCTCTGAAGACCAGACTGGGGTGGGGGAACTGCTTTCATGTTCTCTTATGTGACTGTGGGCTGGAGGCCTCTGTTCCTCTCTACATGGGCATCTCCAAATGGCTGCTCAGGAGGTGGCTTCTCCTGGAGCAAGTGATCATACAGAGATAGAAACAGAGAGACAGAGAAACACAGACAGAGAACATAACCAAGAGAGAAGCCATGGTGCCTTTCATAACCCAGCCTTGAAAGTGGCATGTCATCACTTCTGCTGTATTCTGTGGTCCTAGATGCAGTGTGGAAGGATTCCACACAAGGCTGAGAAGGCTGGGAACCAAGATCACTGGGGGTCATGTTGGGGGTCATCTTGAAGGCTGGCTGAGCACAGCTCATCAATTGGGCACCTACTGTGTGAGAGACTCTGAGCTTCAGGCTGTGGCTGTGATAAGGTCTTGAAGAAACACCTGCTCCCAAGGGACTTAGGCTGTCAGTGGAATTCCAGTTCTTCTGTCTGTATCCCTCACTGTGATCTATCGATCTATCTATCTATCTATCTATCTATCTATCTATCTATCTATCTATCCATCCACACAATTCCAGTTCTTCTGTCTGTATCCCTCACTGTGAACAATCGATCTATCTATCTATCTATCTATCTATCTATCTATCTATCCATCCACACAATTCCAGTTCTTCTGTCTGTGTCCCTCACTGTAAACAATCGATCTATATATATATATATACACACACACACACACACACATAACTTTTAAAAATTGTTATCTATTTATTTATTTTATTTTTGAGACAGGGTCTCACTCTGTCAGCCAGGCTGGAGTGCAGTGGTGCCATCACAGCTCATTGCACCCTTGACCTCCTGGGCTCAAGTGATCCTCCCACCTTAGCCTCCCGAGTAGCTGGGACTACAGGCGTGTGCCACCATGTCTGGCTGTATTTTTGTATTTTTGGTAGAGATGGGGTTTCACCATGTTGCCCAGGCCAGTCTCGAACTCCCGAGATCAAGCAATCCACCCACCTTGGCCTCTCAAAGTGGAATGAGATGACAGGTGTGAGCCACCGCACCTGGCCTTCAATCCTAATTTCAAGAATAGTATCATTGGCTCCTATCTGCTTCCCCTTTTCAGTCTTACCACACTTACATGTTCCTTATTAGTCTTGCGCTATCTCTTTGCTGTAAGTTGGGCATATTTTATTAATTCCACTCGTCAGATGGGAAAACTGAAGTCACAGAGATAGGCCAAGTATTGGCCAAAGGCCTGACCAGTGATGATGAGCCCAAGGGTGGGAGGACCGAGAACAGAGCTAGAGGCTGCAGGTTCCTCCACCACGTCCGGTGGTGGCTTTCCCGTTCCTTCTTACGTTTCACAGATGTCTCCGTTCTAGGCACTGGGGACATGTCACGAACAAAAATGCTCCAGCCCCTTCCCTGTGGAGCTTATGGCCCAGGAGCAGGACAAGTGTCGGCCCAAGTATTTCATAGATAAGTACTAATTACAAATGGAAAACACCGATTTGAAGGCAAGTGCGGGTGAAACGAGATTGCAGGGAGCCTGACTTGGCTCAGGGCCCGGGAAGCACCTCTGAGGAGGAGGCCCGGAGCCGCGGGTCATACCCGCCTGACACTCGATCAGACAACAAAGAGGCCCCAAACCTTTCAGTTATCTTCAGGCTAATATTAGCGTGAGAGACGTGTGAATAATTTACTTTTTTCTCAAGAAATGTTGTTAATACCTCAGGGTAAAAAGGAAAAGATTGAGCCCCAAATTAAAAAATGAAGACAACCTTCAGTGATGTATTTCTGCATCAGGCAAGGTGTCTTCTTATGGGAACAGCAGAATCACCCAGAAACAAGGGTCTAATTATAGCAGTGCCATCTGCGGCACTAAAATAAGAATGATTATCAACACTATCTTTCAGGTTTTTCACTAAGTCGGAACAATTTGCTAAAAATAATCTGTACTGTATCTGCAACGCCCCCAAACAATGTGTGTTTTCCCGTCACTGCGACTGCCAGCTCCCCACGGGCCGGGCCAGGAGGCCGAGGGGGCCGTTCAGCCTCGCTGGCAGCCTGGTCCCCTGTTGGTTGGCTCTCATTGTGAGCGTTGTCACTGGAGCAGTGGGAGATGGATGGAGGGAAACTTAAGGCTGGATTCCAGCCAACTCGGGAGGGCCACACAGACACCAGCTTGGTTGAAGAAGGCTGGGTGCATTTCCCAAGAGCCTCCTGGGGGTTTCAGGGCCCATGGCTGGATCATCAGTTCCTGGAATCCTGCTTGGTCCAGAGGGGATGAGTCATACCCCCCACCCCCAGCATAAGGGATGAAAATACAGAAACCAGACCCGAGTCCCCTTGTGCTCCATGGGGAGGTTTCCTTTTAGATTAGAATACTTAGGCCCGCAACCCAGGACACTCCTTCCTGAAGTCAGAATTGCAGTGGAGTCTGCAGGGTCACAAAGAGGCCCAGTAAGCATAGGGACTGAGCTCAGAAAGGCGGCTGGAGCAATGATGACATTTCATCCTGGTCGTAGGGCCACTGTTGCTAATCTAGTGTAGGGCATGCACTAGATTTCAGAACCCACTTGCCTCCTGACTCAAGGGAGTCTTTGAGTAGTGTGCAACCTGTACAACTGTTCATGGCGCCCTGTGGTTGCCATGGTCATGAGAATTCATGTATGCCCCACAGCACCAAGGGCCTCTTCCCCAAGCCAGAAGAGCCTCTGCTTCAGACTCAGCAACTCTTTTCCCTGAGCAGAGCAGGCTGGACGCATTCAACACTGCCCTTCGGATTTCCTTAGGGTACGGGCAATAGTGAATTCATGTTGATTAGTAAGTTCTTAGGGTAACGATTTTCAAGCTGTGTTCTGGGACTCCCAAGTGTTTCCAGGAGGAGCTCAAGGCTGATAGGGGTAGGGGAAGTAGGCTGAGCAAAGAGAGTTCTGGGCCCTCACCCCTGCTTCACCCTGAAGAGCTCGCTTTTTCTTTCTGCCTTACTTGTTGGACTGCTAAGTTAGAGTTACTTTGGAAGAAAAGATGCAACAGAAAAACTGCCTTAAAGGGCCAGATCCAAAATGTTCATCATGAGATAGGGACTAAATCATGTGTCTGTGTCCAGATGTGTCCAGAGAAAAGTAACAGGAAATACGAGGTGACATCATCCGGACCCCAGTCTGGGAAAAGGAGCTGGTTACTTCAGACAAACCTGCCTACTGGAAAAAACTGGAAATGTTAGAACACATTTAAAATGTTCTTTAAAAAATTCGTATTTTGTTTATCTTTTAACTGACATGTAATAATTTTAAATATTTATGGGCTACATAGTGATGTTTTAATACATGTAATGTATGGTGATCAAATCAGGGTAATTAGCATATCCATCATCTCAAATATTTATCATTTCTTTGTCTTGAGAACATTCAATATCTTCCTTCTAGCTACTTGAAACTATATATTATGTTATAGTTAACTATAGTCATCTTACAGTGCTAGAGACCACTAGAATTTATTCCTCCTATCCAGATGTAGTTTTTTGTTTTGTTTTGTTTTGAGACAGTCTCACTGTGTCACCCAGGCTGGTGGGCAGTGGTGTAATGTCAGCTCACTGCAACCTTCCCTCCCGGGTTCAAGCCATTCTTCTGTCTCAGCCTCCAGAGTAGCTGGGACTACAGGCACACACCAACATGCTGGCTAATTTTTGTATTTTAGATAGAGAGGAGATTTCACCATATTGGCCAGGCTGGTCTTGAACTCCTAACCTCTAGTGATCCACCTGCCTTGGCCTCCCAAAGTGGTGGGATTACAGGCGTGAGCCACAGCGCCCGGCCCAGATACAGTGTTTTAATCCTTTAACAAATCTCTTCCCAGCCCCTCCTTCCCCTACCCTTCCCAGCCTCCAGTATGCTCTGTTCCACTCTTTACTTCTATGAGATCAACTTTTTTAAGCTTCCACATGTGCGTGAGAGTGTGTGGTGTTTAACTTTCTGTGCCTGCCTTGTTTCTCTTAATATCATGTCCTCTAGTTCCATCCACGTTGCATGAATGGCAGGATTTGCTTCTTTTTATGGCTGAATAGTATTCCATTGTGTATATACATCACATTTTCCTCATCCAGTCCTTGGTTGTTAAACAGATAGGTTGATTTCATACCTTGGCTGTTGTGAATAGTGCTGCAATAAACATGGGGGTGCAGATGTGCTCTCAATATCCTGATTTCCTTTCCTTTGGGTAAATGCCCAGTAGTGGAATTGCTGGCTATATGGCAATGCTATTTGTAGTTTCTGAGGAAGCTCCGTACTGTTCTCTATAGTGGCTGTACTAGTTTACATTCCCACGAATACTGTATAAGAGTTTCCTTTTCTCCATAGCCTCACCAGCATTTGCTATAAAAATACTATCTTAAAAGTGCCAAAGAACCAGCAATATAATGAAGAGCTGCCAGGCCAGCTTCTGGGGAAAGTATGCATTAAAAGGGATAAGCATATTGGGGCCTTTGAAGCCCCTTTGGCTTTAAGGGACAGAGTTGAGGCTCAGGGACCACCCAAGGTGGGGAGTCAGGGTGGAGGCCCTTCCCACTCTGAAGGCCAGCACCCTTGGGGTAAGGGTGAAGCAGCAGGCAGCCACCTCAGGCAGCAGTCAGAGGCACCTGCACCAGGTACTTCAATCAAAGGTAACTGAAGACAGGGAAGTGGGAGGCAGGTTTCAGAGGGCTGAATTTTCTACCCAGGGAAAAGTTTCTTCAAGAATAAGAACAGTATAAAGACTGAGGGAGTTCATCACCGGCTGACTCTTCCTGCATTTCAGTGAGAAGGAAAGTGATCTCAGAGGAAGGTTTGAGGAGGAAGAAAGAGTGAAGGACAGGAAGTACTGAGAGGGTGAATAAAAGCAACCATTGATTGCATAAAGCAGTGTCTTAGTTTTCTATTGCTTAGAACAGAATACTTGAAACTAGATCATTTATATGGAAAAGTAATTTATTTCTTTCAGTTATGGAGGCTGAAAAGTCCAAGGTTGGGGGCCGCATCTGGCAAGGGCCTTCTTGCTTGGGGTGGGGACCCGTGGCAGAGTCCCAAAACAGCTCAGGGCATCACATGGAGAGGGGACGAAGCGCACTAGCTCAGGTCTCTCTTCCTCTTATAAAGCCACCAGTCTCACTCCCATGATAACCCATTAATCCATTAATTCATGAATAGACTAATTCTTTTATCGGAGCAGAACCTGCATGACCCAGGCACCTCTTAAAGGCCCCACGTCTCAATACTGCCACACTGGGGATTAAATTCTCACATGAATTTTGGAGGGGACAAGTATTCAAACTATAGCAAGCAGTATTAATAATGTCTAGTGGAATTAAGAAAACCAAAACAGAATTAAAGTTCTAGATAAGAAAACATATATTCCTGGCGGGGCACAGTGGCTCACGCCTGTAATCCCAGCACTTTGGGAGGCCGAGATGGGTGGATCATGAGGTCAGGAAATCAAGACTATCCTGGCTAACATGGTGAAACCCCGTCTCTACTAAAAATACAAAAAAAAAAAAAAAAAAAAATTAGCCAGGCATAGTGGCGGGCGCCTGTAGTACCAGCTACTCAGGAGGTTGAGGCAGGAGAATGGCATGAACCCAGGAGGCGGAGCTTGCAGTGAGCCGCGATTGCGCCACTGCACTCCAGCCTGGGCAACTGAGCAAGACTCCATCTCAGAAAAAAAAAAAAAAAGAAAGAAAACATATATTCCAAGCACAAGTTACATGGAGTTCATGGGTTCCAAGGCCCTTCTACTATCTGAGTGGAGGGCAAAAAGGTATTAAGTTCAGAGTCTTATATATTAAGAATTCGTAGTATATGTTAATAAGTTATTGTAATTCTTAATTTTATATTTGGAATTCTAGGGTGTTCACTAAAAGATTGGAGCAAGGGTATGGAGAAGAAAAAAAAAGTCAACTTAAAGAAGGGAGAAAAGATAAGGATACAAAGCAAGTATATAATTATAGGTTAGATTAAAATCCAAATATATAAACAATTACTTTATATATGTGGACGAATATTCCAGCTAAAAGACTAAGTTGATCAAACTAGATTTTAAAAATTACAGCTATATACTTTTTTTTTTTTTTTTTTTTTTTTTTTTGAGACAGAGTCTCTCTCTGTAGCCCAGGCCGGAATGCAGTGGTGTGATTTCAGCTCACTGCAACCTCTACCTACTGGGTTCAAGTGATTCTCCCACCTCAGCCTCCCACACAGCTGGGATTACAGGCGCCTGCCATCACATCTGGCTAATGTTTGTATTTTTAGTAGAGACAGGGTTTCACCATGTTGGCCAGGCTGGTCTCGAACTCCTGACCTCAAGTGATCCTCCTGCCTTGGCCTCCCAAAGTGCTGGGATTACAGGCATGAGCCACCTCGCCTGGTCAGCTATGAGAGACTTGTAAAACACAAGATTACAGGACAGTTGAAAATGAAAGTTTGGAAAAAACATATATGGGTTCAAAGAAAGGGGGTGTCATATTAATATCAGACAAAAGACTATTTTGGCATAAGCATTTTATTACAGGCAAAGAGCATCAAGTAATAACAATAAAAGACCCTGTTAAAATTGAAGCTCAGACATGCACAGCCCCCACCATGACTCCGTCCTCCATTGCACTAACAGTCGGGTGGCAAACTTAGAGGAGGACTGGCATCTACTGGCCAAGTAACCTTGCCCATTTGATTACTCAGTGCCTCCCCTGGGTGGATTCAAAGATCCTCACACCCCGTGCCCACTCTCATACATCTATCCACTGCCTCTTTCCCGAGCCTTTCTGTCCCTGAACTTCTGATCTCCTCCCAGGCTCCTGACCATAAGCCCAGCCACTCCCCACTGCCCATGAATCCATGGATGTTTTTACCTTAGGCCTTGGACACATGAAGTGGATGACCAGGTGCGCCGCAGAATGCTCTGCCCATTAGGAAGACGTTCATCATCAGTGGATGGTGACTATGCAGCAACCCTGCATGGCGCTGTGGTGCAGGTACTATCCATCTTTGTCTTGCCCTGACATACCGGATTGATCCATCCATGAACTGAGCTCAGGCTTTTTCCTCCTCTGTGACCTGGTCACGGAAAGCTCACCATGAGGCGTGAGGCATGAAGTGTGAGATGAGGAAAGAGATGGCAATACCCAGAGTTGGATGACAGGATCTGGAGCCTGCCTGTGGTTCATCTAGCCCAAGAATCAAAGCTGCTTGTTCTGTAGCCTGGCTGCAGAACAGGGCTCTGGCCTGCAGAGTCCCTTCCGGATCTGGGAGCCACTCAAAACTAGCCCAAACTAGCAACCTTCTGTGTCAACTGAAAAATGGGTCAGAGCAGTTCCCACACGCAGAGTATTATGCCTCCAAAACCAAAAAGCCCCACTACTGATTGCTTTTTCTCTTCTTAGACTTAGAAGCCCAAGGTGGAACAACTCACCCTTTATTTGCCAGTGTAGCCCATCGTGCCCTAGACTACTGGGCTCCTAGAAACACTACAAATGGGACAGGCCCCTGAATCCTTCTAGGGTTTATCTCCTACCCTCAAGAGATTGTGTCTTCCGTGGTATCAAGAGAACTTGTCACTTCCTGCTCTTCAGGTCTGGTTACCATGATATCCCCAACACAATGGACCAGGGAGCTGCTCTGTGGAAAGCTCATATGGCCCCATTCCCTTCCTGAAGACCATATTATATCAGAGGACAGCAGAATCAACCTAGCCCATGGGCAAAGCTCTGAATGTTTGCTTTTGTCCACCACACGTGAATGCAACCTGCTTCTGACCCTCCTTCTGATGGGTATGGAACAGACGGCATTCACCAGATCAACAGCTACATACCCATACCAACGTCTATGTTCATCTGCTCCGAGGAAGAAGCTCCATGTGGCACAGCAGCTGCAACTGAGCTACTGCATGGGAAAGTTTACGGTAGTCCACTGTCATCCGCCATAATCCGTGCGGTCTCTGCAGGGAAGATACTAACGATTCAAATTCTAGTGAATTAAATGGGGAATAGGATGGGGACCACCACCTTGGCACTCTTAAAGTCTTTGATGGTGGTCCAACTTGCTGATAGTCCTCCATTCCACCCTCCCTGGGCATAATATCATTTTTTTTAAATTTTTTACTTTATTTTTGTAGAGATGGAGTCTTTCCTTTTTTGTTGTTTTGGTTTTTGTTGATTTTTTTTTTTTTTTTTTTTTTTTTTTTTTTGAGATAGGGTCTTACTTTGTCACCTGGCTAGAGTGCAGTGTTGCAATCTCGGCTCACGGCAGCCTCAGCCTCCCAGACTCAAGCGATTCTTCTGCCTCAGCACCCCCAATTAGCTGGGACTACAGGTACGTGCCATCACACCCAGATAATTTTTGTACTTGTTTTTTTCCTTTCTTTTTTTGAGATGGAGTTTTGCTCTTGTTGCCCAGGCTGGAGTAACAATGGTGCGATCTCGGCTCACTGCAACCTCCGCCTCCCAGGTTCAAGCGATTCTCCTGCTTCAGCCTCCTGAGTAGCTGGGATTATGGGCAGGTGCCACCATTCCCGGATAATTTTGTATTTTCAGTAGAGACGGCGTTTCTCCATGTTGGTCAGGCTGGTCTTGCACTCCCAACCTCAGGTGATCTGCCCGTCTCGGCCTCCCAAAGTGCTGGGATTACAGGCATGAGACACCGTGCCCGGCAATTTTTGTACTTTTTGTAGAGACAGGGTCTTACCATGTTGCCTAGGCTGGTCTCGACTCCTGAGCTCAAGTCATCTGCCCACCTTGGCCTCCCAAAGTGCTGGGATTACAGGTGTGAGCTACTGTGCCTGACCTGAGAGATAGAGTCTTTTTATGTTGTCCAGGCTGGTCTTGAACTACTGGCCTCAAGCAATCCTCCTGCTTCCACCTCCCAAAGGTCTGGGATTACAGGTAGGAGCCACTGCGCCTGGCCCCATCATTTTTTATTTACCCTCTGTGTTCTCATCGATGTATGTGATGTTTCATGTAACAGATCAGTGCTTGTGACACGGATGCCACAGTACCCTGACTGGCCGGGGGGCAGCCATGAGGGCTTCTGTGACCACTTGCCTTCTGCTCCCTCATCTCAGGGTGGCCTCTGAAGGTCCCTGCTCAGGTTGGGGGCTGCGTCCCCTGCAGTTCAGCGAAGGCACCTGTGTGCTGCTGAACGCTCAAGAGGTCACGAACCAGGCTTTGTGGGGAAAGTGTCAGCAGCATGGTGGCACAGTCCTGGATCCTGGAGGATGCTTTCCGTGAAATCCCCTCATTTTGCAGCTGAGAACCCTGCACTTTAGAGAACCCCAGAGCTGCTTTCTGTGAAGCAGGGAGAAAATGAGAATGTGAACACAGGCCCTTGGACTCCCTCCAGAGCCTCGGTTTCCCTCCCCACTTCACTGAGAAAGAAAATATGAGGTTGACCAGGTGCGGTGACTCGCGCCTGTAATTCCAGCACTTTGTGAGGCTGAGGTGGGAGGATCACCTGAGGTCAGGAGTTTGAGACCAGCCCGGCCAACATGGCGAAACCCCGTCTCTACTATACTAAAACTACAAAAAATAAGCCTGGCGTGGTGGCAGGCGCCTGTAATCTGAGCTACTTGGGAGGCTGAGACAGGAGAATTGCTTGAACCGGGGAGGCAGAGGCTGCAGTGAGCCGAGAACATGGCATTGCACTTCAGCCTGGGCAACAGAGCGAGACTCTGTCTCAAAAAAAAAAAAAAAAAAAAAATGAGATCGGCTTGTCTAGATCTTTGTAAATGATAAATACAAATTTTAAATACATCACTGCATTTAACAGCTGAAACAAGCTGTTCTGAGGTTGAGAACACAGCCTGCCGAGGTCCAGCTGAACTTGATGTGGCCTCATGCTGGGGTCTGCTCTGAACAGCGGCCTTCATGGAGTTGCCTTGTCTGTGTCAGGTGTCCCCTTGGGCCTTTCCAAAGCCAAGGGGACTGATGGTGGCACCAATGGGCTGACAGAGGCAGACTGAGAAGCCTGGTGGCTGCACACATCCCACAGACACCCACTTGTCTAATGACAATGCTTTGGGCTGACTAAAGCAGCAACCGAGAGGGACCCTGAGAGGCGGGAGGAGAAGCAGAGCAAGGTGGAGATGGGGGACCGCGTCTTCCAGGAGGCAGGGCCAGCCCAGCATGAGAATTGGGGGCTGGGGGAGGAAGGTCAGAAACCAGCCTAGGCCTGGCACACAGCAGATGCCATGCTGTCAACTCCAGGCTGGTGTGGACAGGCTCGGCCACTCTCTGGGGTCTCTCTGAGCAGGTGGGCCCTGCAGAGGCCCCCAGAGGCCACTGGGGTCCGTGAATATTCTCCAGGGCCAGAGAAGACCATAGAGACAGCAGAAGCAGGAATGCCCTCCTTCCACCGGAAGCTCAGCGCTCTGCAGCACCAGAGGGCCATCATCGTGGTGTGGTGGTGGTGATGGTGACGATGATGACACCCAAATCCATGGGCTAGGGGGAGACTGTCACCTCACATACCCCCGACACCCAGCGGCAAGCCCACGCTTGAGATATGATGACAAAAGCTTTGCACTTGGGCTCCACAGCCTTTTGCTCCTGCTAAGGGACAACTCTCCCTGGGATGGGGACTTGTCTCATTGGGCTGGGCTCAGGGAGTTTCCTGAGGTGTGTTTTGCTGGGGAAGATGGCAAAGAGCAGATCCCTGGGGTAAAATAAGGAGCGAGGCTGCAGAAAGCTTCTTAATGTGCCTCAACAGCCTCCGTCCCTCCCTGCAGCCAGCGAGGGCAGGTGGGAGGCAGTTGGCCGCCAGAGCCTGGCCTGTGCCTCTCTGGAGGGCCTCCTGCCTGTGCCTCTAACACTGCACTGTTCACTATGCCTGGGCCTGGGCACACTCAGAGGGTGTGCCCAGCAGAAAGCTTCAAGAACACTTTACCTGCCCCGGGCCATTCCAGGCTGTCCTTTAGAGGCCAGGCAGACACAGGCTGCCCCTGGGCCACTCTTGGGTAGCCCCTGCAGATTTTGAGTTAAACATTTGAGGATTTCACATAGCAGAAAACCAGTTTTTTATCCTGCCAGGAAAAACTGGATGATTTCGCATTCCCACAGGCTGCCATTGGTGGGAGTGGTGGGCTCAGGTCCGGGTTTAGCCCCTACAGCTGGCCTCGCTCACCCACCACACCCCTGCAGGCCTCTGAGTAAGGGCCCTCCTCTGTGGGTCCATGCAGAGAAGTATATTTTTTATTTATTGTTATTTTTATTTTTTTGAGACAGAGTCTCGCTCTGTTGCCCAGGCTGGAGTGCAGCAGTACCATCTTGGCTCACTGCAATCTCCCCCTCCCGGGTTCAAGCAATTCTCCTCTCTCAGCCTCCAAAGAGTAGCTGGGATTGCAGGTGCCCGCCACCATGCCTGGTTAATTTTTGTCTTTTTAGTAGAGATGGGGTTTTGCCATGTTGGCCAGGCTGGTCTCGAACTCCCGACCTCAAGTGATCTGAGAAGTGTAGTTTTAAAATAAAGAAGTTGAAGCGAAGTTATGCTCCTTTTTCAGCCCTCATGTTCATTCCTAAGGGCTGCATCACTATAGTGATGCTAGGACTCATTTAATAATGACAACATCAGACCCTAGGTAGCACTTACCCTCTGCTGGGCATCACTGTCTCAGGAAACTGAGGCTCGGCGAACTTGAGATCCCTCACCTGAGCCCTGCAGCTGGTGAGTGGTGGAGTTGAGACTCACACCCATGCCAAGGAACGCATGAGCCCCAGCCCTCCAAGTTCAGGCAGATATTTTTCCAAACATTCTCCTCCACTCGGTCACTTCATGAGCACAAGGACAGGGGCCTCTGCCTGGGAACCCTGGGTACCTGATGGTTCCCATGGCTCACAGCCTGCCCCTCTTTGTAGCCTTTGGGCTGGGGTCCCCCTGTGATCCGAGGCCGGTCACCTCTGCATCTCCGGGTTTCTGCCTGATTCCAGTCCCTTCCAGGGCAGAGGTGGTCCCCATGTTGAGGGGCAGGGCAGGGGGCAGCCTGGAGCCTGTGCTTTCTGCTGTCTCCACATGCAGCCTGCATGAAGGCCAGCAGCCTCTCGGTCCAGTCACCGCACAGCGTGACAGTCACAGACAGAGAGGCCGAAAAGACACACAGAGCAGACGGCTGTCTTTGTTTGGGCTGCCTCCTTTCCAGCCCTGATTACTGCAGGAGGACTCTTGGATCGATCTGACATAACAGAGTGGTCTCCTTCTCTGCACATTCCAGTGGCAAGACAGAGTTTAGGGGATGCCAAGAGGCCAGCACCATCCACGACTCACTCCTATTTTCATGTAAAGACTGGTGTGCCAAGTATTGCCTAGATGTGAGTTGTGCTGTCCAGCATAAAGGTGAGACTCTGTAACCCCCAGCACCACGCCATGCCCAAGACTGGAGTCACTGACCCAGCCTGGGGCCAATGGCAGAAGGGTTGCCTGAACCCACACTTGACTTCTGGGGTCCTGAGAGAGAGGAGTGTCCCAACCTCTTTTTGCCCCCTTTGGGCAGAGGTTGGGCCCCAAGGTGACAGACAACCTCAAATCCTAGGCTCACTTGGGGTCCTGAGACGCGGGCTTCTCTCCATTCTGTTTTAGAAACAATAAAAGCAAAAAGGCATGATTTCAAGGCAGAGAGGAAGTCTTTGACTGTTCCATGTTCTTTTCCCTTGTCTCAGGCATGCAGCCTTGCCTGGGAAGGGGCCTGCAGACCTCAGATGACTTGCTCAGTGCGATGGACAAGCAGCCCTGTTGTCGAACGCTCCCCATAGGAAGCTAAAATCAGAACCAGTGGGTTACCAGAGGGTCAAGCCTCTCCAGCGGGGACTTGCCCTAGGAGCTGTGAGTGCAACTGCACATCCTTGCAGGCAGCTTCTTGCAGATTTCCAGTTCCCAGCAGCACCCTGCATTACAGAGCCTGCTTCAGAGCAAGCCCCTGGACCCAGAGTTGGCTCCCAGAGGAACAGGACCACTAGAACTCATTAGAGCCCCTAATGGAACATCCTGCCACTGACATGCCACTCCCCTTCCAGAAAAACTTGAAGATGCTCAGAGAGTAGGTGCCCAGAAATCATGGGTTAAAATTGATTTTGGACTTCACAGAAGTTTGATTCTGAGCCTGCAGCACCCAGTCCTGAGCTGAGCATTCTCAAAGTTGGGACCCCAGTCTCCGTGTGCTCCATGTGCACTCTGAAAGGTGGCGTCCAGAGTGTTCCAAACCACCAAGGTTTGAGCAGGGCCATATGACAACATTTGTTTGCGTGTATCCCCAAGCAGTGAGAGATCATAGTGAAGGGAGGGACCTTTGGCTTCAGTCCGGGGGTGATGCTTTTAATCCTAGGGGCAGCTGAATTCTTCCCCCAGATCCAAAATTTTGGTCATGTCCCCAGAAGGCAGCCCAGCTGGGGAACATGATGAAGTTGGAGGCTGGCTTCCTGTGGGGTCACAAGAACCTGCAGGTGACTGGGGGAAGGTCTCCTCCAGCCTGCTCTTCCATTGGTCACATTACATGCAAAATGCCTTCTCAACACCCCTTGTCTTCTGCATCAAACAGATGTCTCTGGGCTGGCTCAGTTTAGACTCAGTCAAGACCAGCTGTCTACACATACTTGCCTCAAGTTATTTCTCCACAACCCTGGCATGTAGGTAATCGTACAGATGAGGAAACTGAGGCTCAGAGACATGAAGTGGTGGGGGCAGGGATTTGATTGCAAAGCCCACGCGCTTGACTCAATTGCTATCTGCCTCCCTGCAGTGTTAGCAACTGGCCCTGTGACAGAGCAGCAGCAGCATCTCCAAACTGCATGACAGAGACTGAGCCCCGGGAGTTAGCTAATCAATTGGGATCACAGGGCTTATTAGGTATGGCTCAGGACCCACCAGCTGTTAGCTGGCCCCGTGTTTGGTCCCCCATCCCCACTGTGACGGTTTTAAAATAGTCCACAAATGCTTTGCTATTCCTCCCATCAAATCTCCTCTCCATGAGTGTGGGTTGTACTTAGTGACTCATTTCTAATGAATAGTATGGAGAGAAATGATAGTGCGGAAAAAATAGTTACTTATGTTTAAGGATTGTTCTCTCGCACAACGTGTGTCTATCTGCAAATAACTCGGAGCGCCCGGAGGACAGTAGTCGCGTCATAGTCATTTCTTTTATTCCCAGTACCTTGTGCTCTGCCTAGCACACAATAGCTACTTGATAATTATTTTAATACACAAATGAATTGAAAGAAATCATGCAAAATGTTGTCATTGTCATTTCTCCAAAGATGTTTATGGGTTCAGATACATCAGCGACTTAGAAATGTTAAAGCTTAGATTTCACCAAGAGAAATCGTTAGCAACTCTCTACCATGGTATGGTCAAAGCTGGGGGCTTACAGAATACAATGTTCATTGTGAATCCTCTAGCTTTTCCACCTAAATCTGTGAAAATTCGGGATGCTATCTCAAGCCAGAATTATTTTCTCCTTCTTCAGGAAAATCAAAAGATTTTTAGACTCACAAATACTATGAATTCAGAGTAAGAGATAAGTTTCCCATGAAGAGCTATTCCAAAATTTTTCTTTTTCTTTCTTTTCTTTTTTTCTTTGTTTAGACTGAGTTTCACTTTTGTCACCCAGGCTGGAGTGCAGTGGCGTGATGTCAGCTCACTGAAACCTCCACCTCCCAGGTTCAAGTGATTCTCCTGCCTCAGTCTCCCTAGTAGCTGGGATTACAGGCGTGCACCACCACACCTGGCTAATTTTTGTATTTTTAGTAGAGACAGGGTTTCGCCATGTTAGCCAGGCTGGCCCCAAACTCCTGACCTCAGGTGATCTGCCTGCCTCAACCTCCCAAAGTGCTGGAATTACAGGCCTGAGCCACCGCCCCCAGTCTTTTTTTTTTTTTTTTGAGACAGAGTCTTGCTCTGTCGTCCAGGCTGGAGTGCAATGGCCGGATCTCAGCTCACTGCAAGCTTCGCCTCCCGGGTTCATGCCATTCTCCTGCCTCAGCCTCCCGAGTAGCTGGGACTACAGACGCCCGCCACCTCGCCCGGCTAGTTTTTTGTATGTTTTAGTAGAGACGGGGTTTCACCGTGTTAGCCAGGATGGTCTCGATCTCCTGACCTCGTGATCCGCCCGTCTCGGCCTCCCAAAGTGCTGGGATTACAGGCTTGAGCCACCACGCCCTGCCTTTTTTTTTTCTTTTCTTTTCTTTTCTTTTCTTTTTTTTTTTGTAGAGATGGGGTCTCGCTATGTTGCCCAGGCTGGTCTTAAATTTCTGGCTTCAAGATATCCACCTCAGCCTTCCAAAGTGCTGAGATTATAGGCATGAGCCACTGCACCTATCCTCAAATGTTTTAACAAACAATAAAGCATTTAGGCCAGGTGCAGTGGCTTATGCCTGTAATGCCAGCACTTTGGGAGGACAAGGTGGGCAGATCATGAGGTCAGGAGTTCAAGACCAGCCTGGCCAGCATGGTGAAACCTTGTCTCTACTAAAAATATAAAAATTAGTCAGTCAGGGTGGCTCGTGTGTGTAGTCCCAGTTACTCAAGAGGCTGAGGCAGCAGAATTGCTTGAACCCAGGAGACAGAGGTTGCAGTGAGCCAAGATCACGCCACTGCACTCCAGCCTGGGCAACAGAGCAAGACTCCATCTCAAAATAAATAACTAAATAAATAAAACATTTAATAAAATGCTCTTTTAAGGGGGGGGGATTTCTTTTGTCATTTGCCAGAGAATGCTGTATATTAAATATTTTAAGCAAACATACTAACTTTAAAATTGTATAATAAAATATATATAATAAAATTATGCTAATGCAAAAACTTCTTATGAAAAGCCTGAAAACTAATTCTTATAATTAATGCACAATAATATATTTAGCTATATTTTGAGTTCATAAAACAAAATGAATCATTATAGCACTTTCATACTATATGCAGAAAATTACATTATGTGGAGAATATATGTATATATACATAATATGTCTGTGTCACTGATCCTTCATTGAAATTGAATTATCTTAGGCAGAAAATTCACTATGAAGTTGGTGTCAGTGACACTACACAAATTGTGTTATGATATATTATTTATAAACAATAAAGTTCAATAAAACAACTTAAAAAAAAAAAAAGAATATGGCAGAAGTGACTGAGTGTGACTCTGGAGACTGGGTCCTGAAAGGCACTGTGGCTTTTCCTCCTCACTTGCCCTCTCTTGCCTCTCTTGCTCTGGAGGAAGCCAGCTACCATGTCTTGAGCACGCTCAATGGCCCATGGAGACCTCCGGCCAATAGCCACCTGGGTAACCTTGGATGCAGACCTCCAGCCCCAGTCAAGCCTTAGGATGCCCGCAACCCTGGCCGGTGTCTGGACTGCAACTTCATGCGATGCTGAGACTGAACCGCAGAGCTGAGCGACTCCCAAATTCCTGACCCTCAGAAACTTCATGAGATAATAAACGTTTGTTATTTCAGCTGCGAGGCTTGGGAGTAACTGGTTACACAGCAGCAAATAGCTAATAAACCCATTCCACTTCCCCTTTTTATGATCTTCTGTCATTATGTGCTTGGCACCACTCCCACCCCACTCCAGAGAAAGTCCGTTCCATGAAGAAGTGAGGATGCTTTTGGACGTTCTTTTGCACAATAGCACGGTACAACTGCTCAAGCAGTTTCTGGAGTATTTTCCAAGAAACTCACCTTCTTCCAAAGGATGAAGAGATCCCAAGGCTCCTCCAGGCCACAGCCTAGAGCTATTCCTGATCTTTTTCATCCCAGAGGACACTCCAAGGCTGGAAACTAACTGCAGTGAGTCATAAATGAGAGGGAGCCATGCCCAGGGTACTGGTCCCTCTGGCTTACTGCCCAGGGCACAGGAGCCCCCTATGAGGAGCAACAGCAGCACCTTCAGGTTCTGAAAAAGTGGACGAAACGGGGTAGTGTGGGCCGAAAGCTGGACAGAGAACAGCGGCGGCCACCATAGCAGGCTCATCTGTGAGAGGAGCAGGGGCAGCCAGAAGCAGCCACAGCCCTCCTGGAAGCCTCCATCTTGGGTGCCAAGTGGTGCCTCATTTCTGAGAAGAAACACATGCTGCCACTGACAGCGGTTGCCTCTGGGGCGGGGGACTGGGTGGCTGGCTGGGAGGGAAGACACAGTTTTTATTCTGTGTGCCTGAGTGTGTCTACTGAGTGTTGTTCTATGTGCATGTGTTACCTCTTTAAAATAGATCAATTACATATATTTAAAGTTACACCTAATCAATTACTAAACTCTGCTTAGGTGTTCCTAAAAAGAAGGAGTTTGTAGTTCTGTAAGTTTGGGGAACTGAGCTAATGAGCCCCCTTTCTGGAGTGACACCTTAGTGTATTCAGGAGCTGAGAAATTCTGTACTCGAGGATCACGTTTAATCTGCTTAAACCTGAGTTTTCCAAGTTTGTTCTACCGCATAACTATTTTTTCATAAACTCTGTATAAATAGTCCTGACTATAAATAGCTAGTTGTGTGTTTTATGCCACAAGGCTCGGGTCTGGGCCGTTGACAACATAGTCCCAGTTACACACCCTTGGACACCAGATGCGGGGCCAGAAGGAAGGACCTGAGGGAGGACGGCGTGTTGTGGCCAGATGTCGGGATGGGAACTTGAAGCAATCGAGCAATTGGGAGCTTGGAAAGGGGATCTCCAGAGAGAAAAGCCCCCAACCTACTCCACAATTTTCCCAAGGGTAGGCCTGTGAGTTTTCATGCTGCTGCCCAGGCTGGAGTGCAGTGGTGCAATTTATGCTTTGCAACCTCCACCTCCTGGGTTCAAGTGATTCTCCCCATCAGCCTCTTGAGTAGTTGGGACTACAGGCACCTGCCACCAAGCCCAGCTAATTTTTTGTGTTTTAAATACGGACAGAGTTTCACCATGTTGACCAAGCTGGTCTCAAACTCCTGACCTCAAGTGATCTGCCCGCCTCAGCCTCCCAAAGTGCTGGAATTACAGGCGTGAGCCACATTCCTTCATTCTTAATTCACGAATTCACTCAACATACACCATGTTTATGGCCTGGGCCGAAGTGAGCTTTGCTGTCTGCCCTCAGGAAACTCACCTCTAGTGAGGAAGATGTGCAGAAAACCAGCAGCCGGAGACAGTGCAGCCCCTGTGGGCTTAGGAAAGCCTCTTCCAGAAATGGCCTATGTGCCACACACAGAGTGTGAGCTGCACTCAGTCCAGGGAAGAAGTGTGGAGGGCGTGCCAGCCACCCTAGGGAGCCCAGGGCTTCAAGGAGCCGAGAGCAGGCAAGTGGGGTTGCAGCCTGGTTGGGGCTGCGTTGGTGGCTGCCAGGGTTCCTGCCCACACCCGCCTTCTGTGCTCTGCTCTGGGGTTCCGGGTTTCCTGCATGTGCCAGGTGCCTCACCTGCCGGCTTCTGGTTAGGCCCTGTGGTAGCAACTAGCATAGGAGGTGTGGCAGGAGCTGCAAAGGCAGGAAGAAGAGAGGAATGTCTGTATCACAGCATGGCAGTTGTAGCAGCAGGAACTGGATGATTATCAACCCCAGAAGCCCGAGCACAGGCGGCACCTTTATCAGCAGTCACAGCTCTGGCTAAAAAGCTGCCTTCTCCTTGATACAGAACAGCAGTGCCAGCTTCTCCCACAGCCCCGGCCTTTCCATCAGGGCAGCAGCAGGTGCTGACTCTGGGCTCTAGCCCAGGGGTGCAATGGATTGAGTGTTTATGTCCTTCCCAATTTCATATGTTGGAATCCTAACTCCTGTGGTGATGGTGTTGGGAGGTGAAGCCTTTGCAGGGGGTGACTAGGCCCTGAGCGTGGAGCCCTCATGAAGGGGATGAGTGTTCTTACACAAGACGCCCAAGAGAGACCTTTCATCTCTTCTACTATGTGAGGATGTAGCAAGAAGTCACCGACTATGAACCAGGAAGCCCTCAGCAGACACTGATTCTGCTGGTACCTTGATTTTGGGCTTTCTAGCCCCTAAAACTATGAGAAATAAATTCCTATTGTTTGTAGACCACTCAGTTTATGGTATTTTGTTATAGCAGCCAGAATGGACCAAGACAAAGGGAACTAGTGATTCTCATCTGTGGGTGCCTCCCCTTCTTCCTCTTGTTTTCTGGCCTGCTCCTCCCTTCTACTCCTTTATCCTTCCGACACCTTTGTAATCAGTTCTCTGCACAATGTGTGAAATACCCAGCATGGTTTCTGTCTTTCTGGCTGAGGCGGCACTGCTTCAGGAAACAGACCCTCCAAGTTGCGGCTCTGTGGGTGGGTTGTTGACCTGTGTGAGTATGAGAATTTGAAGGCAGAGATAAACTCATTGCCCATGGAAAATAGGACACTGGTGACCTGTGGCACTGCAATTACTTCATTGTCACCTGTGGTTGCTTGGAAGGGAGCATCTACTGAAGATAAGACTTGGGGACAGCGGCCGGGCGCAGTGGCTCATGCCTGTAATCCCAACACTTTGGGAGGCCGAGAAGGGCGAATCATGAGGTCAGGAGATCGAGACCATCCTGGCCAACATGGTAAAACCCCGTCTTGACTAAAAGTCCAAAAATCAGCCGGGCGTGGTGGCAGTCGCCTGTAGTCCCAGCTACTCGGGAGACTGAGACAGGAGAATGGCATGAACCCAAGAGGTGGAGCTTGCAGTGAGCTGAGATCGCACCACTGCACTCCAGCCTGGGTGACGGAGCAAGACTCCATCTCAAAAAACAAAAAACAAAAAACGACTTGGAGACAGCAAGTTGCCACCATACTTGACCCTTATGGCAAAACTGCTGTCCACAGGGACTGTGGGTGGATGGCTTCTGAGGTCACTGAAGGGATTACAAATAGGACAATGAAGATAAAGATGAGGAAGAAGAATAGAATGAGGAAGAGGAGAGGAAGAAAATGGATAAAGTGGACTATATTAAAATGAAGAACTAATTTCAAAAGATTTATTAAGAGAATAAAAAGAAAAACCAAACCGGAAGAATGTGGCACATATATTTGATAAAGGACTTACATCTACAATATATAAAGAGCTTCTAGAAATCAACAAGAAGAGAGAAGACAATCCAACAGAAAAAGTGGTGAAAGAGCTTGAGTGAGCACTTCACAAGAGAGCGTGTCCTAGTGGCCAACAAACATATGAGAAGGTGCTCAACCTCATTAGTCATCAAGGAAACACCTATCAAAACTACAGTGTGTCAAAACCACAATGAGATATCACCTCACACACAAAAGAATGGTTATACTTTTTAAAAAAGGATGTAAGTGTTGGTGAAAATGTGGAGGAATCAGAACCTTTATACATTGCTAGTAGGAATATTAAATGATGCAGAGAGACACTTTGGAAAGCAATCTGGTAGTTCCTCAAAAGTCTAACCTAGAGTTACCATTTGACCCAGCAATTCCACTCCTAGGTAGAGTTTCCAAGAGAAATGAAAACATATGCTCACTCAAGAACCTGGGCATGAATGTGCTGCTATGTTCATTAGTCATGTGCTGCTATGTTCATTGGCTGCAATGTTCACAGGAGCCAAAAAGTGAAAACAATCCAAATATCTACCAACTGATGAGTGGATTAACAAAATGTGATGTGTCTGTACAATAAAATGGTATTTGACCATTAAGAGGAATGAAGTATTGTACACATGCCACAACATGAATGAACCTTTAAAACATCATGCTAATTAAAAGAAACCAGTCACAAAAGACCATATATGACCTAATTCCATACATATGAAATGTCCAGAATAGACCAGGTGCTGTGTCTCACACCTGTTCCAAGCACTTTGGGAGATGGCGGTAGGTGGATGGCTTGAACTCAGGAACTTGAGACCAGGCTGGGCAACATGGCAAAACCTCATCTCTACCAAAAATACAAAAAAAAAAAAAAAAAAAAAGCCAGGTGTGGTGGGGTGCACCTGTTGTCCCAGCTACTCAGCAGGTGGGAGGATTGCTTGAGCCTAGGAGGCAGAGGTTGCAGTGAGCTGGGATCATGCCACTGCACTCCAGCCTAGGTGACAGAGTGAGACCCTGTATGAAAAAAAGAAAAGAAAAGAAAACAAGAGTCCAGAATAGGCAAATCTATGGAGACAGAAAATAGATTAGTGGTGCCAGGGATAGGGAGAATGGGGTGTTGGAGGTGATAGCTAAAGGTTATGAGGTTACTTTTGGGGGTGATAAAAATGCTCTAAAATGGATGTATGACTCTGCATATACTAAAATCCATTGAATTGTACACTTCAGATGGGTGTTAGAGCTTACCTGTAATAAAGAAAAATAAAGAGAAAAGGAAAGGGAAAGAAAGGAAGAAAGGAAAGGAAGGAAGAAAGGAGAAGGGAAAGAGAGAGAGAAAGAAAGAAAAGAAAGAAAAGAAAGAAGAAAGAAAGAGAGAGAAAGGATGGAAGAAATAATGAAAAGAAAGAGAAAAAGAGAAAGCAAAGAAAGGGAAAAAAGGAAAGAAAGAAAGAAAAAGGGAAGGAGGGAAGGAAGGAAGGAGGAGGGGAGGGACAGAGAGAGAGAAGGAGAGAGAAAGAAAAAAAGAAAGGAAGCAAGCAAGCAGGAAAGGAGGAGAGGAGAGAAGGGGAGGGGAGGAAGGAAGGGAAGGAAGGGAAGGGAGAAAATGCAATGCTGGCCGGGCGCGGTGGCTTGTGCCTGTAATCCCAGCACTTTGGGAGGCCAAGGCAGGCAGATCACGAGGTCAGGAGATCGAGACCATCCTGGCTAACATGGTGAAACCCCGTCTCTACTAAAAATACAAAAAATTAGCTGGGCATGGTCGGGGGCGCCTGTAATCCCAGCTACCTGGGAGGCTGAGGCAGGAGAATGGCGTGAACCCGGGAGGCGGAGCTTACAGTGAGCCAAGATCACGCCACTGCACTCCAGCCTGGGCGACAGAGCCAGACTCCGTCTCAAAAAAAAAAAAAAAAAGAAAATGCAATGCTACCGCCTACCCACTAGAAAGGCTAAAATGTAAAAGACTGAATCCCAAACATAGTTGAGGATGGGGAGAAACCATACTGCAGTGGGAGAGTAGCTTGGCGTTATCACTTTGGAAGACAGGTGTATGACCAAAGTTGAACATGTGCTTGCCTATGACCCAGCAATTCCACGCTTATGAATATAACCAACAGAAATACGTGTGTGTGTGTGTGTGTGTTCACCAAAAGATAGGTCCTAAGAATGATCAAAGCAGGCCGGGTGCAGTGGGTCATGCCTGTAATCCCAGCACTTTGGGAGGCTGAGGTGGGTGGATCACGAGGTCAGGAGTTCGAGACCAGCCTGGCCGATATGGTGAAACCCTGTCTCTACTGAAAAAAAATACGAAAATCAGCTGGTCTAGTAGCGTGCACCTGTAGTCCCAGCTACTCGGGAGGCTGAGGCAGAAGAATCACTTGAACCTGGGAGGCAGAGGTTGTGATGAGCCGAGATTGCGCCACTGTACTCCAGCCTGGGCGACAGAGTGAGATTCTATCTAAAAAAAAAAAAAAAAAAAAAAAAAGATCAAAGCAACACTTTGTAGTAGACAAACATTGGAAAGTACCCAAATATTCATCAACAGTAGAATGGACAAATAATTGCTTTTATCCTCGTATGTGAAAACTTCATAGCTGTGAGTATCAACCATGCACAATCACACAGAATCTCTGTGACTCTTAGACACAGAGAGTTGAGAGAAAGAAGCCAGGCCCTAAAGTACAGACTATATGAGTCCATTCATACAAAGTTAAATAGGTAGAACTGCTACCTGGTGTTAGGGTCAGGGTGCTGGTCACTCTAGGGGGTGGAGGGTAGGCCTTGGAGGGGCTCAGAGGAAACTCTAGGGTGCTGGCCATGTGCTTTTGGCCTGGATGCGGTTACACAGATGTGTGCTTTATGTCCGGTTGTACACTTACAATTTGTGTACTTTTTCACTTTTTTGGGCAGAGTCTCGCTCCATCGCCCAGGCTGGAGTGCAGTGGCGCCATCTCAGTTCACTGCAGCCTTCGCCTCCCGGGCTCAAGCTATTCTCGTGCCTCAGCCTCCTGAGTAGCTGGGATTACAGGCATGCACTACCATGCCTGGCTAATTTTTTTGTATTTTTAGTAGATGGAGTCTTACTAGATTGTCCAGGCTGGTCTTGAACTCCCGGCCTCAAGTGATCCTCCCACCTCAGCCTCCCGAAGCACTGGAATTATAGGTATGAACCACGGAGCCAAGCCCCTATAAGTAGTCGTGAGACCTGGTGGCACCTACAGCTTCATGTGCCCTCCAGCCAATGTAGCTCTCCTTCGCCTTCTGCCTGCATCTCAGCTAGTTGGGGGCTCTTTACTTGGTGGGATCATTGAGGCTTCATTTGTGCCTTTGGTTGTTGCTGCACTTCCTCACTGACCTTTATGACTGGACAGCAGGTACTTGTAGGAACCCCAGAGGCCCCCCGGCTTTTAGACATTCCTTCTGCCTTGCTGTATAGCAGCACCCAGCTTCCCCTTGGTAATCAGGGTGGACCACCCTGGACAGTAAAGGGCCTCCCTTTTTGCCTCATGAGATTCTCAGGATGGCCAAGCGTCAGTCTCACTTCCAATTCAGGGAACATTGGCAGTGTGTGCTGGTGGAGCAGTCCCTCCCTAGGGACTTCAACCTTCAGACAAATACAGCTCCAAGTTGCAGAGGTGGGAAGTGAAAGCTGGGCAAGGGAGCTATTAGGTCTTACGAGAGGAGCCCCTCCCACACACACCCCTTGATTCCTGGAGCTGTGTATTCAGCCATGGGAAAAACACCATCCACTTCTTGCTGGTTCAGAGACAGCACTGGCCCCACAGATACAGTTGAACAGCAGAACTGTATGTCTGGAGGCTGGAAGTCAGAGATCAAGGTGCTGGCAGGTTTGGTTTCTAGTGAGGCCTCTCTCCTTGGCCTGCGGGCAGCCACCTTTTTATGGCCTTTCCTTGTGTGTGCGAGCCCCCAGTTCTCTGCGTGTCCTAATCTCCTCCTCTTATAAGGACATCCAGTCAAATTGGAGTTGGGCCTACCCTAGAGACCTTATTTTAGCTTAGTTATCTCTTTAAATATTTTATTTCCAAATATAGCCACGTTCTGGAGGCCTGGGGGGTTAGGACTTCAGCATATCAATTTTGGGGGGACACACTCAGCCTGTAACAACCTGTTTGGCCCGCCGGAGGCCTAAATACCATGCTAGCCCAGGAAAGCCCAGGACATAGCTGGGGTTGCAGAGGGGGACAGTAGAGATGGGAAGACGGTGCAGGCCCCTGAAGGCGTGGGGAAGTACAGTCTCTGGGGGGGGGTCTGCTAGGTAGAGAATCGGAGAGGCCACTCAAGGCAGCAGGAACAGCACGTTTCAGGGCATGGAGCAGCAAAAGGCATGAACCTTTGGGGTAAGTCAGTGGAGCTGAAAGACAGAGCTTTGCAAGCAGCAGCGCCTGTGGCTGGCAGGGATCCAACCTCCCAGCTGTTGTTTGATGGGCACTGGGTCCTTTTCAGGATTCTAAGTCAGGAGGGACAAGGTGAGAAGTCACTATGTTCTGTCAAAGATGCATGGACGGGAGACGGGGCCTGGGATTTGTGTCCTCCGCTTGCCACTGGCAACCCATGCTCCTTTGTTGCAGAGTGAGGGCTTTGGAACCTCGGGGATCTGGTCTAAACTCTCTGCTCAGCCATACCAGTTGTGTGAGCTTGGGGACATGACTGAGCTCAGGCTCCAGATTATTCAGGTGTAAAGACACAGGTTATTGTGGGGATTAATAAGGTAATGTAAGTGACATATGGCAGAGTAGACACGGTTCGCCTTGGCTTCCTTTGGCTTATCTGGAAGTTGTTTTCTCTGTAAAATGAGGTAGGCACGTAGATTTTCTGGGGGGTGCAAGAGGACTCGGATGGGCCAGTCCAGTGGGGGAATCATAGGCTGGCTGTGGTCTGAGGGGCTGCCCACAGGAGTCCAGGCAGAGGAGGGTCTGGAGTTGGGAGCTGCAGGAGCCCTGAGCCAGCACCATGGGGCATCTTCACCAGCTCATCCCCAGCTTCTCCATGTATGGCCCAAAGCTGGCGTTTCTGATTTCCAGGCTCTGCTTCCTGGCACCCAAGGTCTTTGCGGATCCCAGAGAGGCTCACCCTGGGACTCAAAAGAGGTGTGCTATGGAGAGGAAGGAGGCAGAGGCAGCCTGGGGGAGGAGGGAAAACCCGGCATGGGGGGTGTGAAGACCTGTTCATTTTTCCAACTGGTTCCAAAGATTTGTTCAGGAATTACTCCAGGGGAGGAGCCCCCCCGTCTTTGGGGATGTCTCTGGCATGTTAAGAGTTTCAGGTAGGATTTTGCTTGGGGAAAAATGTTCTGCAATAAACACATACACACAGACACACACACACACACACACATGCAAAAACAACCAGGGGCAAATTAATATCTAAGCTCTCTTTCTACTGCACATAACAGTGGCTTGTCCGCAGCTCCCCCTGGATCCCAGGTAATCCCTGTGGACAGGGACCTTATTTTACATTGTACCCTCAGGGCACAGCCTGGTGTGGCAGGCAAGCCCTTGATAACTGTTTACTGTCCAAGCTGAACACCGGAAGGGGTCACACTACAGGTCAGCCTTATAGACATTCGACAAAAATCAAGAAGTTTATTTGGCCCTAAATCTGTTGCTATTCTTCCGTGTCACACATATCACATATAAACAAGGCTGCACTGAGATTCCGGAAGGCAAACACACAGCCATATGCCATCTTCTCCGGACACAGTAAATCGGGTTCTGGGGCGCTTGTATATGAGCCCCACACCTTCAGCGCCTCTCAGCACTTTCCTGGGGTCTGCTCTGTCGGATCTAAATGAGGTGACTTTGCCCCAGCCACATTGGATTAGCGCAGGGATGTGCACTTGACCCAAGCCAGGTCAACCAAAGCCCCCTCCTCAGGAGCGTGGAACTGGCCCCAGGAGATCCTAGCTCACTTTATGGAGACATAAACTTGGGGGGATTTGGGGCAGTCATTTTCCATGGCAGGGTCTGGGCAGCGCAGGGCACCTGTCTGCAGAGGAAGGAGCTCCGAGCCAATGCAGAGAGTTTGAGGTGATTCTGCCACACCCTCCCCTGGGCTGCTTGGAGCTCCAGTGGGGCTTCCTTGTCCCAAGTTCCTCTTTCGGTGTAAAGTCAGCTAGAATTGGTGACTTGCAAAAGACCTGAATCATGCACTGACTTTCTTGCAGGCCCTCTCTTGCTCTAGAGAATCAGGCCTAAGCACGCAGACCCTGGAAACTGTGAAAATGCTTTATCCCACAGCACATGCATAGTTTTCGATGCATCATCTACCCAAGGAGGCTGAACCTGGAATTGGACTTCTACCTGCACGTCCTTTCCAGGTTTTGACTATGTCCTAGCTCTCTTGACTTCAGCTGGGAAATTCCCTATGCCACTTGGACTCTACAGCTCTGCTCAAAGGCCCTGAAGTAGCGCCCCCCTGAAAGCCAGGACAGTCCCACCTCCACAATGCTGCCGCCTCCACCGTGCTATCTTCCCGAACCTCTGCTCTCAACTTGTCTCTCCCCAGCTTGGGTCCTGAAAAGGTTCTACTGAGCACAGTGCCTGCTCCCAGCCATCTGTCTTGCCCTCAGCCATGTGCCAGCCACACGCTAGCCAGGCCCGGCCTGTCCTGCTCTCACCCTGTTCCTTCTCTAGCTGACTGGAACCCCACTCTCCCCTCCCCACCCAGCCGACATCTGGGGACTGCTGCTTCTGGGACCAGCCCCGCTGCGTCTGGTCTGACCGTCACGTGCTTCTGCGGCAGCCCTTTCCTAGGTGACCCGTCTGCTGAGAGCAGAAACTGAGGCGGGCAGGCCTGCGCCACCTTCCCCTTGGCCCCTTTCCAGGGCTGAGTCTTCTGCCTGGCACAAAGCCAGGGTTCCACAAATGCTGGTTGAACCGAAACCCACTGTGGTTGCCGGTTCCTGAGCTGGTCTTTCTTCTCGTTCCCATGCCCAGCTCCCAGCCACGAACTGCAGGCCGAGCCTATGGCCAGGCTCCCTCTCCTGTGGCCCAAAGAGTGTCTTTTGGCTGGGGGTGCTGCTGTCGGGACCCTGCTGTGCCTGCTGCCAGGGCCTCAGCAGCCTGCTCTGAGCAGCTGGGCCACACTGACCACCTGCCCTGCCCTGCTTGGCAGTCAGGAAAGACTTCCCGTTTCTGCTTCTGAAATGGACTGCCAGCTCCAGGGGGCGGCAGGGAACCGGCCCCAACACCCCTGCCATCCATCTGAGTGGCATCTAGGCTGCCCTGCAGCCCTCCCTCAACCCTTCTTGTGTCTCCTGCTATGGGTGGCCTTCAGGAAACATGCACTTAGCAGGCTGAGGCCTAAACTCAGCTATGGACTTAGGGTCCAGAGGAGGAGCCCTGGGGAGCAGCACCCAGAACCTTTTGGCTTTGAGGAGGGGGATGAGGGTCAGGGGACAGAGGCAGCTGTGATGTCCTGGGCTTGGGGACCCTAGGGAGGGAGTGAGGCAGCTTTAGGGACTCCATGCAAAGGTCCCCAGGCCTCACACGAACCCTCCCCGGCACCCCCCGTGACCCCCCACCTCTCCATCCTGGACTGAGCACTGGAAGGGGCCTACTGGGAGGAGAGGCCACACTGTGGGACATGGGGGAGTAGGGACTGTCAAAGGGGCACAGAGACAAGACATTTCAGGAAGCACCTTCACCAGGGCTGGCCATAAATCATCCCCGGGCGGAGTCCATTGCAGTGGTTCTCACCTGCAGACCTGCCCCTGCCTCCTGCCTTTCCCTGTGCACGCTCTGAGCCAGAGAGGACGACTAAGAGAGTGTGACAGAGGGGCTTCGGGACGCCGCCTCCATGGGGAGCTGGTAGGCTGTGGCATCCCTTAGGGGGTAACCCCACTTCCCAGACTGCTGGGCTCCAGGGAGTGGGGGGGCCAGAGGACACCCGCCCCCACCTCTGCACTCGGTGGTCCTAGGGCCCCCCAGTCTGCAGGGTCCATTGGGGCAGCAGCTAGAAAAATGTCTGGCTGCAAGGGACAGGGGCCTACCCCAGAGGCTTAGGGCAGCAGCTCGTTTTCTGCCACAGCAAGAGGTTTGGGGCAGGCAGCTGTGCATGTTCAGCTCTGCTATTCAAGGGCCTTCCGGGTGCCTCCCTCCTGGTGTGGTGCTCTAGACACTGGGCCACCAGCAAGGGGTGAGGAAGGCAAAGGCCTTGCCTGCTGCGGCACTGCTGATGTCAGGGAAGGAATAGAGTTTCCCAGGCGGCCTTGGTTAGGGTCTCAGGCCACCCAAGCTGTGAGCGAGGCTGGGGGAGCGAACGGGACTGTCGAAATGGACTTGGACCACGGCCACTGAACAACACGCAGGGGTAGGCGGGATGTTAGGATATTGGAGGGCGCTCCCCAGTGAGGGCTCTTGGCGGCTGCTGCCAAACAGGGCAGGGTCTGGTGGTGGGGCAGGAGGCTCAGGGACCTGGAGACTGGCATGGGGTGGCCTGTCTGGGTGGAAGCTCTGAGGAGTCCCTGGGAAGGTCCCAAGCCCCAGGATCAGGAGTCCCTTCTTAGGCTGAGGGGGTGTCCACACCCGGGTGTGGGAGCCTGCTCAGGTTGGCTGGGCACAGAGGTGTGAAGGCAGCCCTTTGATGTGCCTCGATGGTGCAAGGAGAGAGCCGGGTGGTCTTGCAGTCACCAGGCTGGGGCTCCAGCCCGACGTTACAGCCTTGCTGTTGCCCTCCAGTGACCCCTCACATCTTGGAAGTGAGACAACGTGTGGTAAACACCTGACACCTGGGTCGTCCTCAGAGGAGGCCACAGGGTCAGCTGGGGACGTGGAGGGGTGAGACAGAAGAGAAACTGGGATGGGGCTGACTTCCAGGAAGCCGGGACATCATGGGGCCCCAGCTCAGCCTGGCCCAGCTGTCAGAGGGGCTGCTGGTTCAGAGCCCGGGGCCTTCTCCAGTTGAGATGCCAGTGCCGGGCGGCTGGTGATAAACGTGGCCCCTGTCCCAGAGCAGTGCACGCTGCCTTAGGCATTGGCTGTGTCCTAATCTTACTAGAACACTCCTGGGCCAGCCTCTCCCTCCACCCAGCACCTCTGGGGAACACTGGGGCTTCCTAATGAGTTAATCGGCTCAGAAGGAGCCCAGGGAGTCCAGAGGCAGGCACAGCGCAGCACCCCCCACGCCCCGCCCCAGCCCCCTCCACTGATGACACTGTTGACACCGCGGAGAGAGAGGCCTGCTCAGTGGGTCGTTGTGCTGAGAAACGAAACATTGCCTAACCCCAGGGAGAAACCACAAAAAGACAAAAACACGCACTGTAGCTGCAGCTGGGCCTGAGGGCTCAGCCTGGATCCTGCTGCCTGCAAGGCGGGTGCAGCTGTTGTGTTGTTTGTGTTAAAGGCAAGAAAGAGAAGGTTTGCAGAGTGGGATCGTGTTCAAATCCCCAAAAGATACCCTTCTGCCAGAGGATGAGTGGTGTTTGTTTAGGGACAGTGGGGCCTGGTTTCTTTGTCATTGAGTGGGTTAATTCCACTCTCTGAGCAGCCCTGACCGAGCTTCACACCTGCGCTGGGGTCCCCACTTGTTCAGAGCTGGGGCTGGAAAAGCAGCACGTCCCTGTCCCCTTGCACGCTCCCCCACACCCTGCACCCTCCCCCTCCAGTCGTGGGACACTGCTATATTGCCGAAGGGATCTCAGGGTGCACTGAGACCTGCTCTGAGCAGCCCCCACAGGCATCAGGGCAGAACTGGGCAATGAGGTAAACACAGCGAAGTGCCAAGGCAGATGGCAGGGCAGAGGCAAAGGCGGCTCCAGAAATCAGGAGGGCTGGAAAGGAACTGCTCTCATCCCGCAGAGGTGCATGTCATGAGTTTGCAGCTCAGGTTGGAGTCCACCATTCCTTATCCTTTATGCACAGGTCCCCCACGGGCGTCTAGGGCCGGGGCTACTGACCGGAGGCCTGCTCTGGCTCCCCTCCTTCCAGAAGGTGCTCTGGTCAGGCCCACCCACTCCCACCCCCAGCCCAGGCTCAGATCTGCCTGTTCTCCTCAGAAGGCAAAGTTTTGGGGACCTGGGGCCACTCATGGGTTGGGGGCTGGGTTGGGGGCTAGAGGCATGCTTAGGGCCCAGCCTCCATGGCAGGACCAGGAAGTGAACCCCAGCTATCACTGGGGTGGGAGCCAGGTGCCTCCCAGCAAAACCCCAGCCCCAAGGGCTCCTCCTGTCCCCTGCTGCCCTCTCAGGGGCTGCCGGACCAGCTGCCCCACTCCCATGCTGCTGCCTGCCTGCACATCTCCTTTCTAGGCCCCACCCAAACCCCTGAGTCTTGGAGCCCACCTGCCATGCAGAAGCTGCACTGCAAACAAATACACACACACGCAAACACACACACAAATATACACACACACAAACACACACAAATACACACACGCAAACACACACAGAAATACACACAAATATACACTCACGTACAAATACACACACACAAACACACACAAATACACACACACGCAAACACACACACAAATACACACACGCAAACACACACACATACACACACATGCAAACACACACACAAATACACACGCACAAATATACACTCACGTACAAATATACACACGCAAACACAGACACACAAATACACACACACGCAAACACACACACAAATACATACGCACAAATATACACTCACCTACAAATACACATACGTGCACAAATATACACATGCACACACACGTATGCACACAAGCACACACACATGCAGGCACACACACACGCACACGTGCACACACCCACACCAGGAGCTCCCTTCCTGGAGGCTCCCCTTCACATGGTCTCATCCTGCTTGTGCCAGCAAAGTCCTTTAAGGCCACACCTTAGTGGTATGTTCTGTGTCCCTAAGGGTGGTGGCCCTGTGGTTCCTGGCTCCAGTCTGATCTGACTGACCCCCCTGCCCCTGCACTGCTCCCTTCAACACTTGGCACCTTAAGGCTGAAGGCCCCTGTGGAGACAGCAGCAGCCCATCCACCCAGACAAGGGTAGCGTTGGAGTCTGGCTGCTGTACCTATGACCTTAATCTTAACACATGCTGCCAGTCGCAGACCCGGGGAACAATGCCAGTGCAGCCGGAGAATGTCACCAAATGCCTGCTTCATGACAGAGGAGGTCCTGAGGAGCTGAGTTAGGTCCTGGAAAAGTTTTGTCCCGCCACCGGGGACAAAATGGCATTGCTTTATGTATCACTAATCCTTGGAGAGGCTCCTTAAAGATGGAAGAGACGAGGGGATCTACACACAGCCTGGGATGCCCAGGCCTCACCGGGACGCACCGTGGTAGGAACGACGGTGAGATGCCAGTGCTGGCCTCTTGCCTCTCTCCAAGATCAACGAAGCTGGGCACTCATGAAAGGGTGAGGACAGACTTTATTGAGTAAGAATGGCTGCAATCGGGAAGAGGGGCCAGGGTGAACTGAGCTCAACTTCCCCGAAACAGAAGGCAGCGGGTAAAGGCTGCATGTTCTCAGAAGACACTGGGGGTGTTAAGGAGGGTTGGTCCATGAGACTCAGTCACCTGGGTGTGATAACTGGGCTCATCTGGAGGAGAAGCAAATTCTTTGTGTCTTTAGTGCCTTTTTTTTTGAGACAGGGTCTCACTTTGTGGCCAGGCTGGAGTGCAGTGGCGTGATCTCGGCTCACCGCAACCTCCACCTCCCGGGTTCAAGCAATTCTTCTGCCTCAGCCTCCCAAGTAGCTGAGATTACAGGCACCTACCACTATGCCCAGCTAATTTTTTATTTTTTTGTTTGTTTGTTTTTCATATAGACGGGGTTGCACCATGTTGACCAGGATGGTCTCAATCTCTTGACCTCATGATCCGCCTGCCTCGGCCTCCCAAAGTGCTGGGATTATAGGTGTGAGCCACCGCGCCCGGCCTTGAGTGTCTTTATGACAATGGTACAGGTTAGAGCAAGAAGCCCACCCAAGTCAGCCCTGTGGCCTCCCACAGGGACTGGGAGCGAAGCCAGAGTGAGGGCCTCTGGAAGTTCGCATTGCAGAGGCAGCTCCCAGGTCCTTGTGGAGACAGTTCTGGGTGGTGGCAGATTCTCAAGGGGCAGCGGAAGGATTCACAGCTGCCAGCTTTCCGAAGTGACTGCTCAGTGAGAGGGTCCGGGGCCTATCCGCCCATCACCAGGTTGTGGCTGTGACAAAGAGTAAATTCTCCTGGCAGCACTGCACTCTCTCAGGCAGGCCCCTAAGGGTGACTGGGGGCATCATCCTAGGGACACGGCTGTTAACAACTATGCTGGTATTTTTATAAGTCTCTTAGTGATGGTTGGGGGATGCAGGGGGACAAAGTCATTTGCGCTGAGCCGGCAGTTTTTATAGACCAAAGGTGATGCTGAGTGGAGAAGAGGGCTCAATAGGGGCTGACTGGTTTGGTCAAGGAGAGACTCTGCCAGTTCCTGCTGCTGCTGTATGTGTAGACTCCTTCCCTCCAGGGGACATCACCTCGGCTCTCCTGGTCACCTTCTAGGCACAGCTGTGCCTAACAATGCCTAATCAGGCATTGTTAACATGCACAGGAGCCCATGGTGGTCAAGGGAGAGCTAAGAGAGCGTATCCTGGGCACATGCATTGGATGGGCCCCCGAAGAATGCAGTCTGGGCCCTGATGCTGGGTCATGGTTTCTCAAGAAGTCCGGAACCCTTTCACCGTTTTCCTGAAGCGCTGCCCTCTCCTTCAGCTCTGCAGGGCACACAGTGCTGTGTGGAATCCCAAGCTAACCACATAGAAAGGTGATGTGGAGGACCACCAAGGCACTGAGCAGGTGGGGAAGCCTTTGGGGACCTTCCAACCCAGCCTGGTAGCCAAGTGAGCACAGCAAAAAATGTGACTCCAGTCAATGCCGTGTGACAATAGTAGCCAAGATAATCATGAGAAGTAATAGATCACTGTTTGGGGAGGTGCAGCAATATGTCCTCTGAACCCCAGCGAATGTCGTCTTCCAGAGAATGCTGTCATTAATGAGGATGATGTGGCAGCTTTCAGGACCACATTGTGATCTTGTTTTCTGGATATATCATCAGAAATAAGCTGTGAGGGAGAAGAGTAAGCTGGGGAAAGAGAAGGAGAGCGAGCAGGGGAATGGAAGTGTGTTCCCCAGAAGCTAGGACCCCGAGCTCCTAGGGAAAAAGATTGGAATGACAGCAGCTCACTCCATGTAGAAGCCAAGAGAATCCTGGAGTCCACAGGAAACTGAAAAGGTGTAAACATGGAGGCCTCAGGCCCAGAGTGGCTCAGGGAAACTGTCCTAGAAGATCCTGAAGCACTGTGTGTTCTTCCCCACTGACCAGGACCCCCAGGAAGGCGGGAGTCCGTGCTTCAAGAAGGGTAAAGGTGAACTAAGAGAAAGTGATTCCAACTGGGGTGAGAGAGGAGGCCTTTGGATGCAAGTCCGGGAGGAATAGGAAAGAGGAAAGGCCCAGGATATGGTGGCCTCTGGAAGAGCCAGGGGAGCACTGGTTTAATGCCCAGATCTGGAAACATCTATTTGGCAAACAACTCTATAACCAGTTAATTTCTAGCCAGGAAAACAGAAACCATCCCAGGCATTTTAAGCAGAAGGTATTTAGTGCTGGAATTGATGACAAAGATGTTGTAAAAGCTGGAGGAGCAAATGGGCCAAGAGGGTGTTACACAGAGATCTGAGGCTGCTCCTGCTCTACGCCTAGTTCAGGCTGATGTTTAGTGTAGGGGCCAAAGGTGACCTCAGAAAGCACCCAGCAGGCAGAGTTTGAGGCATCTCCATGGGCAGAGCTGGTGCTGAGGCTCAGGCCATGGGGCTGTGGAAGGGATGCAGGAGAGAAAGTTCTAGACCAGGGCTTGATACTTCACTCTCTGGAGCCACATGGGCTGAGGCTTGGGCATGCGTCCCTGGTGCTGATCTGCTCTATGGATATTAAGGTGCCTACTGTGTGCAGGCTGTGGCATCTGTTGTTCTGGGAGGTGATGGTGTCTCCTCTGGAGCCCCTTGCCCTGCCCTCTGCCCAGCGTAGGCCTTCAGCTCCCAGGAGGGGTGGAGGACCACAGCTGCCCATCTCTGCCGCCCCAGCCCAGCCCAGAGTCTGGCAGGGAGTGATGCATGCTGGCAGGCTGGCCCTTGTTTATAAAGCTTGATCAGGAGGCCCAAGTGGAATCTGGGCCAGCTTGGGACAAAGGGACGTGATGGACACCTCAGGGGATCCTAGGCCACCAGAAAGGCTCTGGATGGCCTAAGGTTTCGGTCCCAGCTCCTGGGTTTTTGGCTTTGGCTTCAAAACCCTCAATTGCAAAAGGGAGCTAATGAAAACACCAAACCCAGGGTGGAGGACGAAATGGCATATGGCCCTGGTGGGGACTTCACCGGGGGGAGGCGTGGCCCAAAAGGCTTGGGTTGCGTCAATGATTCCCATTCTGTTTGCAGGAGCCTGGCATGAGCAGAAGTTCTGAACCCACTGGGCTGTGCAGTGGAGGAGCAGGTGGGCTTTCCACACAGAGCCTGGCCAGCATGGAGCAGGGGCAAAGGGAGACTCATGCTCTTCATTCTGGGGACTGCAGACAGTTTGGCAGAGGCCAGGCAGGCCCAGATGGGAGGAGATCTGGCTGCCAGGCTGAGGAGTTTGGACTTGGAAATTTAAAAGCCCTTCAGGAAGCCTCTGCAGAAGACTGGCCTGTCATTGGCAATTAAAAGAAAAAAAATCGACCACAGTGCAAGGCAAGGAGTGGCCTTTGGTAGAGGCCGGGCAGGATCCAGGTCGTGTGGCTGGGCTCAGGCGTGGGCAGGCCCAGATCCTGTGCGTCCTGTTCTTGGTGCCTCCCACCTCTTTCCCCTTGACACCCACCTCACCCTGGTCCAAAGAAGCCCCAAGACCCCCACCGTGGCCCTGCCCTGACAGGTGGAGGAGCTCTGAGCCTCCTGTGGGAGAGAGAGCTTAGCTTGGGCCAAGGAACCTGTACCCGTGGAGGACAGTGGGCAAGCCACTCTGCCCTAAGCGGGGAGGCTATTTTGGGTTCAGAACCAGGCTGGATGAATTCTGTTCTTCTGCCGGCAGCCCTGGGAGCTCCATCTGCTCCAGGGAACAGGTTGAGAGCTTCATCAGATGGTCCTTAAAACCCAGGCCCTCTGCGGAGGCCTGCCTGGGCCTGAGCCACTTCTGACCACGTCCTCCTGAGGATAGAGGCCATTTCTTTTACTGTCTCCCGTCTCTGAAGAGAAGGAGGAAGTAAAAGTTGAAAAACAGCAGGAATGAAGTCAGTGGCAAAACCAGCCGGTGCCACTGATGACCAGGCCTGAGGTTAAAAGATTAACCCCCACTCTAACCACAAGTGCTCTCAATCTATCATGACCCTTTCACGTGGAACCCCTTAGAGTTGTAAGCCCTTAAAAGGGCCAGGAACGCTGCCTTCGGGGGGAGCTCGGTTCTTGAGATGTGAGTCTGCTGGCGCTCCCGGCCAAATAAAGCCAACTCCTTCCTTAACCGGGTGTCTGAGGGCTTTTGTCTGCGGCTTGTCCTGCTACACTCCAGCTGGAATTGGAGAGAAATTCCAATTCCGGCACGGCCCAGACCCTCTCCGACCTGGGCCGCGCCACCGAGACAGCGTCTCCCGCCTCCTGCGCAGTGGCCAATACCAGGCCAAGAGCTTCACCTTCGTTACCCTGCTTCATCGTCACAAGACCCTGGGGGCAGTAGGTGCGACTTTAATCTCATCTTATAAATCTGGAAACTTCCATTTACAGAAGTGACAGGATCCTCTCAGAGGATGTGGCCAGCAGGCGGTGGAACAGGGATTTTGACATGAGCTGTGACTCCCAGACGCCGTGCAGTTGACTGGGCTGCCATCCGGAGCTTCCCTGGGGCCAGGAACTGCCTCGCAGGCCTGACGGGATTCAGATATGCACCAATGCACACTTTGGAGGAGAGGTGAGTGAAGGGGGACCCCACGACCCTGAAGCCTGCAGTCTCAAAGGGAAAGAGGACCCTCCACCCACGTGTGGATTGGCGGGCCTGAGTGGGGCACCCTTCTCTGTTACAAGTGCTGCTCTGCCCCCACAGTCGTGGGCTGCACTTCCGTCCTTTGGGCAGCCTCAAAGGCTCTGCAACTCTCCCTAAAGACGCTAATTTCACCCCCACGGCCATCCAGGCTGGGGGAGCCTCTTGACAGAAACCTCCCATGTGTGCGGTGTCTCTCACCCAGGCATCTTCCTCCTCCTGCACAGAGCCCTGTTCTCAGGGTTGCTCAGGCACACAGGTGACCTGGATGTTCTCTACTGGAGGTGACCCACTGCGTGTCTTAAGTGTCCGGGGCACGGTCAAGAAAACAGCATGAGCCGGGCGCAGTGGCTCACGCCTGTAATCCCAGCACTTTGGGAGGCCGAGGCGGGTGGATCACGAGGTCAGGAGATTGAGACATCCTGGCCAACATGGTGAAACCCCGTCTCTACTAAAAAAAAAAATACAAAAAATTAGCTGGACGTGGTGGTGGGTGCCTATAGTCCCAGCTACTCGGGAGGCTGAGGCCGGAGAATGGCCTGAACCCGGGAGGTGGAGCTTGCAGTGAGCCCAGATTGTGCCACTGCACTCCAGCCTGGGCGACAGAGCGAGACTCTGTCTCAAAAGAAAATAGAAAGAAGGAAAAAAAAAAAAGCATGGCTTAGCCTCCTAAACCTTTTGGACAAATAAACTTCACACCAACACTTAGAAGGGCAACAGCTGATGTTGAGGAAACATGACTCTATTTGTTCTCATAATCTTTATTCACAATTTCAATAAGATCTCCTTTGAAAACAAGCAACAGAATTGTGTCCTGGGTGCACGGCACAGCCAAGGGTTGCGAGAACCTGGAGTCCTCCACTTGCAGGGCAGCTGTTAAGGGCTTGGGACCCGCCCTCGTTCACCCCTGCTGGGTGTCCCTTGGTTCCTGGTGTCTGTGAGGCTCCAGCAGACCCTAACCCAGCCTTGAGCATGTGAGGCCCTTTCTGAGTGCCCTCATGGGCCAGAGGCATAAGGACTGCTCCTTTCTTCAGGCAGGGCTCCAGTCAGGGGCCCCACAGGAAGCAGGTGGGCACATGTGGGAGGGGCACCCCTCCTTCCCAGGCACCCCCTCCCATATCAAGGGGCATTTCCTGAGCTCTCAGAACAGCTGGAGAAGGGGATGATGCATCTGTTGGGGAAGGTGGAGGAGCCTGTCCGCCGTCGGCCTCATTACCCATACTTCTCAGAGACCACGAGGCCTAAGGGTAGCGACTGGCTGGTTATAGATGCAGGGAGAACAGACTCATGCCTCTGCCCGCTGGCCAGTTCACAGCGCCACAGGCTCCTTCCCTGCTCTTGGTTGGTTCTTAAAGGAAAAAGTGGAAGCATTTTTATTATCCTGCTATTTGGCTCTGGAATTCCCATTTGGAAGGAGCAATGGCGGGATAAGCCCCCATGATGGAAGGAGGATCCCAGGCACCTGGTTGGAACCGACTGCTCTGCTGCCCTGAGCTGCTCACAGAGTAGAATGGAGAGGATCGAGCACAGGGCAGGATTGAGGTGGGCATCTGCATGTCTGAGGGTGTGCGGCCGGCCCATCCGTAGCATCTGCTCCACTGGGGACAGCACATGAGGGTCTGTGTGGAAAGGGGCAGTGGCTCATGCCTGGACACTTACAGGGCAGAAGAGGGGCTGGAGGAACGTAAGCCTCAGAGTCGCGGTCTCCAGGCCATGCTCCGGGTGCCTGTCGGCTCTTGGGTGCTTGGCCCAGGCTCTGCTGCTGTGCAGGCTGAGTCCCACTCAGAGTCCTGCCCTTCAGTCTCCAGGGCAGGGGCCATTTCTGATTGGATCGCAGAGTGGCCACATGTGCTGTGGGAGCTTCGCCAGGCTATTGTGTGCAATGCTGCACTACTCCAGCCTGTCTCGGAGACCCTCCGGCATCTGCCCAGTTGCTGCCTAAAGTGATCCCATCTCCTAGGCCTGGAACAGTGCCTGCCCCGCTCCCGTGTCAGACACAAACCCCACCCTGCTCCGGGTGCCCTGTCCTCTGACACGCATGGTGACACTCTCCAGCACCCCTTCCTTTGCCGGGTTCCCCTAACCTGGGGCTGACCTCCAGTCCCTGAGTCTAGGGACCAGGCCTGCTAGACTCGTCACCCCTCAGCTGGCTCCCACCATGACCATGGCACGAGTGATATTTTTTATTTTATTTTTTGGACTTGCCAAAAAATCACCACATCAGTGTGTGGTGAGCCTGGAGGATGAGCCATCTGCGGGTAGAACCCAATAGACGTGAATCATCCATTCATGGAATGACCAGATGGTCCGGGCTCCACTCGATAAAGGTGTGTTGTTATCCACCCAATGGGAGTACAAATTGCTTCTGGTCCCCTTCTTACGGGAATGGAAAGGACGACAGTCCCAGATGGATGGGCACATGCCACGCTCCTGAGCTGCATTCTTCTGCTCCACCCTAGACACTGCCTCTGATGCCTCAGCTGCAATGGGCAGTACTTGCTTCAGTTTGGATGGTCCACTGTCACTGACACCATGTATCTGGTTTTTGTAGAAACTAGGCTTGTAAATTAAATGGGAATATGACAGGGACCACCAGCCCTGAACTACTGAATTTGTGTAGGGTGGCACTAATCTCTGCTGCTTCCCCCCTGCCATGTGATACCATTTTTGATTTGCAATCCTGGCCGGGGAGGGGAGACCCAGAGGCTTCCACTTGGCCCCTCCTGTTCTGATGGCTCTTCCCCCACGGGTAGAGGAATCCGTGTGGGTTTTACTGACTGCTGGGAATCTCCATCCTAAGCATATGTGCAGGTGGTGGAGAGGTGATCCCGACCACAGTGAGCCAGACCCGAGACCTGGTCCCTCATGCTCGTCCCCACCAGGGTTCTGTGGAGATACTGGGACCTCCACTCATCAGTGTCAACTCAGATCCTGCGCCCAGCAGTCCCACAAATTTCTGGATGTCTCCCTTTCCCCTGTGCATGGAGATGCAAATCCATGGCTGAGAAGCCCCTTGGGGAAGGCCTGGAGGAGTCATTACTGCCCACACTTGCCATGGGTTTGCAGCTCAGTCTTCACAGATCTGGTATCTCCTTCAGTCTGGGTTCTGGGTCTGAGGACTGGCTTGGGGCCAGAAACCAGCCACGGGATTATGATGTGGGGGTGGGAGGTGGCTGCCCTCAGCCTCCTGGTCATCCATCCTGGGTACTGTTTATCACACAATTAAGCCATGCCCTTGGTAACCGCCTACCCAGCTTGCCTCTGTGGACTCTGGGTTTGAGGAACCCCCTCTGCGGCTCTCTGCACAATAGGCCCCAGCTGCTACTCAGAGTGGCCACCTGCTGAGATAATTGCATCCACCTTGCTTCTGAAGGTTAAACAGCACCATCTGTTCCCTATCCCATCGAGATCTTGTCATCATCCCTGTTGCTATTAAGATCCCTCTAGAAACCTCTACTGTCAGTCCTGACCCTCAGAGGACAGCACCACTGAGCTTCTCAACCACGAGCCACCCTCTCCCCAGTGCTCTTTGTCACATTGGTGTAGGGGGGGTCCATCAGCCCTCCTGGGTTTTCCAGCCTTACTCAGAGCCTTTGGTCCTGAGCTAACCCCTCCTGGGCATTCCAAGAATCATTCTAGCTCACGGTAGCACCATCTCCTGGGATCCTGGCTGGGCCGTGAAGTTCCGCATCCGGGATCTCCTGGGGTCCTGGCTGGCAATGAAATTCTGCCTCCGGGCAGGTGTGCCCATACTGACAGGCTCTCCCTCATCCTGTGCTCTGGCATCCTCAGGCCCAGGCCCAGGCACACTCTACTGGTCTTCCTGGTCCAGCCTGGGCCTGCAGCTTCTTTGGCATAAAAGCCTTCCCTGCCCATAACCCAATTTGGATGAAACTTGAGGACATTACGTTGAGTGAGATGAAGCCAGTAGCCAAAGGACAAATCTTGTATGAATCTACTTACATAAGGAGCCCAGAGTAGCCAAATCCACAGAGACAGAGAGTAGAATGGTGGCTGCCAGGGCTGGGCGGGGAGGGGGCGATGAGGACTTAGTGATGAATGGGGAAGAGTTTCAGTTTGCGAAGATGAAAAAGTTCTGGAGATGGATGTGGTGACAGGTGTACTTACTGCCACGGAGCTCTACATCCAGAAATAAGAACTTTTATGTTACATGCATTTCACTCCAAATTCTTTTAAAAAGCAAAAGCAGGCCTCTACTCCCTTAGCAGGTCCAGCCTCTCCAGTTGGGCTGCAGTGGCGTTTGACCCTTCCCATCAGTCTGGCTGCCTGGAGGAATGGTGCAGGTGGGTCTGAAGGAAGCACTGTCTTGTCAGACACCACCAGCTTGGGGCCACTGTGCAGTCTTCCAGCGGGCTGGGGGAAGGGACACTGTTGCCTAAGGGGAGTGGTCACTTCCATGTACATAGGAATCTGAAGCTCTAGGTCCTCACTTGTACCTCCCCAGACTCTCCATCCGAGGTCTCGGGATCCCTTCCCTACTGAGGTCCTGACCTAGCTTGGGACACCCCTGGAGGCTGAGAGCTCCCCCACGCCTAGCAGTCACTTCTGAGCCTCGGCGTGATCCACCTCTAGCTTCCATCCCCCCAGTCTCCCAAATGCCGGAGATCAGTTTCTCTGAATGCTCCAGGGAGGCCATCTGACTTTCCCATTTTGATTTCATTGGTTGTCATTCTCCGTCATCTTCCGAGTGGTGCTCAGAGCAGCCCCGTCCTCCGGTTCCAGGTCCCTCGCCCACCAGGATGTTGCGTCAGCTGGTGGGACCCCTTCCCCTGGGTAAAGTCCCACTGGTTCACCGCCCATGCTCCATACAGTGAGGAGGGCGGGACGGGGGGCAGAGAGAGACAGGCTCGTGATGCCCTCACACCCTGAAGGGGCTGGGCCTCTGCACCAACAACATTGGTGGTCATTGTCCCACTGGTGGCAGCATTGTCTCAGGAGGGACTTTCCCTGAGGCAAAGGACAATTACTGGGGAGGGACAGGCTGTGAACCAGTCTCTGCCCAGTGGGTGGGGTGGGCACGAGGGCTCTGAGGAAGGCATGGGGTGGAGCGCCTGGTGTCCACTCCCACCCTCCATTCAGCAGCCCTGGCTGGCTGTCTCCCCTCTCCTCTGCACTGTGGCTGCCTCGGGCTGCCTGGGGCTGAGGCTTGTCCCAAACCTCCAGTCCCGCCATGGTGCCCCGTCCCTGGCATGGTCCCCACTCCACCCTGCCCCAGCAGGAGGCCGGTTTGCCCTGGATGGGAAGAAGGCTTCACAGGCCTCACGGGCAGGGAAGGCTCCCATGCGTGCCACCCCTTCGGCCATGCCCTGGGGTTCCGCTCTCGGGATTCTTAATGAGTTTATCCTTGAATGTGTGTTTGTAAGTGAAGTCAATGGGACAATGGAGCGTCCCCCAAGACTCCTTTTCCTGCTTCCTTCCCACCCCGTTAGGCGTTCTGGGCTCCCCCTGCCCTGCCGCAGGCCCAGGGTGTCCACAACAGGCACTCCACGGATGAGACAGAGCCCTGGGCACCTGGGAGGTCTGCACAGGCCCCACAGGGATCCCTGAGCCCAGGGCTGATTTTAAATAGCAGAAAAAAACACCCCTCCTGCTTTCTGAACAAGGACCCACACTTTCATTTGCTACCTGCCCTGCTCTCAGAGTGTCTTCTCAGTAGACAAACCAGGAGGGCCTGGAAGCTGCTGACTGTGGCCCACACAGCCCACACACTGGTCCCCAAATCTCACCACCTTCTCCTAGCTTCCCTTCATCAGGAAGAGGCTCAGCCCCTTTCTCCCTGCCCAAACCTAAAACCACACTCCAGGGCCCGGCCCTATTAACTTGGGGAGGGTGGGAGTGTTAAACTTGAGCTCACCAAAGATTTCGGTGATTTTCCAAGATTGCATATATGACCGATTTAGGAAAACTTGCAGGGAACACAAGCCACATCCTGCCCGCAGGCCCGGTTTCCGTAGCGCCTATGGTGACCAGGTTGGCACCAACACCCCTGTGCCACTGCCCTGTCCTGGCCCAGACATGCTGTCATGGCCTTGAGTGCCAGGCTAAATGAGGTCTGTCACCTGTCCCCTGCTCATGGAGCTGAGTGTGTTTGAAGTTCATTTACTGTGTATTTTCCCCTGGGGTGTGACAAATGAGCCCTACCCCCAGACAACAGTGCCAGAAATCCAAACAGGGTTGGGCTCTATCCCATCTGCCTGGGGCTCAGGGAGTCCCTCTGCTGTCCCCAACACCCACTCCTCATGTCCCACCCCCTAGCACATGGAACCGGAGCTGGGAGCTCGCAGGCCCCTGGGGACCCATCTGCGCTGTTTGTTTGGGTGAGAGCTCTGTATTGACAGCAGCTCTGCCTGCAGCCCTTGGCAGAGAGAAGGCCGTGCCAAGTGGGTATCAAGCAACGGTTGGGCACACGCTCCAGATGACATGCGGGGGTGGGGGCACAGCCCTCCCCTACCCTGGGGGAGCCACCTCCCGATAATCCCTCCCATGGCTGCCCGGGGAGGGACGGGAGAACACAGGATGATTGTCACAGATCATGTGCTGGGAGGAGAGCCGAGCAGACCTGAGGCCGGGAACGGGGCAATGAAAACAGCTCTTTGTCCAGGGCCTCCCCTGCCGCACACTGGGCTTGTGTTTCTTGCTTTATGACAATTGGGCGAAACATTAGACTGGGCATCAATTATTCAGATTTCACTGTGAGGTCAGAACACAGCAGCTCCGTCCTGTCCCCACCCAGAGAGAATGAGAATGCCAGGGGAGTCAGTTCCAGGATGTGGGAATTTAGACAGACTCCTGGGCGGGGCGCCTGAGCCCCCTGCCCCCACACTTACGCCCTCAAGTTTCAGCCGCCCAACCCCCACCAGGTCTAACCCTCCTCCATCCGCACTGACCAAACTGCTTTCCAGGTATTTGGGTGGTGTTGAACACCAGAAGGCATTTCTCCATTTTCAGGCAGAAAGTGCAATTGAAGGAATCCTCTGGTACTCAGCGACCTTCCACCCAAACCCGAAACACACACACACACACACACGTGTGTATGTGCATGTGCAAAAGGCACTGACACTTCTCCGGCTCTGTTTGCTTAGGACCCTGAGCCTGATCCTTCGCCTGGCCAGCTGCCCCGCATGTGCTGTCCTGGAGCACCTCCCAAAACGTCATTCACACACTGCTGTGGTCCTGGCTGCCACCCACCTTTCTCCTTTCTAATGTAAGTGTTTCGAGCCACACGTTTCCCTCCAAGCACTGTTTAACTGTATCCAGAGATTTTGACAGGTTGTATTTTCACTACCATTCAATTCGAAAGACTTTGTAATTCTTCTTGTTATTTCTGCTTTGACCTGTGGAATTTTCAGAAGTATTCTGTTTGACTTCCAAATATTTGGGGGATATCCAGACATCTTTATGTGATTTATTTCTCCTTTGATTCCATGGCGGTCAGAGGATATTCTTGGTATAATTTCCAGCCATTTAAAATGTATTGAGACTTGTTTTATGATCCAGCATGGAAATAATGTGTCATCTGCAGTGGGAGATGAAATATTGTGTAAATGTCAATTCGGTCAAGCTGGTTGATGGTGTTGTTCAATTCTTCTGGATCCTTGCTGATTTTCTGTCTGTTGGGTGTTGAAATCTCCCACTGTAATAGTGGAGTTGTCTGTTTCTCCTTTCAGTTCTATCTGGTTTTGCCTCATATATTTTGAAGCTCTCTTGTTATGTGCATGCACGTTTAACATGGTTAAATATAACCACCATAACAAAATCCCATAGGCTGCGTGGCTTAAATAACAGAAAAGTATTCTCACAGTTCTGGAGGCTGGAAGTCCAAGATCAGGGTGGCAGCATGGTCAGGTCCTGGTGAGGGCTCTCTTCCTGGCTTGCAGACAGCTGCCTTCTCACTGTGTGCTGAAGTGGCCTCTCCTCAGTGCATACATGCATGCACAGCCCAAGGAGACTCCCTCTCTCTTCTTTTTTTTTTGAGATGGTGTCTCACTTCATAACCCAGGCTGGAGTGCAATGGCATGATCTCGGCTCACTGCAACCTCCGTCTTCCAGGATCAAGCAATTCTCCTGCCTCAGTCTCCCAAGTAGTTGAGACAGCAGGTGTGCACCACCATGCCCAGCTAATTTTTTTATTTTTAGTAGAGATGGGGTTTCACCATGTTGGCCCGGCTGATTTTGAACTCCCCATCTCAGGTGATCCGCACCACTCAGCCTCCCAAAGTGCTGGGATTACAGGCGTGAGCCACCGCGCCCAGCCTCTCTCTTCCTCTTCTTACAAATACACTAATCCTTTCAGAGCAGGGCGCCATTTTTACAACCTCATTTAACTTTAATCAATTCCTAAAGGCCCTTCAAATACAGTCACCTTAGAGGTTAGGGCTTCAACATAGAAATTTGTTGGGGACACAGTTCAATCTACAGCAGATGGTTATACCTTTGGGTGAATGGACACTTTTACTAATATGAATACTCCTCCTTATTTCTAGCAGTATTCCTTTTTCTGAAGTCTATTTTATTTGATATAAATGAAGCAATTTTTACTATCTATGATTAGCTTTTACATTATACATTTTTTTTTATCCTTTTACTGTTTATCTCCCTGGGATTTACATTGAAAGTGTATTTCCTATAAATAACATGCATTCGGGAGTTTTTTTTTTTTTTTTTTTTAATTCAATATGGCCGTTGCTGCTTTTAGTTTAGTTCTTCTTTTTCTAGATATTGAAATAGTTGGCTTTAAATTTGCCATCTTGCTACTTGTCTACTTTCTGTCTATCTGTTCCTTTTTCTCTTTTTGTTTTTTTGAATTGTGTATTTTTCAATATTCCATTTTTATTTCCTCCATTGGCTTATTAGCTATACGTATTATCTTTATTCTTTTACTAGTTAATTTAGAGTTTACAAGATCTGTCATTAACTAATCGAATAACAGTATACTTGCTTACGTAAGGTGGAAAACCTTAAAGTGATATACTTTCATTTCTTTCATCCTTTGTTTTCCCATTGTTAGCCTTCCATCCCACTGTTATCGGATATATTATGTCCACACATGTAATAAATTCCACAGCATATTAATATTATTATTGTTGTAAATAATTATATTTTTTTGAATGAGAAAAGTTAACAGGTTTTCTTCCACAGCACTTGAAAAATATCCACTTGACTGTCTCCTGCCCTGCATTGTTTCTGATGGTCGTTATTATTTTTGTTCTCTATACATAAGGTACCTTTTTTAAAAAGAAACTTTACTTTTTGGGGTCACAGCAAAATGGAGTGAAAGGCACGGAGATTTCCCAAATGCTCCCTGCCTTTACATGTAACGCATCACCTCCTCAGCATACACATCCCCTGCCAGAGCGGTGCATATGTTACAACCGATCAGCCCACACTGACACATCACTATCGCCCAGAGTCCACAGTTTACATTAGTTTTTATTCTAGACATCGTTAATTTTCTGAGTTTAGACAAATGTATAATGATAGTATCATACAGAGTAGTTTCACTGCCCTACAAAAATTATCTATGCTCTGCCTATCTATCCTCCCTCCCTGAAACCCTTGACAACCACTGATCTTTTTACTGTTTCCATAGTTTTGCTTTTCCAGCGTATCATATAGTTGGAGTTACAGTTTGTAGCCTTTCACATCAGCTTCTTTCACTTGGTAATATGCATTTAAGTTTCTTCCATGTCTTTTCATGGCTTGGTATCTCATTTATTTTCATCACCAAATAATGTTTCATTGTTGGGATGTACCACATTTTATTAATTCACCTACTGAAGAGCATCATGATTGCTGCTAAGAATAAAGCTGTTATAAACATCCACATGCAGGTATTTCACACACTAATGAACATCCATGTGAACTAAAGTTTTCGATTCCTTTGGGTAAATACCAAGAAGCACAGTGCTGTATTGTATGGTAAGAGTATGTTTAGCTTTGTGAGAAACCACAAACTGTCTTCCAAAACGGCCGTAGCATTTAGCGTTCCCACCAACAATAAATGAGGGTTCCTGTTGCTCCCCCTCTTCATCAGCATTTGGTGGTGTCAGTTCCTGGGTTTTGGCCATTCTGATAGGCGTGCAGTGGTGGTAGCTCCCTGTTGTTGTAATTTGCATTTCCCTGACGACATGTGATGTGGAGCATCTTTTCGTATGCCTATTTGCCACCTGTACCTCTTCCTTGGTGAGGGACGTAATGTGTCTCTTATTGCTGGCTGATTTTGAGATCTTCTCTTTAGCACAGGTTTTTAGCAATTTGAATATAATGATCTTGGCCATGATGCTTTTTGCATTAATTCTTCTTACGTTTCAATGCGTTCTTTAGAATAGTGTGTTTATATTTTTCATTAAATGTTAGAACATTTTCAGTTATCGTTTCTTCATCCATTTTCTCTGCCCTTGACCACTTCCAGTACTGCAATTACAGATAAGTTACACCCCTCGACATTGTTCATCTTTAGAGGTAGTACGCTCCTTAACAAGTTCATTTTTTTTTTCCAGCCATTTTTCTCTCTGTGCTTTAGTTTGGATAGTTCGAGTACCTTGTCTTCCATTTTACTGCCTTTTCTTTTGTCATATCACATCTTCTGTTAAGCCTATCTGGTGTTTTTTCAGACTTACATTATTTTTTTAAATTAATGTACAGTACAATAAACTTTTATTTTTTTGATGTAGCATCAAAATTGACAAGCTGATCCTAAAATTCATAGGAAAACGTAAGAAACCCAAAATAGCCAACGCATTATTGATAAATAACAAATTTGGGGATTCACAATTTCCAGTTTCAAAACTTACTTACTATAAAGTCACGGTGATCAACACTATGTGGGGGTAAAATAGTGATAGACATATAGATCAATATAACAGAAGTGAGAGTCCACAAATAAATCCACATATTTATGGGCAATTGGTCTTCAACAAGCATGCCAAGACAATTCAACGGAGGAAGTAATAGTTTCTTTAGTAAGTGGTACTGGGACAACTGGCTACCCACATGGCATAAGAATGAAGATGGATCCTTAGCTCATACTATTTACAAAAATTAACTAAAAATGTTTCAAAAACCTAAATATAAGAGCTAAAACTATGATATTTTAGAAAAAAGCATAGGCATAAATCTCCATCATTTTAGATTAGACAGTGGTTTCTTAGATATTATACCTAAGGCTTAAAAGAAAAATAGATAAATTGGCATCAAAATTTAAAACTTATGTGTTTTATTTTTTATTTTTATTTTATTTTATTTTATTTATTTAGTTTTTTGAGACAGAGTTTCATTCTGTTGCCCAGGCTGGAGTTCAATGGCGCAATCTCGGCTCACCACAACCTCTGCTTCCCGGGTTCAAGAGATTCTCCGGCCTCAGCCTCCCGAGTAGCTGGGACTGCAGGCCTGCGCCATTATGCCTGGCTAATTTTGTAATTTTAGTAGAGATAGGGTTTCTCCATATTGGTCAGGCTGGTCTCGAACTCCCAATCTCAGGTGATCTGCCCACTTCAGCCTCCCAAAGTGCTGGAATTACAGGCATGAGCCACTGCGCCTGGCCCTAAAACCTATGTGTTTTAAATGACACTATCGCAAAGAAAAAACAGCCCAATGGAATGGGAGAAAATACTTGTAAACAATATATTTGACAAGTGTCAAATATCCAGGAAAATAATATACATATACAACTCTTACAGCACAATAATTTAAAAAACTAAATTATGAGCAAAGGTTTCGAATAAACATCTCTCCAGAGAAAATATACAAATGATCAATAAGAACATGAAAAGATTCTCAATGTCATTACCCATCAGGAGAAATGCAAATCAAAATGATGAGATAACAGTTCACACCCACCAGGGTGGCTATAATCAAATATCTCAGACAGATAAGAGCAAGTGGTGGCAAGGATGCAGAGGTATTAGCACCTTCATACACTGCTAGTGGGGCTGTAAAATGGTACAGCTGCTTTAGAAAACAGGCTAGCAGTTCCTTAAACAGTTAAATATAGAGTTACCACATGACCCAGTAATTCCACTCCTAGGTATAGTCCCAAGAGAAATAAAAACATATGGCCACACAAAAACTTGTACACAAATGTTCCTAGTAGCATTACTCAAATAGCCAAAAGTGGAAACAACTCATGAATGGATAAACACAATGTGGTATACCCATATAACAAAACATTCTGCAGCCATGAAAGGAAGTACTGAAATGTGACAACATAGCTGAACCTTGAAAATATTTAGCTAAGTGAAAGAAACCACACACAGAAAGTCACATATTATATGATTCCACTTATACAAAATGTTCAGAAGAGGTGAATCCCCACAGACAGAAAGCAAATTGGTGGTTTCCAAGGGCTAGAGGAAGGGACAATGAGAGTCACTGGTAATAAATACAGGTTGTTTTTTTTTTTTAATCTTAGGAATGACGGAAATGATCTGGAACTAGGCAGTGGGTATGTTTGCATGTCTTCTGAACATACTAAAAACAACTGAACTGTGCACTTTGGAATAGTTTTATGGTGTCAAATTGATGTTATTTATTCTGTAAGTGTTTGGTGGAATTCACCAATGAGCCTAGAAATTTCTGTTCCAGAACAATTTCAACTGCAAATTTAATTTCTTCAAATGACATAGGACCATTCAGGTTGTCTGTTTCTTCCTGGGAGGGTTTTGGTAGTTTGTAGCTTTTAAAGAGTTGGTTTGGCCAGGTGCGGTGGCTCACACCTGTAATTCCAGCACTTTGGGAGGCCGAGGAGAGCAGATTATGAGGTCAGGAGTTCGAGACCAGCCTCACCAATATAGTGAAACCTGTCTCTACTAAACATACAAAAATTAGCCAGGTGTGGTGGCATGAGCCTGTAGTCTCAGCTACTCAGGAGGCTGAGGCAGGAGAATCACTTGAACCCAGGAGGCAGAGGTTGCAGTGAACTGAGAGCATGCCACTGCACTCCAGCCTGGGTGACAGAGTGAGACTCCATATCAAAGAAAAAAAAAAAAGTTGGTTCGTCTAAAATTTAAAATATAGGTATATAAAGTTGTACATGGAACTCCCTTATTATCTGTTTAATGTTTATGGTGTGTAGTGATATCCCCTCTTTGCTGATATAGGTAATTTGTATCTTTTCTATTTTTTCTTCATCAGTCTGACTAGAAGTTAGTTAATTGTACTAATCTTTTCAAAGAACAATTATTCTGTTTCATTTATTTTCTCTATTATTTTTCTGGTTCCACTGATTTCTTCTCTCATTTTTATCATTTACTTCCTTCTCCTTGCTTTGGGTATATTATGCTTTCCTTTGTTTACTTTATTAAGGTAGAAGTTTAGATTTAATAATTTGGAATTTTTTTCTAATAAAAACATTAAGTGATAAAAAAATTTTCTAATCAATGCTTTAGCTATACCCTCAAACTTGGATATATTTTCAATTATATTTAGTTAAAAATATTTTCTAATTCCCCTTGAGACTTCTTGTCCAATGAGTTGTTTAGATGTGTTAATTTATAAGTGTTTGCTGATTTCCCACTTATCTTTCTGTTACTGATTTCTAATTTAACTTCATTATTGTCAGAGAACATACTTTGAATTATTTAAATTTTTAAAAATTAGTTAAGGTTGTTTTATGACACAAGATATAATCCATCTTGTTGAATATTCCACATGTACTTGAAAAGAAAAAATCTGTGCTCTGCTATTGTCAGATCGAGTATTCTAAAAGTGTCATTTGGATTCTTTCGGTAGATGGTGTTTTGTTCAGGTCTTCTAAATCCTTACTGATTTTCAGTCTACTTGTTCTATTGGTAATTGAGAGAAAAGTATTAAAGTTTCAAACTAAAATTGTAAGTTTTTCCATTTTTTCTTACAGTTTTATGAGCTTTTGCTTCATTTATTTTGAAGCTCTGTTGTTAGTTGTGTAAATATTTAGGACTTTTATGTGTTCTTAGTGAATTGACCTTTATATCGTTGCTCTGATGTCTACTTTTTCTAATATTTACGTACCCACTCCAACCTATTTATATGGTATATCATTTTGCATCCTTTTACTTTTATCTTATCCATATAATAATATTCTAAATGGGTTTCTTATAGACAGCATATAATTGGTTCTTGTTTTCTAACTCCATTCTTATAATCTCTCTCCTTTAATTTGTATGTTTAAACCACTTACATTTAATGTAATTTTTGAAGTTTGGTTTAGATTTACAATTTCTTTGTTGGTTTCCCATTTGTTCCTTGATTTTTTATTCTGGTATTTTCCCCTCCCTTCTTTATTTGGATTACTTAAATACATTTAGTATTTCATTTGTATTTAATTCTTGAGTTTTTTTTTGTTTTTTTTTTTTGTTTGTTTTTTTTTTTTTTTTTACAATATCTCTGTACTTTTTTAAGTGGTTACACTGTAGATTACAATATTCATTGTTAGATATATTTTCTTGTAATCTACATAGAATTAGTATTTTACCACTTCAGGTGGAATTTTAAAATCTTTTTTTTTTTTTTTTTTTGAGACAGAGTCTTACCCTATGGCCCAGGCTGGAGTGCAGTGGCACAATCTCAGCTCTCTGCAACCTCCACCTCCTGGGTTCAAGTGATTCTGCTGCCTTTGCATCCCAAGTAGCTGGGACTACGGGCACACGCCACCATGCCCAGCTAATTTTTGTATTTTTAATAGAGACAGGGTTTCACCATGTTGGCCAGATAGGTCTTGAACTCCTGACCTCAAGTGATCTGCCCGCCTCAGCCTCCCAAAGTGCTGGGATTACAGGCATGAGCCACCACACCTGGCTGAAATTTTAATATCTTACTGTCATGCTTTACCCTTTTCCCTTTATCATATAGTTGCCGTATATATTACATCTACCCACAGTGAAAACCACATCAGTGTTATACTTTGTACATTAATGGTCATACATATTTTAATGAATTTAAGAGTATAAAGGTAGTGTGTTGTATTTACCCATATATTTGCCATTTCTGTTTTTCTTCTTTAATTCCCAATGTTTCAAGTTTGCCTCTGGCATCATTTTCTTCCTATCTAAAAAAACTTCCTTCAGATTTTTTTTCTTAAAGGAGGTCTACTGGCAATGAATTGTCTTAATTTTCCTTCATCTTACAATGTATTTATACCATTTTCATTTCTGAAGAATATTTTCACTGGACAGAAAACTCTGGGCAGACAGTTTTGGGGGTTTTTTCAGTATTTTTTAAATGCTGTGCCACTTTCTTCTATCCTCTATAATTTCTGATGAGAAATCCATCATCATACAAATCCTTGATCCTCTATTTAATGTTTCATTTCTCTTTGGCTGCTTTCAAGATTCTTTTCTTTGTCGTTGTATTTAACAATTTGATTATCCTGTGTCTAGTCATTAATTTGTTTAAGTTTATCTTGTTTGGGATGCACTGAGCTTCTTGAATGTGTAAGTTTATGTCTTTCACCAAATTGGGAAATTCTCAGCCAGCAGACTCTTTCCTTCCTTCCTTCCTTCCTTCCTTCCTTCCTTCCTTCCTTCCTTCCTTCCTTCCTTCCTTCCTACATACATATCTTTCTTTTCTTCCTACCCTCCCCTCCCCTTTCTTCCTTCCTTTCCTTTCCTTCCTTCCTTCTTTCCTTCCTTCCTTTCTTTCCTTCTTTTCTTTTCATTCTTTTTCTTTGTTTCTTTGTTTCTTTCTTTCGTCTCTTTTCTTTTTTCTTTCCCTTCCTTCCTTCCTTCCTTCTCCTTCCTTCCTTTCTTTCTCTTTCTCTCTTTTTTCTTTTTCTTTCCTTTTCTTTTTTCTTTCTTGAGACAGGGTCTTTATCTGTTGCCCAGGCTGGAGTGCAGTGGTGTGATCTCAGCTCACTGCAACCTCTGCCTCCCTGGTTCAAGCAATTCTCATGCCTCAGTCTCCTGAGTAGCTGGGATGACAGGCATGAGCCACCATACTCGGCTAATTTTTGTATTTTTAGTAGAGACAGGGTTTCACCATGTTGTCTAGGCTGCTTTTGAACTCCTGACCTCATGTGATCCGCCTGCACTGGTTTCCTAAAGTACTGGGATTACAGGTGTGAGACACCACACCCAGCCTCAGCCAGTATTTCTTCACATATTATGCTAGTACCTCAGTCTTTCTCTTCTTCTTCTGTGTTTCAATAATACAAATATTAGATCATTTCATGTTATTCCATAGGTTCCTGATGCTCTGTACATTGATTTTCTTTCTTTCTACTATTCAATTTCTATTGCTCTAGCTTCAAGTTTACTCACTCTTTCCTCTGCTCTCCATTCTGTTACTGAGTTCATCCAGGGATTTTTTAATTTCATTTGTTGCAGCTTTCGGTTCTAAAATTTTCATTTGGTTCTTGTTTGTATTTTCTATTTCTTTGCTAAGATTTTGAAGCCTTTCATCTCAAAAGTTTCCCCTTACATATTGCAGCATGGCTACAATAGCTGCTTTAAGTCTTTAAAAATTCCAACATGTGTCATTGCAGGGTTGATGCCTTTTGATTATCTTTTTCCTTTTAGCTTGAGATTTTTCTGGTTCTTTAAATACGAGGCATTTGGGGTTGTATCTGGACCTTTTGGATATTATAAGGCTCTGTGTCTTATCTAAATCCCAAAGAGAATGTGGACATTGTTGTTTTAATACACAATTGACCTGATTAGGTTCGAGCTACAGGTTCTGACCGACTATCTGTGGGCTGTGGTTCCAATGTCAATTCAGTTTTCAAAGGCTTTGCAATACTACGTGAATCTGCTCTGCCTGTGCATTCTCCATGGGCTTGTCTGGGACCTGGGGTTGTGGTCTACCTTTAAGCTCCATTCTCAAAGCTTGTGGTGTGCTATGAGGAACAGATCCATGCAAACGCAGCTCAGAAGTGAGCCTAGAAATTCATACACAATTCTATGGGATTACTCTCTTGAGACCTTTTCTTTCCATTATCTCCTGCTCTCTGGAGCCTCCCTTTCTCATCCTGTGGCCAGAAAGCCCAGGCTTTCGTTTCTCACTCTGCTGCACACTTCCCACAACTGTGACTGCATCCAGGGTCAATCTGTGGGAGAATCCAGGGAGAGAAGAAACAATGAAACATTGTTTTACACTCCTGGTACCGTGACTCTTCTGGTCAGAGAGAAGGATTCCTGTCCATTAGAGTTTTAGGCACCCTGCCAACAGCCACTGCCCTTGTCACCCCTGCTGCTGTGGGATTGCTTGAGGCTGGGAGGGAGAGGATGGAAAAATAACCAGGGCATTCCTCTCACTCTCTGACTCTCAGGAGTCCCCTTTCCTGCTCTTCGAGCAGAAAGAGAGGGCTTCTCTTGGAGTGCTCTTTGTCCACACCCATTGTGCCCTCCCAGGTTTTGGGGGAAGGGGCTCTGAGTCCAGACTGGGTAATACTGGAGGAAAGGTAAACGGGAAATACACCATTAATTTGGTGGCCCTTCAGCTTCTGGCTTCATTCCCCTGTCAGCTGACCATTGCTTTTTTAGAGTTCTCAGGCGGCTGCCCCTTGCCTTCTGTCCACGAAGCATCATTTCACTCAGTGGAAAGGCAGGTAAAAGGTGCTTATTTCATCTCGCCCAGATCAGGAACCTACCTCCATCTAGTGAATTTTTATTTCAGATGGGGTATTTTTCCAGCTCTAGAGTTTCCATTTGTTTTTTGTTTTTGTTTTTTTTTTTTTTCTTTTTGTGATTTTAATGTCTCTCCTTGTTATGTTTGCATTTTTTAAAACAAATCCTTGAATATATCTATAATAGTTGTTTTAAAGTCCATGATTACTAGTTCTATCACCTCTGCTTTTTCTTGGCCTGTTATTACTGACTCTTTTTGTTTATTTGTTTTGGGTTACATTTTCCTGCCTTTTGCATGTATAATAATTTTTATGGAATGCTGGACTTGAGAATATTGCATTGTTGAATATCTGGATTTGGTTGTCTTCCTTTAGAAAGTGTTGCATTTTGTTCTGATAGGCACTTAATTTCTTTGTGCATCAACTTGAAACTCTCAAGACTTGTTTTAACACTTTGTTAGGGCTTTATCTAGGGTCATTTCTTTCTGTGTTCTCTATTGGACTACAGGCACATGCCACTATAGAAGGGGGATACATTGTGAGAAATGTATTATTAGGCAATTGTGTTGTACAAACAACAGAGAGTGTTGAGTGTGCTTACACAAACCTAGATGGTATAGCTTGCTACATGCCTAGGTTATGTGGTACAGCCTATTGCTCTTAGGCTACAAACCTGTGCAACGTGCTAGTGAATACTGTAGGCAACTGTGATACAATGGTAAGTATTTGTGTATCTAGACATATCTAAACATAGTAAAGGTAATGTGTTGTATTATAATGTTACATGGCTACGATGTCACTAGGTGAGAGGAATTTTTTAGCTCCATTATAATCTTGTGGGACCCCTGTCATACATGTGATCCATCGTTGACCAAAAACATCTTCATGTAGCGCATGACTGTAATTTGGTATTCAGTGAGGACTCTCCCTTCTGGCTGACCAGAACACAAAGGCCTCCCAACTTGTACGAGTTCTGGTTACTGCAATGCCTACAGCTGCCTATACCTGTGCATTGTGGTTGTGTGTCCAGCCCCATGGACTCTTGCCCTATATAGGTACACATCTGTTTTCATCTGAGACTCAGGGTGACCCCGTGCAGATTCATGAACCCCCCTTTTTTTTCTTTTTCTTTTCTTTTTTTTTTTTTTGAGGTGGAGTCTAGCTCTGTTGCCAAGGCTGGAGTGCAATTGGTGTGATCCGGTTCACTGCAACCTCCGCCTCCTGGGTTCAAGCAATTCTCCTGCCTCAGCCTTCCAAGTAGCTGAGACTACAGGCACTTACCACCATGCCTGGTTAATTTTTGTAATTTTAGTAGAGATGGGGTTTCGCCATGTTGGCCAGGCTGGTCTTGAACTCCTGACCTCAAGTGATTCACCCACCTTGGCCTCCCAGAGTGCTGGGATTACAGGTGTAAGCCACCATGCCTGGCCTATGAACCCATTTTTCTGCCTCCCCAAACTCCAGTTGCTGTTTCCTCAGCTTGGCAAGACCATTGTTCTCTGCTGGATCCTCTCTCTGCACCAGGGCTGGGAAATGCCTGCAGGCAAGAAGCCAGGTTGATTGGAGGGCTCATGCTCTCTGCCTGGCTGCTCTGAGGGATCATGTGCCTGTACTGCCTGTTATTTGCAAATTGTTTTTTCATATATTTTGTCTGGTTTCCAACTTGTTTGCAGCAGGAAGGCTAGTCTGATGCCAGTGCTCTGTCTTAACTAGAAGTGAAAGTCTGCTTATTTTAATCAGAATTATTGAATTATTAGACTGCTTTGACATCATGCAGACAAAGCTCTAAGTAGCTTTTTAAATATGTTACCTGGTGGAGCATGATGGCTTATACCTGTAATCCCAGCTCTTTGGGAGGCTGAGCAGGGAGAATCGCTTGAGCCCAGGAGTTCAAGGTTAGAGCGAGCTATGATTGCACCGCTGCACTCTAGTCTAGGTGGCAGAGTGAGACCCTGTCTCTAAAAAAATACATAAAATTAAACTGTTACCTGATAAAAGAGATGGCCTCAGAAATTTAATTGAAGTAAATATTGTACAGCCTGATTGCATTTTCAGATTTCTGACACATTCCCGTGAAAGTGTCTTAGGGAGATCCAGGGAAGCCTGTTTCTCAGAAAAGGGCTGCCATACTCTAAGAAACAGTTCTATAATAGTATTTGCAGAGCAATTGAACACAAACTTGCACTCCTGATTGTTACTGCAAAAGTAATACTTACCCATCATTGAGAATTTAGAATGTAATGGCAAGTCCCCCAAAAGAATCACCATAGTCCCCATCAGTTAGTGCTTGTCACTCTTTTTATTATAGCAGCTAAACATTTGTACTCTGTTACCAATATATCCACACAAATAGTCTGTATGAAAAAATTAACTCATAATGTATGACTTCTACAAATGATATATTTGAGTCTCCCTAGCAGGGTGGATCTGATGGAAGAATTGGGGAGGTTGTTAATGATGCAAATTTGCAAGCCAGTTATTTGCTGCACTGACCTGAAGTAGGCGTGTTGTTGCATGTGGATGGTGGTAGGATGGATGTGGGATGGACGAGTTCACTGAGAAGCCACCAAGGGCTGCGGCTGCTGGGATGGCAAGGGAGTGTCGCTTGTTTCCCCTGGACATGCAGTGAGGCACAGGGAGAATAGATGAACAGGGAGAATCGATGCACAAGGAGAATCGATCCACGATCAGACCAGCCCTGCCCCTCCTTCCCCCTAGGAGGTAGGATGGCAGACAGAGACACTTATGGGCCATCTGTCCCAACAGTCCATAGAGGCCTCCTGGAGTCATAAATATGCTGTAAGTTTATCTTCATCTCATTTAAGAAATAATGTAGTAAACCAGAATTAAACAAAAGACACCAATTCAAGAAAGCTATGTTGTGGAAATGATTTTTTTAAAGGCAAGTTATAAAAAGACAGGATAATTGTACTAAGAAACTTGAGACAAAGGCTTGTTGCTGTGAATAAGCTTAATTATTTAAATTTGACCTTCTTGGCAGTCAAGGCAAAAAAAAAAAAAAGGAAAATAGCATTACAAAGTGCTTGCTATCTAACACAGTTCCATGATTCTTTATTAGAAACTCTTGGGGGTGGATGCTTTTCTGATTCAGAACATTTGGATTTTACACCAGTAATAAACTACGTATGTATGTTAAGTAACGCCCTAATAGGATTAGGGTGGCAACTCGTTGTCAAGTGCATTCATACATTTTTGCAGTGAAATATGCAAATATTCACATTAAGACTTTAACTATCCTTATATCTGACCGAGTCAGGTTTTGCCACCAAATGAGTTTGCCACGAACTTATGGAAAAAGTGTTGGTTTTCAGGATTATTTAGATTTTGGAACGGTGTGTTAGAGACTGCAGACCTGTAATGGAAGCTGTTAATTAATCTCTAGGGAGGGAGAAATGTTTTCCTACTTCACAAATGTAATACCATGTGGACTTTAAAGATATTGCACAACAAAATGAGCAGGTTCACAGTGGATGTTATACCAAAAAAATGCATTGTGTCAACAAACTCTACTGAACTCTATTGGACGGGCATCTGGCCTGTCACCAGGATGCCGGGAGGGGCAGGAGAGGGCAGGACGCAGCCCTGGATGTGGGATGACCTTTGCTCTTCAGGTACACATTGGCGGGTGGTGTGCTGCCTCAGGAGGCCAGAGCACAAAGGCAGTGGGGACTGAGTCCTGGGAGGAGGCCAGCGACTGAATCAGAGGAGGCTCTGCAGGGCAGCACCAGGTGTAGGGGGTTTGTTTGGCTACAAGTGACAAAGACCTAGGATCAAGCTGGAGGAGCAGCAGGGACTGAGGATCTTATAGCAGAAAGTGCAGAGGCAGGGTGGCAGTGGGCACCCTATGCCAGGCTCCAGGGTGTCTCCCTGGGTGTAGCCCTCCTCAGGGTGTGGCCTCACACTTGGCTGGTAAAAGATGTGATATCCTGACAATGGCAGAAGTCCCGTGGAACATGCTAGACTATTTCTTCCTGTGGGTCTCTTTTATCAGAGAGGAAACCTTAGCCAGGAATTCCCAGCTGACTTTTGTTTATGTCTTATCAGCAGGACAGGGTCCTCAGTCCCCCAGCAAGTGGGGAGAGAGTCAAACAGCCGGTAGTGGCCAGCCAGGACAGTCCCCACGTCACTGGCAGAGAGGAGAGGGGCACATCAAGGTGAGCCTCAAACAGCGGGGAAAGGAGGGTCACAGCCAGTGGACCGGCCACCCATTGAGCTCACCAGGGTTGGGGAGGAAGGTATGGGGGGACAAGACAGAGCTAGTGGGAGGTCAGCCTTGAAACCCTGGGATGGGTTGAAGGGCGTTGGTGATGACAACCAAGGGAAGTCCCGGACCTTGAGCTCGTGGGGAAAGGGGCCAAAAGGGGCTGGGTGAGTCTGGTCAGGGCTGCTCCTTCAGCATGGAAAGGCTTGGGAAAGCAGTGGGTTTGGGACTAGCAGAAGTGAGGGGCCGAGCCCCAGCTCAGGCAGTGATGCAGGGGCCAGATCAAGGCACCTTTCAGGGCTGCAGGGCTGAGCACACCCCAAAGCCCACCGGCCCCACACCTGTGCAGGAAGGGCCATGTGTCTTCTGTACCTGTGTGCAAGTGTGGGCTGCTTCTCCCACACCAAGCAATGCAGTTCTCCAGTTCCCTACAGATGCCAAACAGGTGTCCTACGGTGTAACTCAATTCTGACTCGGTCTACCTAGATAGCATCAGACCCCACAGGTTAAGGGCTGAGCTCTGTCCCACAGAGCTGCCCCGCCCCGTCACATGCTGACTGCAGGTCCAGGTTGTCACCTGTGTGCTTCTGACAAACAAGCTGTAAATCAGGGGTTCCCACGACTCCCTCCCTGGGTTCCATCATTTACTAGAATGGCTCACAGAACTTAGGGAAACCCTTTACTTACGTTTAGCGGTTTATTTTAAAGGATCTTATAAAAGATACAGATACACAGCCAGATGGAAGAGATGCACAGGCAGGCAACGTGGAAAGGGGTCAGAGCTTCCAGGCCTCTCTGGGTGCCACCCTCCCAGCCCCTCTGTGTGTTCAGCACAGGGTTCTACCAACCTGTCATTTCGGGTTTTTATGGAGGCTCCATTACATAGACTGATTGATTATACCGTTGGCCTTTGGAGATCAACTTGACCTTCGGCTCTTCTACCCTCTCTGAAGCGGGGTAGTGGAGCTGAAATCCCAACCCTCCAATTACTGGTTGGTTCTCCTGGCAACCAACCCCACTCCTGAGTCTACCCAGGAGTCCCCAGCCACCAGTCCCTCTCATGAGCACACACAAAGACACTTATGGCTTTGGAGATTCAAGAGTTTTAGAAGCTGTGTGCCAGGAAAGAGGGCGGGGAGACTACACAAGGCCAAATGCATATTCTTCATTATAGCACAAAATCACAATGTCCTAATGTAGGAAAGTGGTGGGTTCAGTTATGGCACTGCTGATGGGGTACCTTCTATCCATTTACCTTGACAGCTAAGTCTTCACAATGACCGGAAGGCCAGGCTCAAGTGTAGGATCCTGGAATCCATTCTGCACAGAAATGTGGCCAAGGCCCCGCCTGTTCCCCTCGACTCCCACTCCTTGTCCGTCCCACAGCGCGGCCAGCCCAGCCCAGCCCATATGGGGATTATCACTGGAAACAGCTGCCCCTTGTGGCACAAGGCCCACAGCTGTGCACCCCTATCAGGAAGAGACCCAGGGAGGCCCACGAGGCCCAGGTGGAGGTGTCTGGGGGGAATGCGAGGCCGCAGGGCCAGCTGCATGGTCTAGCAGGGGCACGGGTCTGGGTGGGCAGATCTCCTGGGCCCACAGGCTCCTCGCCTGTGGGGAGGGCACCACTGGAGGAGGGCCCGGAATAGCGGCTCTGACGGTGGCACTGGCCTCCATCCAGGGGGTGACAGGGGGATGCAGGGAAGGAGGAGAGGGAGGACTCTAGAGGGATACCGCAGCACCTAGCCTGGGCCAGGAGGAGCATGGTACCCCCCTCACCAACATGGGGCCTGCCAGGGAAATGGCTGGGCACGCATTCTTTTCATGTTAGTGTGGAGTCTTGGTATTTTTTTCATGGCATAATATTCCACAGTGTAGAGGGTGCCCCATCACACCCGGGCATCCTTGTCACCCCAGGGTGCAGGCCGTGCTGTTGGGAGGTTTGGAAAGGAGAGGAACCCAAGGGTAGGCTCCAAACAACACCTGGGCAAGGGAGGGCTGTCTCTTCTCCATTTGGGGTGTTTCTTGTTGATTCGTTTCCTGGTTTGTGGGAGCCCTGAGCAGGACGGGGTCTTATAGGAAGGCATGGATGGCATGGGCAGAGCAGTCTTGCAATTTTTGTTTGCGTGAAAGCTGTGCTCCTGGAGACAGACCTCTAGGTGGCTGGAGGCCCTGAGTTCAGGGGCTCCCTTTTCTCCTTACAGATGAGGTGGCCCAGGCTGAGGCTCTAAGTCAGAGCCGTCCATCCATCAACTGCTAGAGAAAGGGAGAGTGTAGGGGCGCTGGGCTGGAGCAGAGACAGAAGGACCAAGGTCTGGGTGAAGTTGTGGCCTGGGTGCTGGCTGCCCCTGGAAGGAGTGCAGTTAGGGGCCCCTGGATGATAGCCCTCCTCCAGGGCACTATGACCACAACTCGGCGTTTGTTCGTGCCTCTGCCGGGCCCCAGAGCCTGCCTGGCCTGGCTCCTGCGCTGTGGGGTCAGATGTGAGGATGCTGAGCCCTGACCAGGAGGAAGGCGGTGGGGCACACCCGCCCAGCCCACCACCCACCCTCTGCTGTCACGTGTCTGCCCGCCAGGAGGAGGCCCACAATGCAGCTTTGTGTAGCAGCTGGCTCTGAGCACACGCAGAGTGTCTGGGGCAGTCCTGGCCAGCAGTGCCAGCCCTGGAAGCCAGAGATGCCAGGCCGGGGAGGGAGGATCCACCCTGCCCAACCCCTCCAGGGCCTGGGGCCAGGCGCTCTCCAGGAAACACCTGGGCTGGCCAGGCTTCTTCAGGGGACACCCAGGACCCCTGGAGGCTGTGTCTGGGGAATAGGAAACTTTCAACAGAGGCTTGGCTGTTAGTCCCCAACTAGCAGGGCCTGTGGGGTACCCTGGGACCACCAGGCCACCGGTTGGACCAACTCAGCCTGCCTTGGGATTCCCAACAGAGCCCCCTGGTCCCAGGTGAAATGAGAAAAAAGAGGACAGCTTTGCCCATGTCTGTAATGCTGAATGTTTCTATTATTTTTAATATGAGTTTTTTGAAATGTTAAAAAATTCTTTTTAAATGAAATTATTATAGTGCATAGAGATTGTTTTTATGACAACATCCTTAATCAGCAAAACTAAAAGTCACTAACTCTATTTTCAGCCTTTATAAAAACGTGACTCCTGAAGCCCCCAAACATTGACCCCTCGGTGCTGGCCGGGCTGCTGGGCGCCTCGTGCAGGCGCAGCTGGGCAGCTGTGGGGAACAGTTGGCGGGCGGCAGCCAGGCAGTCACGTCTGGAGGGCTCTGTGTGGGATGCCCCAGAGTTGCCCAGAGCTGGGTGGGGGTGGAGGCTCTCCTGAGCTGGGACCTTTTCCCCTCTGGACCAGGGATGGCGTTGACCCTCCCTTCCCTGCCCCTCCCCACCCCACTGCCTTTGTCCGCTTTAAGAACGCACACCTGTGCAACCCTGCATGGCTCCCCTCCAGCCTGTGTGGGACAAGGGCCGGTCCCTGGTGTCCAGCCCGGCTCTCAGGAACACCCCTTGGCGATGCTGGGCAGCAAGCCCCTCCCCAGCTCTTCCCTTGGCAGATGAGGGTGGTGTCAATGGGCTCCCTACACAGTCCATCGTCTTTGGGTTGCCCTAGCATTGCTATAAACAGAGCATTCTGTAGGAAGAAACAGACCTTTTGCCCGGTGACTTGGCCTGGATCTAAGAAAAACAGCCATCCTCGGCCAGCAGGGACCATCCCCTGCCTTGTGGGATGGCTGCTGTGTGTGGGCAGGCGGGGACAGCCCATCTGCCACGGCTGCCCAGTGGCGAGGTCCCTTGGGGACCCTGCCGCCAAGTGAATACAGGGCCTTACTGTGACCAGCCCACCAGGAGACGTTATCAGGCCTGAAGCAGGTCCCCAGGGGATTAGGCCATCTGGAGTGAGGCGCTGGCGGGGAAATTGCTTCTCTTTCACAGAAATGTTTAAGAAACAAATCCAGGGAAGGCCTGTTTTTTTGAATGACACAGTAACGTGTCGAACTTAATTTAAGAAACACCCTCAGATATTTTTATTTCCTTTTTGCATTGAATTTGCATTGAGGTTTTCAAAAAATGCAAAAGGGCCTTTCTACTGGGCCTGAATCTTACAAGATTTCTAAGCCATTTCAGTCCTGTAAATAATTAGGTGCAATTGGTTGCTGAGACTGACTTTCCCAGACCAGTGGAGAAAGGCCCCGGCCCTGAGGGGCTCTGGGAACTTAGGGGACAGCACCTTATGGACACCCCTACTCAGGGAGGATCAGTGAATTGATGCTTCTGGGCTTGGAACATTCTCCGCCATCTGGGCCTTTCTGTATGCATAGAGGGGACAGTGGGAACTGCGGGACAGAGGGTGGTCTGCACGCCCTCCCTGGACTCCGTGAGGCCCATCTGGGTCCCCTGAGTCCAGACCAGCCCCCCAAGAAGCTCACAGTCTGGTAGGAAGCCGAGGAGGCAAACGAACAGGAACAGCCCTAAATAACTGCACAGTGCCCAGGCTGCCAGGAGAGTGTGTGGGCAGAGAAGGCTCCCAGAGCAGAAAAAGGATGCTCAGGGATGTATTCCAGGCCAGGGAGCAGCGTGTGCGGGGGCCGTGCTGAACGGCGCATTCTGCAAAATGCAGCGTCTGGCTGGAGGGCCACTCCGCACTCCCCGGCCCAGCTCTGAGTCCAAGTCACCCAGGGATGAGCTTCTGGCTCTTCCCCGAGATGGGACGTCATGGCCCCAGGTGTGGCTGGCAGAGGACCTGCAGGCTAGGGAAGAGGGCATGAAGTTGGCAGGTTAGAAGTGGCTGGGGAAGCACGCGCAGGTCACCTCTCTGAGGCAGTTGTCTCTTCTGTGAAGTTGAGACCGGTGGGGGAGATAAATGCCAAGCACTGCAGATGCAGAGATCCCTGGGGAAATCGAGTGACTGGAATCTCCTCTAGGAATGGGGGGTTTCTCCGGGGGGGGAGCAGTTCCAGGCATGGAGGGGGCTGAGGGACACAGCAGGACACACTCCAGACCATCCCAGGAGGCCTGAAGGTGACCTCAGCCCCCTTAGCTGCCGTGTGTGTCCCTCTGGCCCTGGCCCAAAAACGAGATGGTGCATGCCTGTTTCTAGACCTCTAGACCCCATGTGGGGTCCCTGGGCTCTCTCTGCCAGGGACAAGCAAGGGGGCACCTTGTTCCCTTTACAACTCCCACAGTCTAGCGAGAGTTGGAGCTCACTGAGTGCCACATGCCATTAGGACCTAGGTGGGAGATGGGGGTGTCAAGGAGGGGAAGGGGACTATGGAGAAATGAATGAAAGGGGACTAAGCTGGCTGGACGTGCCAAGCAGTGAGTGTCTGAGCAGGGGCTGAGCCCACCCCCTTGAACCTCAGACGGGGCCACTGGGGCCCGGTGAGGCCCAAAATTGTCCCCAGAACCTCGGAGTGCCTACAGGGTGCTGTGAGAGGCAGCACTGAGCTGAAAGGAGCGTAATCTCTAAGCAGGTGTAACTTAAAATAGAGCCTGATAGCTCAATGACAGATGCTTAATTTCTCACAATATTTCTGTCATTATGCTGGGACAGATATTCTTGGTTTGTTCAAGAACAAGGTCTTTTTTTTTATTATTATTATTGAGTCATTATACAGCATAAAAGAGACCACACCCCGAACAAGATTGGGACAGCACTGGGCCCCTGAGCCAAGCCAAGAGGAATCACCCCGCCCACACAGCCACCCTGCCCACAGAGCCTTCTGGTCCCAGAGCCCCGAGCCACACCCAAGCCAGCCTGGCTGGAAGAGGGGCTTCAGGGCCTGATTCCACTTGGGAGTGGGTGAGGGGAGGTGACCTCAGGCTCCTTTAAAGCCTTGCCTCTCAACTCCTCACTCCCAAATCCCTCCAAAAGAGAGAAAATGACTCCTATCAAGATTAGAGATCACGCACCAGAGATCATGCATGTGAAAAGTGACAGGAACACAAATTCACGCGATGGGGGTCTCAGACTTTTGTCCACCACCACCTGAGAGTGATAAGGCCCAAGAGGGCTCCCTGCAGAGCTGCCTGTATGAGATGTTGCTCTGCCTTAAAACGTCATGGGGATGCTGTGTGGTATTCAGCATACTCCTGCGTTTGCTTTCACTGGTTTTTAAAAGGCGTTTTCAAGCACTCACCATTGCCTCTGGAGTGTGGCTCACCCTCCCTGCCCACCCCAGAACACAGTTTGAGAACTAAGCTATTGAAGACGGACCCTTCCCCAAGCCCCAAGCCTAGCCCGTCTCCATTTCGAGCCCGGCTGAGGGATGTGACCATAGCCCCATAGCACTAGTGTGAGTGGGAGCCTGGGGCCAGCCTGGCTTGCACACCACCCCCCAGCCATGCACAGCCTGGAGTGGGAGGGCACCGCCTGAGAACCTGCAGGAGGAAGACCATCGGGGATGTCTCCAGAAACTGGCAGACATACAGACAGCGACCCTTCCCCTCGGTAAGGCCCTGAATAGCCTTGCTAGTTCCTTCCCCCTGTATAGCCTACAAGGCCAGTCTCACCAGGGAAAATGGGATGCTGCATCCCAGGCCCATGGGGACAGAGGAGGGCTGCCCACTGGGCCTGGCTGGGCTGGCTGGGGTGGCTGCACCCAAGCGTCAGAGTTCATCTTTGGCCTTTCTCTGCAGGGTCAGTCCTGGGAGGTGCTGGCCACCACGGTCACAGTCCAACCAGCTCAGCTAGTGATGTCCAGAGTGAGGTAGTGAGGTTGCCTTCATGCCATGGGACAAGGCCAGTGATCAGGGTGGTGCCTTCCTGGGAAGCTGCTCTCTGTTGGAGAGACAGCCATGATAGAATGACTTTGCAAACAGTTTGCAAGCTGGAAGGGCTGGGGTGGGGTTGGGGTGGAGGTGGGGGCAAGGGTGCTTACAAAGCAATGAGCAGCACCTGGTGGGGACTCACACCTGTGTTCCTGCAGAGGGCACCTGTGGGCAGCTTGGCCAAATTGCCCCGAGAGGCCAAGCAGCTTTCCTGCCCAATGAAATGCAATCTGCTTTCTTCCTTTTCTCTAGTCATTATCTATTTATCTGAAAGATGCTTTTATGATAGAAATTCAGGGCTGCACATAGGCGTCTCTAATGAGGGCATTTGGGAGCAGAGAAGGGGACCAGGCACCTCCCCTGGGCACGCTGGGGGAGGCTGACAGCCTTCACACTTTGCAGAGCCCTCTGCCTGCTTAAAAGCTCCTCCCAGCCTTTCTCAATTTCTCCTCCAAGGCATCACCATGCAATGGTGTGCAGATCAGATCCTACTTTTACAGGTGAGGTGGCTGAGGCCTCCATTCCTCAGGTTACAGAGGCACCTGCCCGGAGGGAGCCCTGCTGGTGGCCTGCATCCTCTCCCTGGGCTCTGGCGCAGCTCACAGTCTGAAAATTACAACTCCCTGTTGTTGCTATGGTGACTGGTTGTGTTATTCTATCCTACAGAGCTGTGTGCCCCACCTTACCCAAGACGGTCTGTTTTTGCAGGAGAAAGTCTCTATCGCCAAGTCCGTGTGTGTGCGCGCGTGCGCGCGTTTGAAAGAGAGAGAGAGGAGAGAGAGAGAAGAAAGAGGGAGAGAGAAATGGGCCCTGCACACTGCCCTTCCTGCCACCCCCACCTTTTCCCTGGGCCCAGTGGACCTTCTGTCCCTGCCCAGGAGCCTGCCTGGGTCCCCAAGATACTGGCCCCATTCGTTTCATGGGACACCGACTCTGGGCCACAGGCACTGGCTGTGCAGGGGGCCTTCCCTTGTGCCTCCTTGTGAGGTCAGATCCCTGTGTCGGTGCACAAAGGGCACCCCGTTCTTGTCTCGTCTGCAGACTACTCTGTGACATGGATGGACAGACCATGATCTATTTAGCCAGGCTCTCTAGATGGACAGTTGGACTGTTTCCAATCTCTGGTTGTCACAAACAAATCTGTGAAAAATAACCTTGAACATATGTCATTTTGCACATGTGAAAATATGTGTAGAATAAACTCCTAGAAGTAGCGTTAATGGGAAATTAGTATATGCATTTCTAAGATTGGAAATTTTTGCAAATTGCTGTTCGTTGATATCAGCCATTGTGAGCCCAGTACATGCTGAAAACGGAACTCAACATTTTATCTGGATTATTTTATTTCATCTCACCATGGCCCTAAAATGGAGGTTATTCCGATGCTGGTTTTACAGATAAACACACAGATGCTCAGAAAAACTCAGCAACATGCCAAATCGCCATCTGGGCTGGTGGGGTGGGGTCGGGATGGACCCTGAGTCTTCAGGCCCTTGTCAGGCCCTTTCCGAAGGACAAGCAGGCCCAGCCCTGGGGCACCTGCCCCGCCCAGGGGGCCTGGACCCTTGACCTGTTCTCCAAGCCCCATTCAAGCATGCAAGGCTTGTGTGCCAGGAGCCCACGGACGGGCCCTTCTCACACCAGCCAGGCTCTCCTGGATCCAGTCACCAGCCACGCCACTGGGGCCTTAGGATGCACAGACCTTCTGCCCCCAAGGCTCTCCCCCATGAGACGCTGTCCTCAGCCGGGCTGGCTTGCCCGAACTTGGGAGCTTGGCTTGCTCGGAGGGGTCTCCCCGCCCAGCCCTCTCCCAGCTCCCTGGTCTCCTTCTTCCAGGCCAGCTGGACACTTTGGGATGATGTCCTCTGGCCTCTGCATCTTTCCTCGGGTCTGGTCAACTCCTGCTCAGACTGTGAGTTCTGAGAATCAGGGCCTGCGTCCCGGGCCCAGCGTGATGCTCACCAAGCCGGGTGCAGGAAAGGACAATGGGAGAGGCAGGGCAGGCCCAGGGAAGCTAGGAGCCGCCGCCTTTCCCAGGAGGGCCCTGGCTTCCTCTGAAAGCGGTTAGCATGCAGGGGAGCGCGCCGGTCCCTGCCTGTATTTGCATGACAAAAGGGCCTGCCCAACGGCTCGCGGCGGCTTTGTTGAGAGCTGCAGCCTCGCTCAGGCTGAGCCTTGGGAATTGTTCCCCGACAGGGGTAGTTCCTGGGCTCCACAGCTACCCCGGCCGACAAAAGCCACATTGTGGGGCTGACGGCAGCTGCCAGCACCTGCTCCCTGCACCGCCGCTGCCTCGAGGCTCTGCACGGCACCTGATGCCTTTGCTAGGGACACAGCCAGGGGCAGACGCGGAGGCCCTGGGCATCATCCAGAACACATCGTGAGGGGTGGGGTGGGTGGTGGGAGAACCTTGCCTGGTTCCCAAAGGGCCTGGGGAGATGCCCCGGGGCTGGCCAGTGGCAAGGTGAGGACTCCAAAGTCACCAGTGTAGGCTGGAAGAGAGAAGAAAACCATAAACCCCACGTGTGCGGCGCCCACGCTGCAGTGTTGCGTTATTTGATGCTTCGCTCACAACAGGTGTTTTTCTTACTCTTCAAATGGGGAAACAGGATCAGAGAGGTTCACTAGCCAGCCCAGCATCACACAGCAGTGCCCAGGTTTGAAGGGCCCAGCCCCTCGGGGCATGCTCCTCACAGCGGTCCCAGAGTTTCCCCTGGCCCTTTCCCCTTTCCCTTCTGAGCTTCTCAGTACTTTCTCTGTCTCCTCAATGGCCTCGCCACAGCATCCAGCTGCCTCGGCAGCAAGCACAGGGCCCTCTGCCCTCGCCGCGCCCCTGGGGTGCCTGCCGTCAGCGGCATCCCCTTCCTTGTGGAGCACTGCCCTCTTCCTCGCTGGTCCTGGGAGGTGTGTCCATTACACACCGCTCCCTTGTGTCGTTTATGGATCCACAAACTCCTGTTAGCCTGCCGAGCCCCTGTGCACTCCTCCTCTTCCCCAGAAGCCCCTCCTGAGCCCGGCTGCCTTCTCTCCATGCATGGTCCTGTGTCCCGGCTGTGAGAACCTGCATTTTGGCACCTGGTACCTAGCCCAGAAGCTCTACCTTAGTGCCCGCAATAAGCCAGCACTCATGGAACTAAATTAACTTCACAACTGTATTCCAAATGCAAATGTCCTCGCTACTCTGATTCACAGGAGAAAGGCTTAACTAGTGCTTGCCTGTGGCTCACCTGAAGGGGCTAGGGTGGTGCCAGCCGCAGATGCAAAGGCCTCCGCACACCCGCAGGCAGCGGCCCTTCCTGAGGCCTTGACAGAGACAGGAACTGTGTAGGAAAAGCTGTGGTGAGGGCCATCCCCTCCAGATAGCAGAGCAGGGAAGGGCCGTCACCACTGAGTCACCCTGGGGTGGGAAGGCTCTGCTGCAAACCTGGAAACAGCGTGAGGCGAGGGGCCCTCAAAGCCACCGCCTGCTCACAGCCCCCCTGAGTCCAGGGAAGGCTCCCTCCTTCTTTCTCCTGGGGATCTCCTGCTGGGACTCCCCAAAGTCCAAAACCAACCAGAGGGAGGTCAAAGGAGTCCATGATGCACCCAGTGGACTGGGGTAGAGGTGTGTCCTCTGAGGAGCCAGGAGCACAGCCCCCGGGGGAAAGCTTGGCCCAGCTGGAGGTGACACCATGACTGGAAGACAGGGCCGTGGGAAGGATCAACACGCAGCAGGTGCAGAAGCCAGAGCTCAGGAGGAGAAAGACCCCACAGCCTCGACAAGAAAGGGAGGTGTGGGGAAGACCCCAAGGAGAGGCTGCAGGTGGGCTTGGCCCGCAGGAGAGCTATGGGCGGGACCTCAGTGTCACAGCCCAGGAGGAGCTGAGCCCTTGCCTGGGCCCCACCCTCCCCGGCCTGCACCCCTGCTGCACAACTATTCAGCTTGTGGGGGAAGACAGAGCCAGCTGCAGGCTGCGGGAAAAAGGACCTGTGCTTGCCCTCCTTTTAGGTCCCAGGGACTCCCCCATCACACCTGCGAGGAAGTTCCTGGGGGTCAGAGCCGCCTTGATCAAGCTTACGGTGAGCTTGAAAACCTTCAGACACACAGGCTAACCATCCTCATCAGGAAACCCTGGGAGATCTCAGAGAGGCAGAAGGGAGATGTGGAATTAGAAAATTTCATCCTCTGCTCCCCCTCTACTGGGAAAGCGAAAACCCACTCCTCAGAGCACGGGCATTTGCTGGGCACCCAATTAAACCTCAAAGGGCACTTGGAATTTGAATGAGTTCCCCAAATTGTCCCAAGTTATCCAACTGAATCAGAATTCAGGGTCTGTAATAAGACCCCGGGGGTGGCCCACACTGGATGGGCTGATCCAATGGCCGTGCCCAGCCCGTCTCTCGTGCTGCCTCCCCTACAAGAGCTGCCAGGTCACAAACTTGCTTCCCCCATCTCCCTCAGTGCTGGCGGGGCCAAGCACCCTGTGGCCAGTAAAGTGGAAAAGTAAAGACTTTTCCAGAAGTCTTCTGGAAAAGCATCTTCTTCTTAAGGAGGGCACAGGTCGCTGGCTTCTACCAGCCTCCCCAGGCTTCTGACTCCAGTTGCAGACCTGGAGCAGTGGCAGATGTCTCTGGAGCAGAAAGCCAACACTTTAAGGATGGTAGAGGAGCCGGGTCCCTGTGGGCACCCTTGAGCCACTTCCTGGGAAGTGCCCACCTGCCAACCTCTTATGACGGGAGACCCCTGTTTTTTTAACCGGCTGTTGACTGATCTAACAGATGAACAGACTCCAACGTAGGCCCCAGGCGTGGCTTTGTGTGGCCCACTGTGTCTCTCACAGCAGGTTTCCCTCCTGTGCAGTGGGCCTGATTCCTGCATCATGGAGTGTCTTATCAGCTCAGGAGGCTATCACAAAATAGCACAGACTGGGTGGCTTATTTCTCACAGTTCTGGAGGCTGGGAAGTCCAAGATCCGGGTGCCAGTAGCGGGCTTTCTCCCTGGTGTGGAGATGGCTGTCTTCCTTCTGTTTCTGCACATGGTGGAGATGTTCTCTCTCTCTCTTCTCTCTCCTCTCTCTCTTCTTAAAAAGTCACAAATCCAGCTGGGTGCCGTGACTCAGGCCTGTAATCCCAGCACTTTGGGACACCGAGGTGGACGGATCACCAGAGGTCAGGAGTTCGAGACCAGCCTGGCCAACATGGTGAAACCCCAACTCTACTAAAATCACAAAAATTAGCCGGGTGTGGTGGTGAGCACCTGCAGTCCCAGCTACGTGGGAGGCTGAGGCAGGAGAATCGCTTGAACCCAGGAGGTAGAGGTTTCATTGAGCTGTGATTGTGCCACTGCACTCCAGCCTGGGTGACAGAGCGAGACTCCATCTCAAAACAAAAAGGTTACTAATCCTATCGTGGAGGCTCCCCACTTATGACCTAATCGCCTCCCAAAGGCCACACTTCTTCCTACCATCGTGTTGGGGGTTGGGCCTCAACATATAAATTTGGGGATGTGGGGACTAAATTCAGTCTGTGGAGATCAGACAGGAGACCGAGAAGCGTGAGTGCTTGGTGTCATGATGGGTGGATAAATGTAGATGATTTCCTAGTAATCACCAATTTCTTCCAGACATAACCCCCTGCCTTCTGGATAGCACATTGGGGGAAGACGAGGAGTACTCTTTTTTTTTTTTTTGTCTTATCTCTAAGAAAGGATGGGATGGGGTGGGCGCAGTGGCTCATACCTGTAATCCCAGCACTGGCTGAGGCTGAGGCAGGTGGATCACGAGGTCAGGAGATCAAGATCATCCTGGCTAACACAGTGAAACTCCGTGTCTACCAAAAATACAAAAAAATTAGCCAGATGTGGTGGTGGGCGCCTATAGTCCCAGTTACTCAGGAGGCTGAGGCAGAAGAATGGAGTGAACCCGGGAGCTGGAGCTTGCAGTGAGCCGAGATTGTGCCACTGCACTCCAGTCTGGGTGACAGAGCAAGACTCCAAACAAAAAAAAAAAGGGAAGGAAGGAAGGAAGGAAGGGAGGAAGGGAGGAAGGGCCTGAGAACAGCCGCATGGCCTAGGGTCGCTGAGAGTGGGACTGGAGGTCTGTGGTCTCAGAAGCAAACTTCTGTTTTTTTTTTTTTATTATTATACTTTACATTCTAGGGTACATGTGCACAACGTGCAGGTTTGTTACATATGTATACATGTGCCATGTTGGTGTGCTGCTCCCATTAACTTGTCATTTACATTACGTATATCTCCTAATGCTGTCCCTCCCCCCTCCCCCCACCCACAACAGGCCCCAGTGTGTGATGTTCCCTTTCCTGTGTCCAAGTGTTCTCATTGTTCAATTCCCACCTATGAGTGAGAACATGCGGTGTTTGGTTTTTTGTCCTTGCGATAGTTTGCTGAGAATGATGGTTTCTAGCTTCATCCATGTCCCTACAAAGGACATGAACTCATCCTTTCATATGGCTGCATAGTATTCCATGGTGTATATGTGCCACATTTTCTTAATCCAGTCTATCATTGATGGACATTCGGGTTGGTTCCAAGTCTTTGCTATCGTGAATAGTGCTGCAATAAACATACGTGTGCATGTCTTTATAGCAGCATGATTTATAATCCTTTGGGCATATACCCAGTAATGGGATGGCTGGGTCAAATGGTATTTCTAGTTCTAGATCCTTGAGGAATCGCCACACTTTCTTCCACAATGGTTGAACTAGTTTACAGTCCCACCAACAGTGTAAAAGTGTTCGTATTTCTCCACATCCTCTGCAGCACCTGTTGTTTCCTGACTTTTTAATGATCACCATTCTAATTGGTGTGAGATGGTATCTCATTGTGGTTTTGATTTGCATTTCTCTGATGGCCAGTGATGATGAGCATTTTTTCATGTGTCTGTTGGCTTCATAAATGTCTTCTTTTGAGATGTGTCTGTTCATATCCTTCATCAACTTTTTGATGGGGTTGTTTTTTCTTGTAAATTTGTTTGAGTTCTTTGTAGATTCTGAATATTAGCCCTTTGTCAGATGAGTAGATTGCAAAAATTTTCTCCCATTCTCTAGGTTGCCTGTTCACTCTGATCATAGTTTCTTTTGCTGTGCAGAAGTTCTTTAGTTTAATTAGATCCCATTTGTCAATTTTGGCTTTTGTTGCCATTGCCTTTGGTGTTTTAGACACAAGTCTTTGCTCATGTCTATGTCGTGAATGGTATTGCCTAGGTTTTCTTCTAGGGTTTTTATGGTTTTAGGTCTAACGTTTAAGTCTTTAATCCATCTTGAATTAATTTTTGTATAAGGTGTAAGGAAGGGATCCAGTTTCAGTTTTCTACATATGGCTAGCCAGTTTTCCCAGTACCATTTATTAAATAGGGAATCCTTTCCCTATTTCTTGTTTTTGTCAGGTTTGTCAAAAATCAGATGTTTGTGGATGTGTGGTATTACTTCTGAGGGCTCTGTTCTGTTCCATTGGTCTATATCTCTGTTTTGGTATCAGTACCATGCTGTTTTGGTTACTGTAGCCGTGTAGTATAGTTTGAAGTCAGGTAGCATGATGCCTCCAGCTTTGTTCTTTTTGCTTAGGATTGACTTGGCAATGCGGGCTCTTTTTTGGTTCCAAGTGAACTTTAAAGTAGTTTTTTTCAATTATGTGAAGAAAGTCATTGGTAACTTGATGGGGATGGCATTGAATCTATAAATTACCTTGGGCAGTACGGCCATTTTCATGATATTCGTTCTTCCTATCCATGAGCATGGAAAGTTCTTCCATTTGTTTGTGTCCTCTTTTATTTCATTGAGCAGTGGTTTGTAGTTCTCCTTGAAGAGGTCCTTCACATCCCTTGTAAGTTGGATTCCTAGGTATTTTATTCTCATTGAAGCAATTGTGAATGGGAGTTCACTCATGATTTGGCTGTTATTGGTGTATAAGAATGCTTGTGATTTTTGCACGCTAATTTTGTATCCTGAGACTTTGCTAAGATGATGGGGTTTTCTAAATATACAATCATGTCATCTGCAAACAGGGACAATTTTACTTCCTCTTTTCCTAATTGAATACCCTTTATTTCTTTCTCCTGACTGACTGACCTAGCCAGAACTTCCAACACCATGTTGAATAGGAGTGGTGAGAGAGGGCATCCCTGTCTTATGCCAGTTTTCAAAGGGAATGCTTCCAGTTTTTGCCCATTCAGTATGATATTGGCTGTAGGTTTGTCATAAATAGCTCTTATTATTTTGAGATACATCCCGTCAATACCTAATTTATTGAGAGTTTTTAGCATGAAAGGCTGTTGAATTTTGTCAAAGGCCTTTTCTGCATCTATTGAGATAATCATGTGGTTTTTGTCTTTGGTTCTGTTTATATGCTAGATTACGTTTATTGATTTGTGTATGTTGAACCAGCCTTGTATCCCAGGGATGAAGCCCACTTGATCAGGGTGCATAAGCTTTTCGATGTGCTGCTGGATTCGGTTTGCCAGTGTTTTATTGAGGATTTTTGCAACGATGTTCATCAGGGATATTGGTCTAAAATTCTTTTTTGTTGTGTCTCTGCCAGGCTTTGGTATCAGGATGATGTTGGCCTCATAAAATGAGTTAAGGAGGATTCCCTCTTTTTCTATTGGTTGTAATAGTTTCAGAAGGAATAGCACCAGCTCCTCCTTGTACCTCTGGTAGAATTCACCTGTGAATCTGTCTGGTCCTGAACTTTTTTTGGTTGGTAGGCTATTAATTATTGCCTCAATTTCAGAGCCTGGTATTGGTCTATTCAGAGATTCAACTTCTTCCTGGTTTAGTCTTGGGAGGGTGTGTGCGTCCAGGAATTTCTCCATTTCTTCTAGATTTTCTAGTTTATTTGCGTAGAGGTGTTGATATTATTCTCTGATGGTAGTTTGTATTTCTGTGGGATCAGTGGTCATATCCCCTTTATCATTTTTTGTTGCGTCTATTTGATTTTTCTCTCTTTTCTTCTTTATTAGTCTTGCTAGCAGTCTATCAATTTTGTTGATCTTTTCAAAAAACCAGCTCCGAGATTCATTGATTTTTTGAAGGGTTTTTTGTGTCTCTATCTCCTTCAGTTCTGCTCTGATCTTAGTTATTTCTTGCCTTCTGATAGCTTTTGAATGTGTTTGCTCTTGCTTCTCTAGTTCTTTTCATTGTGATGTTAGGGTGTCAATTTTAGATCTTTCCTGCTTTCTCTTGTGGGCATTTAGGGTTATAAATTTCCCTCTACACACTCCTTTAAATGTGTCCCAGAGATTCCGCTATGTTGTGTCTTTGTTCTCATTGTTTTCAAAGAACATCTTTATTTCTGCCTTCATTTTGTTATGTACCCGGCAGTCATTGAGGAGCAGATTGTTCAGTTTCCATGTAGTTGAGCAGTATTGAGTGAGCTTCTTAATCCTGAGTTCTAGTTTGATTGCACTGTGGTCTGAGAGACAGTTTGTTACAATTTCTGTTCTTTTACATTTGCTGAGGAGTGCTTTACTTCCAACTATGTGGTCAATTTTGGAATAAGTGTGATGTGGTGCTGAGAAGAATGTATATTCTGTTGCTTTGGGGTGGAGAGTTCTGTAGATGTTTGTTAGGTCTGCTTGGTACAGAGTTCAGTTCAATTCCTAGATATCCTTGTTAACTTTCTGTCTCATTGATCTGTCTAATTTGACAGTGGGGTGTTAAAGTCTCCCATTATTATTGTGTGGGAGTCTAAGTCTCTTTGTAAGTCTCTAAGGACTTGCTTTATAAATGTGGGTGCTCCTGTATTGGGTGCATATATATTTGGGACAGTTAGCTCTTCTTGTTGAATTGATCCCTTTACCATTATGTAATGGCCTTCTTTGTCTCTTTTGCTCTTTGTTGGTTTAAAGTCTGTTTTATCAGAGACTAGGATTGGAACCGCTGCCTTTTTTATTTTCCATTTGCTTGGTAGATCTTCCTCCATCCTTTTATTTTTTGCCTATGTGTGTCTCTGCACATGAGATGCATCTCCTGAATACAGCATACTGATGGGTCTTGACTCTTTATCCAATTTGCTAGTCTGTGTCTTTTAATTGGAGCATTTAGCCCATTTACATTTAAGGTTGATATTGTTATGTGTGAATTTGATCCTGTCATTATGATGTTAGCTGGTTATTTTGCTCATTTGTTGATGCAGTTTCTTCCTAGCATCGATGGTCTTTACAATTTGGCATGTTTTTGCAGTGACTGGTACCAGTTGTTCCTTTCCATGTTTAGTGCTTCCTTCAGGAGCTCCTGCAGGGCAGACCTGGTGGTGACAAAATCTCTCAGCATTTGCTTGTCTGTAAAGGATTTTGTTTCTCCTTCACTTATGAAGCTTAGTTTGGCTAGATATGAAATTCTGGGTTGAAAATTCTTTTCTTTAAGAATGTTGAATATTGGCCCCCACTCTCTTCTGGCTTGTAGAGTTTGGAAGCAAACTTCTTAAAGGCAGGAAAACCAATGGTGCCTTTATCAGAGCTTAGCTGTATCTTTACAGATAACAGTGGTAGTGAGGGGATGAAACGTTCTAGTCCCTGCAGCTCCCTGCTCCACCCTCACTGGCACTCCCAACACCCCCTGCAGAGGTGAACAGGCTCTAGAAAAGCCCTAACGTGGAGTATGACCAGGGTGAGAGTGCAGCATTCTGAAGACAGAGATCTCAGTTTGGTTGATAAAAAAGAGATATTTAAGCCGGGTGCAGGGGCTCATGTCTGTAATCCCAACAATCTGGGAGGCCAATGCAGGCAGATCACTGGAAATCAGGAGTTCAAGACCAGCCTGGCCAATATGGTGAAACCCCGTCTCTACTAAAAATACAAAAATTAGCCAGGAGTGGTGGCAGGTGCCAGTAATCCTAGCTTCTCGGAAGGCTGAGGTGGGAGAATTGCTTGAACCCGGGAGGCAGAGGTTGCAGTGAGCCAAGATCGAACCACTCCACTCCAGCCTGGGCAACAGAGCGAGACTCTATCTCATAAAAAAGGAGAGATATTTGGCTAGAAAAGAGATTAGGAGTCCACTGCAAAAATGTAAATATGGTCTGCATATTATACAATATTCATAGACGAATAATAAAGTTATTCAGTCCAATACAGGCTCTGTGGCTATCCAAGAGCAAGTCCTCCTTTTTGCAAATATGTAGGGCAAAGTGTTGTGAGGTCAGCAGCTTGCTTTCAAATCATTTCAAAAAAATATAGAGATATAGACAGAGAGATGGAAAGAGAAATGAAATGAACATGACAATCACTGAAGAGTTGGCGAATCAGAGTAAAGTGTGTTTATTGCACTACTCTTTTGGCTTCTGGTTGAATTATTGCTATTATTACTATTACTATTATTTTTGAGACAAAATCTCCTCCTGTTGCCCAGGTTGGAGTGCAGTGGTGCGATCTCGGCTCACTGCAACCCCCGACTCCCGGGTTCAAGAGATTCTCCTGCCTCAGCCACCTAAGTAGCTGGGATTACAGGTGCGCACCACCAGGCCTGGCAAATTTCTGTATTTTTAGTAGAGACGGGGTTTCACCATGTTGGTCAGGTTGGTTTTGAACTCCTGGCCTCATGATCCACCTGCCTCGGCCTCCCAAAGTGCTGGGATTACAGATGTGAGCCACTGCGCCCAGCTGAAAAGTTTTGAGACAGAATGTTGAGGAGAAAAGCAGGAGCTGCTAGGCCCTCTGCTGCAGCCCCTGACTTTGAAGGCATGTGTCCTGGACAGTCCTGGCGTTCTGGGCACTGCCCTCCCACCCTGCTCCAGTCCCGGGTGGGCGTCTCCTGTGGATCAAGTGCCTTGCAGAGCCCTCTTCAGCACCCAGGAGGTGTTTATGTGGCAGCCCCATGAGAGGCAGGAGGCTGCTTCGCACTTTAGGATGAGGGCGCCAGGCATTTGGGGCAGTGCAGCCAGGACTCCAGCCCAGCCTCTCCCCCGGCACGGCGCCCCTTGGGCAGCCCCTGGGGGCCACAGAAGCTCCTTGACTGCAGCTGCATGCTTCTCACCATGTTCCCCTGACACACCGGACCTGAGATCTTCCCCGGGGCAGCCCACTCTGTTGACCAGGGCTGCAAGGTGGCCTGCTGCGAGAACCAATGGCAGGGCCGCCAGCTGCCCACCAGGTCTCCCCCAAGAGGTCTGTCCCTGAAGACTCAGAGAGTCAGCAGAGGGTGCTGAAGCTGAGCCGTGAGGCTGCTGGGAGAGGAAGCTCTGGGGTGCTAAGAGCCAAAGGGGCAAAGCCAGCAGAGATGGGCAGCCACAGCATCTGCAGGAGAAAGGATGGGAGCCAGGAAAGGGGGCTGCCCATGGCAGTCACTGCCAGGTGGTCTTCCTGTCCAAGCATCCAGTTGTCCTTTCCCAGGCCTTGTTCCTGCAGGTCCCTCCAGCAGAACTCCCAAAGTCCACCAGTGAGCTCTGCTCACTGCATACTTGCAAGGAGCTGCGCTGGGTCCAGACGTGGCACTGGAGAGGGCTGTATGTGCGAGGGGCAGCCCTGCCGCAGGAAAAGAGGACCTCCTTCTTCTCTCTCATAATGCAGCTGGAGGATGCAGCAGGGTGGGTGCAGCATCTCCTCTGCCTGTGGGGGGCTCCTGGACCACCAGCAAGGTTCTGGGTCCCGGGCAGTGGGTGGAGGGAGAACAGAAGGCAGCAAGACCTCCTCCCTTGGAAATGATAGATATTGTGCTGGGCCCTTAGATCCTACGGACGGACCCAAATGTGGTCTCGTGGCACACCCAGCTGCCAGGGAGGTTGGCGAGTCAGGGATTTTTATTTGTTTCCCCCTTGTCTCTGCTCAGAGGCCCTTGGGAAGATACACCCGCAGTGAAGCAAGGCTCTCAGGAGCGGTCATCCTCGATGTGTCCCTCTGGGAAGTGGCCTTTGGTTGCAATCTCTGGAGCTGACTCCTGAATCACAGAAATTCCTCCTCTGCCAGGGCAAATTCCACAGCATGCAGGGTTCTAAAGAAAAGATACATCTCACCTTGGCACTTGTGAAATTACAGCTTATTTTTTAAAAGAAAAATCTCTATTCTCATAAAGAAATTTGGTTTCCTGGAAGGAGGTAGGGAGACTGGGTTGTGGTGTCTTGGGCTTCCCCAAAGTCCTTATGAATCAGACACCATCAAACGTCAGCATGGAGAGGGCTCAGCCCTGTCAGCTCTCTGTGACAGACTGTGCTTCCTAAAGAATGCCACACTGCTGTCTCCAGTTCCACAGGCTCCTCTAGTCCCTTGTAATTCTTCCACCAAGAGGTGGAATCTACATCCCCATTCCCTTGAACTTAGGTGGATCACTGTATCTGCCTAACCCACGTGACTTCTGAATGCCAGGTTGTAAAAATGTCATGCACTTCTGCCTTGATCTCTTGAGACACCTGCTCTTAGAACACAGCCCACCTATACTGTGAGGAAGTGCAAGCAGCCTATCTAGAGGTTAAGGACAAAATGCCCAATCTCACAGATGTGGCTGATCTCCTGTTAAACAACTAGGACCAGTGTGAACCCACCATCATGAAAGAGAGTCTTCCTGTCCCAGCTAAGCCATCCCAACTGACTCTGCATGGAACCAAGATGAGCCATCCTCTCTAAGCCTTGTCCAAATAGCAGAGCTGTGAGCAAAATAAACGGCAGTCATAGCTGGGCGCGGTGGCTCATGCAAATAATCTCAGCACTTTGAGAGGCCAAGGCAGGAGGATCATTTGAGTCTGGGAGGTTGAGGCTCCAGTGAGCTGTGACTGTGCACTCCAGCCTGGGCAACAGAAAAAGACCTCGTCTCAAAAAAGTAAAAATAGAAGTAGGCCAGGCATGGTGGCTCATGCCTGTTATCCCAGTACTTTGGGAAGTTGAGGTGGGTGGATCGCTTGAGTCCAGGAGTTTGATACCAGCCTGGGCAAAATAGTGTGACCCCATCTCTAGTTTAAAAAAAAAAATGAAAAAAATAAATAAATGGCAGTTGTTGTTTCAAGCCACTAGGTGTGTAGTGGATCTTACGCAGCAATGGTAAGCCATTTCAAATGAGGAAACTGAGCTGTAGAAAGCAGAGGTGATTTGCATGCATTTCCACAGAGGGGTGGTGGCAGACACATGGCTCCAGGACCCTGGACTGCAGTTCTGGTGCTCCAGGATGGCCGGGCAGGAGAGAAATATGTATTCTGGCTGCTGGTGGAGAGGATCAAAGACCACCTAACTCTTCTGGAGATGAGCCCTCAGAGATCAGAGGGGGCTGTATGCCAATGAAGGTGTTCTGGTCTGCTAATTACCTGAGGGTCCTTCAGGGCAGGCCTGGACTTCTTCCAAAATGACAAACTTGGAGTCAGGACTGGGCTAAGAGCTGTTCTATCCATTCCCTCTCTCACATCCTAGAGCAGAGCCCCTCCCTGCCTCACCCAGCCCTGTCTCCAGGCAGATATCAATGATCTTAGAGTATATGTAAGTTCTGTATACCCAATGGCCACAGCTGATTGGACTGGGGTGGGCCCCAGACCTCAAAGTTGGCCCATCTTTAGGTGGCCTGTGACTTAGTCTGGCAGAAGAGGTTATGCCAAAATGGATTATTATGATTATATGGGTCAGTTTTCTTCAGCAACTTAATTTATAGATACCAAGAAAACTAGGTCATTTGCAGAAGGACATGATGAAGGAAGAGGGCCTAGAAATACCATGATGGAGTCTACATAAGCCAGTTGTGAAAAAAAGAACTATGGTGAGCTTATCTTTTAGGATCTGTGGGGTGTTGTTTGTTTGTTTTTGTTGTTGTTGTTTTGAGATGGAGTTTTGCTCTTGTTGCCCAGGCTGGAGTGCAATGGTGCGATCTCAGCTCACTGCAACCTCCGCCTCCCAGATTCAAGCAATTCTCCTGCCTCAGGCTCCTAAGTAGCTGGGATTACAGGTGCCTGTCACCATGCCCAGCTAATTTTTTGTAATTTTAGTAGAGACAGGGTTTCACCATATTGGCCAGGCTGGTCTCGAACTCCTGACCTCAGGTGATCCACCCACCTCAGCCTCCCAAAGCACTGAGATTATAGGAGTGAGCCACCGTGCTCGGCCAGGATCTGTGTTTATCTGGAAATAACCTTGGCTTAAATATCAAGAAATGTGAGTTCCCCAACCCCCTCAATAAAAGAAACTCAGTGTTAGGCAGTTTAAGTAAGTTATGGGAGGCTCCATAATGTCACCAGGGACCCAGGCTTCATTCAGCTTTCCCTTTGATTTTTAGCATATGATTTCCAGACTCAGAGTTGCTTCATACTCACGAAATGGCTGCTGGAGTACCAGCTATCACATCTGCATTCCAAACAGCCAGTAACAGGAAGAGGCAAAGGGCGCATTTTAGCTACTTGTTCCCATTTTTAAAAAGTTTTTGGCAAGCGTTACCTAACACCTTCTCAGTAACCTCCAGTTCTTTCAAGGGAGGCTGGGGAATGTAGGTTTTTAGCCAGGTACTTTGCTGCTTAGAAAACAGTTACAGAAGGAAAGGAGTAACAGATACTGGGTAGGTGTGGTGGTTTTGAAACATGTTTCCAAATGTGTGGAAGTTTCTCCCTTCAAAAGGCAGAGCCGAATTTCCCTCCCTTTGAATCTGGGCCAGACTTAGTAACTCAGAAGAGCCAACTAATAAATAGGGGAAAAGTGATGCTCTGTGGTGTCTGAAGCTAGGCCATAAAAAGAACAGTTGTCCCCTGGTTCTCCCTCTTGATCACTTGCTCTAGGTCAGGAAAGCCAGCTGCCATGTTATGAGGATGCTCAAGCAGCTCTGTGGAAAAGTCCAAGTGAGAAGGAACTGAGGTTTCCCATTAACAGCCAATGCCAACTTTCCAGTCGTGTGAGTTACTGTCATGGAAGCAGATTCTCCAACCCCAATTTGGGGCAACTGCAGCCCCAGTCAATGTCATGACTATAATCTCATGAGAAACCCCAAGTCAGCATCCCCCAATGTAGCCACTCCCAAATCCACAGAAACTGCAAGCATGGTAGTAAATGTTTATTGTTACTTTGAGCCACTAAGTTTTGGTGTATTTGGTTACGCAGCAATAGCTGCCTAACAGTAAACAATGAGCAGTGGCCGTCATAATCTACAAAAAGAGAAAACTAGTCTGTTGATGGCAGAAAAGAGCAAAGAAATGGTTCTTTCCTGAAGAAAATGAAGGTTATCAGCTAGGGTCAAATGCCCTCCTATCAACAAAGATCTCTTCTCCGGCTCACTCTTCTGTTGCCCTTGACCGAGCCTAGATGCTACCGACTGGTACTCACTTTAGCAGTAACAAAAGAAAAAACCACTTCATGTGTATCAGAGCAGCTAACCCTTGCCATCTTTCAGCTCTAGATGCAAACAGCCCAGAATTCAAGGCAGTCATAGCCTACATTGTTCATGATAAATCCTCCCAATCCCATTAATGAGAACACTCATTAGACAGGATTCCCATGACAGCCCAGAATGAACCAGCCTGGCTCTCCCTGAATTGATCTGGTAAGTCCCTGCACTAATTGGCCAGCTTCCTGTAGGCTGGCGGTAGGGGCACCAGTGTGAGGTGAAAGGATTCTAGGCCGAGAGCCTGGGCTCTGCATCTTGCTTCATGTAGCTCTAGAAGTCTCTTGGCCTGACTGAGGCTTGGTTTTCTCACCTGGAAATGGGAATGAGTGGCACCTTCCGTGTAGAGTTCCTGTGTGTGTGTCAGTGTGCCTGGTGAACACTGATGGCTGGGGGCTTATTGCTATTGACCAGAAGCTTGGCAGGAATCTCAGAGTCAATGGGATAAAATGCAGCATTTGACCCTGAGACCCAAGCGGGGAGTGGATCACCAGTTACGAATGGCAGACAACCAAGGAGTGAGAGTGGGAGGGGTCACGTAGAATGGACAATTGTCATCAAGCCTGGAGATCTTCCCAGATCAGGAGGGAGGGCAGGGATCCCATGTCAGTTGTCATGTTTAGGAGCGGGAGCCATCTGCTCTGGCAAGCCTAGAAGGGATCGTCCGTCATTTTAACATGCTTCCCTCGTACATTTGTTGCAGACGCTGTAAATACCCCTCGGGTGTTTCTATGGCTCAGATTCAGAAGCATTGCTGGTTTTAATCTTTCCCTGTGTAAATGTGCACCAGATGCGAAGTTGGCTTTTGTCCTTTACAACTTGATCAATTATTTTGCACTCTGGACTACTGGGAGACAGGGCATAAAAACACAGTTTTCTACACCAACCCCATGTCATACGACAGAAAATGGCTTGTCCTTTGTAAAACGCCAAACTGTAAGCGACTGAGATGAGGTTTTTGATCAGAAATTCCTCATCCAACAACCCCATTCCGACACGGTCAGGCTTGAGGGCTGTAAAAACTTTGGGGTCTAAGCCCTCCTTGGATGGAAGGCTTCCTTGGTGACATTATAAGTACGTCAGGACACAGGTCAAAAGCAGAGAGGAGAGTCGGGCGGGGCGGGGCTTAAGCGCTTACACATGACTCCTGGGCTGAGGAGGACATTGCCTGCCTTCTGAGTTGGGGGGCACTGAGCGCTGACATTATGAGACATCCTGGATAAACCAAACTACCCTCAGCTCCAGGCTGGACTCTGTGAGCGGAAGCAGGGCTTGCAGGCAATGGCTGCCCTGGGAAGAAGGGAGGACAGTGCCCAGACTGGGCATCTCACAGCCTGGCTGTCACCAGGAAGCCTAGAGAGCAACACTCCAGAAAAATGTCCAGCCCCATTCTACCTGGTACCTGTTGTTTTTCTTCCATCCCAGTTTCCACATTGATTCCGGGAGGCTAAGTCCCAGTAACAGGTGGACCCCAATGTCTACTGCGGCTCAAACACAGTGATGGTTCGGAAGCATGTTCTTGACCAAAAGACTTTTGGGCCCAGGCTCGTTCTATTTGGTGGCTCCATCATCCCCTAGAGCTTTGTTGCCATAAGCATGCAGATGGCAGGTGGGGAAGGGAAGCTGCAGCATAGAGACCTGCTCTCTTAAAAGCCCCAGTGCAGAGGTGACAGGCAGCCCCTCCACCCATACTCCCATGTTGAGACTTAGTCACCTGGTCACACCTAACGACAAGGTGTCTGGGAAGGCCGGGTGCTGTGGCTCACAGCTGTAATCCCAGCACTTTGGGAGGCCTGGGCAGGCTAACATGGTGAAACCCCATCTCTCCTAAAAATACAAAAATTAGCCGGGCGTGGTGGTGGTCACCTGTAATCCTAGCTACTCAGGAAGCTGAGGCAGGAGAATCACTTGAACCCAGGAGGCAAAGGCTGCAGTGAGCAGAAATTGTGCCACAGTACTCCAGCCTGAGCAACAGAGCGAGGCTCCGTCTGAAAAAAAAGTGTCTGGGAAGTGAACTGAGTCGCAACTGTGGAAAGAGAGGAGAGATTTCACTGAGCAGCTAGTGCTCTCTGATCCCATCTTCTGATTTTCGTTTTTCCTTACATCTAAGTTAAACATGCACATTACTTGAAGAGTCAGATAGTTCTACCAGGTTTGTTAGGAAACACAACAGTCCTTCCCTCTTTTCCTCCCCTTTCCCTCCCCAGAAATGATCTCTTTTTTCTCTTTTACTTAATTATTTCCATGACTCAAACAGCATGGGTATTCGTTTTCCACTGCTGCATAACAGAACAGCACAAGCTTAATGGCTGGAGACAGCAACGGTTTAGTCTCTCGAGGGTCTGTGATCAGAAGCCTGGGCATGGTGCAGCTGGGTTTTCTGCTCAGGGTCTCATGAAGCTAAAATCAAGCCTATTACCCAGGCTGTGTTCTCTGCAGCTTGGGTCCTTGTGCAAGCTCCATATGGTAGGAGTCTTCTTTGTGGCTAGAGGGCTGAGGTCTCCATTTCAGTTGACTGCCATCCGGGGGCCAGTGTCAACTACCAGAGGCTGCCGGAGCTCCTTGCTGTGTGGCCCCTTTGTCTTTAAAGCCAGCAATAGACTCTTCCTCACCTCAAATCACTGTCAGGCTTCTACTCTCTCTGAGCTTCCTGTCTCTGACCTTTGCCCCAGATTGAAAGGGCTCATGGGATTATCACAGGCCCACCCAGATACTGTCTCCCTATCTTCCAGTCAACTGATTTGGGACCTTGATCACATCTGCAAAACCCCTCACAGAAACACCGAGTGTTTGGGAGAAAGAAGGTGAGCACAGACCACAGGCAGGATGCTGGCACCATCTTAGAATTCTGCCAACCACAGCACGATTGCATCACTGCTTCAGTTTGGAGCCGTGTCGGTTGACTTCCTTGGAGCTGTGTCTGTTGACTTCCCATTATGTATGTAGATAGGGACTTCCCTCCCACCCCTCTGCTATGTGTACACCTGAGTGCCCCATTCCCCTACCAGATCCATGCAGAAAAGCTTACTAGATCAGTGTTCAGTATTCATCATTACCATTACGAAAACACTATTTGCAACTGTGCCAAGTAGTCAACTATAACGGACTTTCCTTTTCTCTTCTTTGGAGCTCTTTATTGTCTTTTCTCTTCATTTAGTTTTCTATCTACTTATTATTTCAATCCAAAACCCTTCACCAGTTTTCTCAATCTTCTCAAGTCAGATTGGGTATTGGAGAAACTCTTGATGTGTCCCTGAATAGCTCAGTTCCTTGCCTTCTGGGGACATCATGGGTCTACTGCTGGCACCCTGTGAATAAGATGGCGTCTTAGTCTGTTCAGGCTGCTATTACAAAATCACCACAAACTGGGAGGCTTATGAACAACAAAAATTTATATCTCACAGTTCTGGAGGCCGGAAAGTCCAAGAACAAGGAGCTGGCAGATCCGGTGTCTGGTAAAGCCCTGCTTTCTGGTTCATAGAAGGCCATCTCCTTACTATAACCTCACATGGTGGAAGGGCCAGGGAGTACCCTGGGAGTACTCTAGGGTCTTATTTATTTATTTATTTATTTACAGACAGTCTTGCTCACCTAGGCTGGAGTGCAGTGGAACGATCTCAGCTAACTGCAACCTCTGCCTCCTAGGTCCAAGTGATTCTCCTGCCTCAGCCTCCCAAGTAGCTGGGATTACAGATGTGCACCACCAAGTCTGGCTAATTTTTGTACATTTTTTTAGTAGAGACAGGGTTTCACCATGTTGGCCAGGCTAGTCTTGAACTCCTGACCTCGAGTCATCCACCTGCCTCGGCATCCCAAAGTTGCTGGTATTATAGGCGAGAGCCACTGCGCCCTGCCTGGGGTCTCTTTTCTGAGGACACTAATTCCACTCATGAGGGCTCTGCTCTCATGACCTAATTACCTCTCAAAGATCTCTCCTCTAACTATCGTTACATTGGGATTAAGATTTCAACATATGAATCCTGGAGAAACACATTCAGTCTTTAGTAGACGGTCCATGTGAGCAGTTACGAGCAGAAATGATGTGTGTTACTTCTGGGCCAATGCAAGACCTTACAGAAAGTCCCTTTTTCCTCTGCCATGGTGACTGTCAGAGAGTGGCTGCTTTGTTGATCTGAGTGGTGGGGTAAGGATGATAGTGACAGAGAGCAAAGTCTCCATCCAACCCTCAATGTACTGAGAATTAGGCTTTTGCTATTTTAAGCCACTGAGCTTCAGGAACTATTTGTTACTGTAACATAACTTAGCTGATCGTGACTGATTCAGAGAATAGTAACCAGGAATGGGGCACTGCTGCAACAGAAACCAAGGTATGTGGCTGATCAAGCAGGTAGTGGGAAAATGGATTCTGAAGGCTGGAAGCATGGCCATCCATGTATTGAATGGCATAATATTTGGTAAATTGTCACACTGGATAACTTAAAAGCTTCAGGGAAAAGAGACTAAGGGTGTTACTCTACCATCAAAGACTGAGAGGCTCAGAGGATCTGCAATCAAGTTGAGAGAGAGGCATGTCTTGAAAAGTACTGTGAGTGGATACTGACAATGAAACCAAGTGGAAGCAAAGAGACTAGGTAAGATGTTAACTACATTTTCAAGAAACTTAGCAGTGCCCAAAATTAGGAGTAATACAACCTGTGGCTGGAACTTAAAATAACTCTTGGTCTCCAACCTTCTACAGGCAGAAAATGGGCTGAGAAAACTGCTCAGCCCACAAAAGCAAAAGGACATATTTCCCCAATGTCCACGTCACGTGCAGCCAAGGAGGATAACTGCAAAGGGAAGAACTTCCCGAGGGCGGAGCAAAGCCCCTGGTTGCCCCATCCCCAAACTCCACAGCAAGCAGATTTGAGACTATTCAAGGACTAGTCTCACTTTAGAGCAGGGGCCATATCTGCCCAGCAGGGTTTCAGGATTGCTACGGATACTGTCTACTGCATGGCTCCCCCTCCTCCCTTTTCTGAATTAGGCTGTTTGTTGTGTTATTCCATCTCTCTGTACTTCCAGCATTGGGTGTGCATATGAGCAGCGGGGGCCCAGACAATTCATCTTTAGGCCATAGGTCTCTAGACCAAGAGGAACCACATGAGCCACATGGAGAAGCCACTGTTCCTCCCACAGGGGTCCTGGGCTTTGAACTGGCTGCCACAGAATGTCCGTCACCTCAAATTCCTGTTATCCTGTCTCCGGCCTCTAGACCCGGACTAAAAAGGCATGTGAGATGGGTCAGGCCTACCTGGGGAGGGGTAAAATGTATTTCGTGTGTGGGAAAGAAGGGATAGCTAACAACCTGGGGTCCATGCTATCCCTTGTCTTCTGTGTGGCAACCAGCACATTCTACACAGAGGCTGCTCCATCAACCTGCTGTCCCCAGGTGCCTCCCTATGGACACGCAGCATGGCCAGAAATAAACCTTTGAGCTTTGCAGTGTGGCCCAGCCTCTCCCGACTGATACAGGGACTCTGTTCATCCTCTCTCTTGAAACTGTTCCTGGAGCTGCCGATCTGCTCCAGCCTGGGCTGCTGACCCTCTGCACCTGGCTGGGCAGCTGTCACCTGGGACTTCCTTTCCCTTCCATCCTGCAGTGACTTCCCTGCTTTCCGGATCACATGTCTCCCGCTTTCTTGGTTTACATCTTTGTTTTGATGAAGTGTAACCTCTGGTGACTTCCTACTGTGAGAAAGGATGCATGGGAGATAAAGTTTTTGAAATCTCATGCATCTGAAAATACTTGGTTTATAGTTTGGCTGGGTGAAGGTTGGAAAATAATTTTCCTTTTCATTTATTTCCCACGGCTTTGTTCCCTTCCTTCTAACTTCAACTGGTTGTCGTGGAAAGGCCCACGGTCATTCTGACCCGACTATCCGTATGTGACTTGTTTTAATATCAGGACACTTTTGTTCCCTGCACTCTGAAATTCACCAATGATATGTCTTGGCATAGAGCTATTTTTTCCCACTGTGTAGGGTTCTCTCCCTTTCAGCTTACATCCATGAAGACCTCTCTTGAATTAATAATTCATTGATGATTTTCTCTCTTGTGTTTTCCCTGATCACCTGTGGGGTCCCTATTCATTGATCAATGAAATTTTTTGGTTGGTCCACTCATTTAGCTTTTCTCTATTTTCCGTTTTTTTTTTTTTTTTTTTTTTTTTTTTTTAATTTCGGTTCTACTTTCAGGGAGATTTTTCACTTTTACATTTCTGCTACCTTGTAAACATCTCAAGAACACTTTTCTTTCCCTGAATGTTTCTGTATATATGTTCTTCCTTCACAGGTTGTATGTCTTTTAAAATTTAATGACATTATTGGTGGTTTTGTTGATGTTTACTTCCTTCTGCATGGACTGTTTCTTCCAACTTGCTTTTTTAAAACTCTATCCTAACTTTGTATTTCATGACATAGGGTTTCCTGAGATGCCGGTCAGCTCTGGCTGCCTGCTTGTATTTTGCCTGGGAGGGACTGAGAGACTGACAAGAACTTCTGTGCACATGAGTGGCGGTGTTAACTGTGGCCTTCCCTATCGGGTAGTCGGGCAGCCACAAATGTCAGAACGTCTGGGTGTTTCCCCTTGGCATGGTTGGCTCCCCCAGGAAAGACCCGTCTAGTCTCCTGGCTGCTTGCATTCTGAAATCCCAGAAAGGGGCTTGTGGGTCTCAGCATCCAGTATCCATGTGTGCATTTAATCGCCTGATCCTATTACTGTATGTCTGTCCTTAATTGTGCCTGGTGTCCACCCACCCCAGACGCTGCCTTTTACTTTTTTCAGGTCATAAATATCCAGCCTTTTGTCAGAACAAGGAAGGGGCACTTGTCAGGCTGCATGAAATTGGGGTGCAAATATGGGCATCTGAGTGTTCCTCAAGCAGACGTTCTGCCAACCTTACTTTCACCCCAGTTTACTCTCACATTCTGAGGTACGTAGTGCCACCCATTAGTGAACCTTCTGGGTGATTCCATGGAGTATATTCTTAGCTTTCCTTCCTAGCTACTATCTCAGGGTTTCATTTTCTTGAATCTGCTAAGTATTTTAGCTTCAAAAACTGTGTTGCTGTTACTTCCTCTCTTGTTCTCTCTTTGTGGATTTCTGCCTTCTAACAAATGCTCCAGAAGGAAGTTAAAGTCAACACATACTAACCATCCACCAACTTTACCCAGAAACTCAACCACCCTTTCCGTCTTTAGTCTCTGTACTCCCCAAACACATCTGCTCTGCTTTTCTGTTGCTTCCATTTGAAATGAGACGGCCCAGTCCTCACATATACATAGGCCATCTCTGTCAAAATCTTACTTAGCAAAAAAAACATGGACTCTTAGCTACGAGATTTTCTCTGGGGAAGAGCTGTGTCTGTCCGGAAGACACTTCCATGCAGGTTTGGGAAAAAGTCAGTGAACACCACGACAATCATCAAACGCTTGGGTGGATTTTTGAGAAACCGGCCAGGGGGCTCAGTTTTCTATCCAGAATGCCACAGAATACAGTCAAAATTCTTTGGCACCCACATTCTTGGGAAACTCTTGGAGGTGGTGCATCAGTGCCGAGGACCCTTGGCCACGCAGGGCATCCCCTCACCCAAGGCAGGCCTGTTTTGTTCATGGCTATAGTAGTCCAATACCTAGAATTGTGCACACTCTAGTAGGCCTACCACTGTGTATGCTGGCTGGGGTGACCCAGTGGAGAGACGTGCCACCTTGAAGATTGGGGAGAATTCTGCTGGCTGGAAATGGGCCAGGAGGGTATGGGTGGCTGATAAGCTGGTGTAGGACCACTCCTTCCTTAAGAAGTGACTGACTGTGACATGTGGTGGGAATGGAGGAACATTCCGAATCATTATTTGGTCAGGACACACGTCTCTTAAATGTCATCAACACAATCTGCCTGGAAGAAACGTGATTTCTGCCAAGCACAGACCCTCCTAGAGGGCCCAGACCCAGCCCAGCACCTTTAGTCAACCCAGAAGGGAGCAACTCAATCAGCGAGACCGCATTTTAGGGTTTTAGTTACAGATACTGAGGGTGCTCAAACATCCATGCAATTTGCTGTTCACCATAACACGCAACCCGGAATGGCTGTTTCGGTCCCCCGTCGGTTACCTGAAAAGCAGTCTTACGGGGCCCCAACCCCAAATCAATTTGGTGAGAACCTGAACTCCGCTATTAACCTTAATTCTGGGAGAAGAATGGCACCCCCCTCCCACTGCTGGGGTTCACTGAGGGTGAGTGCCCGGGCTCCTTCATTCTCCAGGCTCCTGTCAGAACACAGCAAGGGTGGCCGACTCCTTCCAATGTCCATTAAGCACGATGCACCGGGGTGAGGCAGTAGGCGGTTTGCTGAGCCCGCTTCCGAGGCAGTGGGAAGTTATTCACCGTCGTCTCCGAGGACAGCCCAGGCCTGGAGAATGGCTGGGGCCGCGGGCTGGAGTAGGGGTTACCGGTGAGAGTCAAGGGCAAGTTGGCCAGGCCCGGGCCGGGGAGGCGAGGGCAGGACGCAGCCGAGCATTTCCTCCAAGAGGCCCAGACAGCGGGTGGGTGGGGCGCGGTGGGCGGGGTCCTCGCAGCTGGTGGCGTTTGAAGCCCCCCCGACCGCGGTGGGAGAGGGGCAGCCTAGAAGAGTTGGCAGCGGGCCTGGGGCGAGAGGGGGAGGAAGGGGCCCCGCGTTCCCTCAGCAGCGGCGCCGGCCGCCCTGGCACGTAGTTCGCTTCTGGAGGCACAGGCCGCGGTGGGCGCGCCACCCGGGCTGCCAGGCTCACCGCCAGCCGAGACCAGTCCTGCTCGGGCTGACCCGAGCTCAAGGGCAGCGCGGCCGCACACTGGACCCCGGCCGCCAGGAACGAGCCCGAGGAGTCTGTCCCTCCCGCAGGAACTGCCCCGCCCGGACTCCCGGAGCTCTGCAGGGCAAGGGCGTGGAGCGGGCGAGCGGCCTGAGGCTCTAGGCGCCGCCACCCGGCAAGCTGGCGGCTGAGGGCGCGGCGCGAGTGCTTTCCGCCCCCAGGCAGCCCCGCGCCCGGCCGAGCAGACACGCCTCCCCGCCGGCGCCCATCGCGGGAGGAACAAATGGCGCCCTCCAGAAAGCACTCCCCTCCACGCCGGGGGCGAAGGCTGTCCACCACACAAAAGCTCCGGCAGGGAAGTGCCCGCTGTGTCCCCACCGCGGGGGGTACGGGCAGCCGCTCCGCGCCGCGACTAGCCGGCCCACCGCCCCCGGACGTCATGCGTCACCGCGCCCCGCTCCAGTTTCCGCCCCTCCTCCCACCGGCCCAGGGGACACGCCCACTGGCGCGCGCAGGCCCCGGGACCGGGCACGCCCCTCTGACGGCCCGGATTGGCCTGGCCGTGCACTCACGGGCCAATGGCGTCCGTCCCGGCCCACGGTCACGCCCCCTTCCCCAGGCGCGGGCACGCGACCGCTCCGTTCCTCCGGTGCGCGCTCTGGGCTCCCCGCCCCCTCCGCGCGCGCAGCTCCTCGCGGCCGCCGCCGCCGCCTGTAACCTGCGCCGCCAGGATGTGGCTGGGGGCTGACGTCGGGTCCAGATGTGGCCCCGGCCCCGCCCACCCCCGGGGCCGGGCCGCCCACACCGAGCCGCGGCGCGCTCGGCAGCTGTCCCGCCTGCCACAATGCGCGGCGAAGCTGCGGCCGCAACTTGGCGTGGTGGTCCCTAACGTCGCCGCTCGGCATCCCTAGAACCGGCCGCCCCTGAGGACGCGCGGGGACCCCAGTCGTCCGCGCCCCCCATGCGCTCGCTCTTCGGTGCCCGGCCGGGCCGGCGCCTCGCAGACGCGGAGCCGCGCGGGTGACGGCAGAGGCGGCTGCGCGCCCAGCCCAGCCCAGCCCGAGGAGAGGGCGCGCCGCGCCCCCGCCCCCCGCCCGCTCTCCCGAGGCCGTGGGTGCGGATGCGCGGCTGACGCCTCGCAGCAAGAGCACCGCCGCCGGCCCCAGCCCGCAGCATGGCAGCCGCCGCCTATGTGGACCACTTCGCCGCCGAGTGCCTCGTGTCCATGTCGAGCCGCGCGGTCGTGCACGGGCCGCGTGAGGGGCCGGAGTCCCGGCCCGAGGGCGCGGCCGCGGTCGCCACCCCCACGCTGCCCCGCGTGGAGGAGCGCCGCGACGGTAAGGACAGCGCCTCGCTCTTCGTGGTGGCGCGGATCCTAGCGGACCTCAACCAGCAAGCACCGGCGCCCGTCCCGGCGGAGCGCAGGGAGGGCGCCGCGGCCCGGAAGGCGAGGACCCCCTGCCGCCTGCCGCCGCCCGCCCCCGAGCCCGCCTCCCCCGGCGCCGAAGGCGCGGCGGCCGCGCCCCCCAGCCCGGCGTGGAGCGAGCCAGAGCCCGAGGCGGGGCTGGAGCCCGAGCGGGAGCCGGGGCCCGCGGGGAGCGGCGAGCCCGGCCTCAGACAAAGGGGCCGGCGGGGCCGAAGTCGCGCCGACCTCGAGTCCCCGCAGAGGAAGCACAAGTGCCACTACGCGGGCTGCGAGAAAGTTTACGGGAAATCCTCGCACCTCAAGGCGCACCTGAGAACTCACACAGGTCAGTGGGGCGGCGCGGGCGCCCGGTTCGCGCGGACGGGGTCGGCGCGAGCTGCCCGACCACGCCCCCGGAGCCGCCGGCGGGGCGCGAGGTAGGGGCCGGGCGGGCCGGGACGCCCGGGGCTTCGCCCTTTCCCCCGCCGCTCCAACCCGCGGCTGGCCCCGCGCGCCTTGCGAGGCGGGTCCTGGCTCTTGGAGCCGGCGCCCGCCAGGCGACCGCGCCCCCGCCGGGCACGCCCCCTCCCCGGGCGCGCTCGGGTGGGGCCGCGGGGGCGGATGTAGTCATCTGGGTCGGGGGCGGGGACCCCGCCCGGCCGGGGGGCGGTGCTGGCAGGTGCGGACAGCCTGGGTGTGGACCGCAGGCGGCACTCGTGACGGTGGGGCGCCCGGTAGCGGGGGCAGGGGACGCTCTCCGGGGTCCCTCCTAGTCTCCTCCCTCGCCGCCCGGGCGCGCGCTCAGGAGGGGAGGGGCCGGCCCCCGGCGCGCGGCGGGCGAAGTTCACGTAGGGACAAGGCTTCCTTCGCCACTCGGCACATTCTCCGCTCTCTTCTTCTTGTAATTTTTCCAGCGCTCTAAGGTTTAATTTGTCGTAACCAGAGTCAGCGGCGGCGCTGGGCGATGCGGGGGGCGGTCCCGGCTCCCGCTCCCCGCCTGCGGCTCTTTGTGGGAGCCCCCGCCCAGCCGGCCGGCGGGGACGCGCCCGGCCTTAGGGCTCTTCGGCCTCGCAGCTCCCTCTGGAAAGGAATGCCCTGGCTGCTGCCTGTCCTCTGTGCTGACCTCTCGCCTGCCCACCTCTTACCTGTTCTGGGCCGGTGCGCGGCGGGCGGCACCTGCGCCAGGGCGGGCGCTGAGCCTCCAGCCTGGGGATCACCGCCCGCCCCCGCCAGCCCAGCGGCAGCAGTTCCCACGCCCTGCCCGATACTTTGTACTTGATTCATCTGTGGCGGTTCCTTCCCCCCCTTTTTGTTTCGTTTTTAACACAAAGATGAAAACGTTTTAATGGACGGCAATCCTCCCCCATTTTGGTGTGAAGAATTATATGCTTCCCCTGAGCTCACGTGACTTCTTCTGTGACACCCACCTCTTCTGGGGGCAGGCTCAAAACCCATGTGCTGAATATTGTTGCCTTGTGACCAACGGTGGTGGTCTCTTATTTGTAAAATAGTTCACGTAGTGATTAAAAGGCATAAAAAGAACCTGCAGCCTTGGAGACCATAGAGTTGAAGGCCCCCCTTTTTCCCGGTACATTTGGAACTGAAAGGGCCCGAGGTCTGCAGGTGAGGCTTTCGAATTTCGGACTAACTTTCACTCGGGAGGCTGTTGTGGCCGCCCCAAACCGCGTGGCAAGTGATGGGATAGAGAGTGAGAGCGGGGCCGTTTCTAGGCATTCGGGGTCAGTTAAGGGTGTGGGGGCTCAGGTTGGGGGTGGGGATCAGTGTGGACTCCGAGTTCAGCTCGGGACGCGACTGCAGAGTGGGTGTGGCCCTGGGGGAGGGGCCAGGCAAGGCTAGGCTGGGCTCCGCTCCAGGTGGACCCTGAGTATGGGGGGGGGGCAGCGCTTGGGGCGTGGCTGGGGTTGAGATCCGCTTTGGGTGACGATGCCCGTGTTGGGCGGGATACTTAATGTTCGGGAAATTTTTCTACAGCCCCTGTCGGGGTGGCCTGCCGCTCGGCAGCACCGGTAGCTGGGAATTGAGGAGGGGGGTGGCCGAGGGGAGGGGCTCGCCGTGGTGGGCGGGGCCGGCTCGTCAGGGCCTCAGCCCTGGGATGTCTTCCTGGTGGGTTCACCTCCTGCTTCAGGCTCTGGCCCCGCGTGAGCCCCTTGACTAGAATATTGGTGCAGGGGCGCTGGAGACTCGGGCCTCCCGCCGTAGGTGGGGCCAGTTTCCTCGGAGCTCCTGAAAACCGAAGGCAGGCAAAAGAGAATGGAACCAACCGTTTGAGCGTTTGCAGTGTGCTACAGTGTCCATTCTTGAAGCAGAGAAACTGTTCCACCCTTCAGGTGTGCAGACATCAGAAGTGCTATCTCCAGGGTGGAAACTGGCCTCCAAGTCGGGAGTGTACAGGGCTCCGGCAGCCGGGTGGCGGGGAGTTGGGAAGAATGCGGATTTCCAGGCCCCTGATGCCGACCTAATACACACAGTTCCAGCCTGCAGCTGGGAATGCGTGTTACCGGTACCCCAGGTGACCCATTATGAGGGTTGCACTGCCCAGAAACCTGCCCCTGGAGGGAGTCTGGTTTAGCACCTGGCGGAGGGCACCCCTGGGAAGCCCATTTCCAGCTCCTGCCCAGGTGTACAGAGCATAAGTAACTGGTGTTCCTCAAGGGAGAAGAGGAGCATCTTCCACAAGGAAGAAACCCAGGCAGGCCTCAGGGATGACTGAGAAGGCGGGCCACGAGGGGATAGCTTTGCTGCAGCCATGGGCTCTGAGGTGTCCGTGGTTTGTGGGCCTGTAGCAGCATTGTGGGGTCTCTGCAGTCAGTGACGGAGGTCATGCCGAACCCTGTGCTCTATTAGGTGCGGGAAGGTGCCCCCGCCCCGCTTCCCGCATCTCCAGGATCCACAGTAATTTCATGGCAGAGGGTGAATATCAAACCCAGGAAGGTAGCCAGCTGCTCTGTGCTGTTCCTCTGTGACCAGGGACCGGTTCCCGGATTTCCCTGCAACTTAGTGATGTCTGCCCTGACCACCTGCAAAGTCTTCAGGGAAATGAGGTCAAGTATGTGAAGACCCTTTGGGAAATGCAAGGGTCAGCCTTGACTCTGGAGGCACTTGTGGTCCCTTGGCCGCGGCTCAGCTCTGATTTTCCACCGCCACTGTCTGAACAGTTGCATGCTGAGAGCTTTCTGTCTTGGTTAGCTGTGTAGCAGTGTGATCTCCCACTCCCACTCTCCCAGGCGTTATTCTGTGGACACATTGGTCTCTGTCACGTTTAGGTTATTGTTGATGTTATAACGAATGCATAACACCAAACCTAGAAAAGCGTCTTTGCAGCTTGTGCTACTTTATTATTTGGCCAGTTAGAACTTCCCAGTCCAGATCTGGAAAGTTTGCTAAAAGGGGCGTAGGGGAGTAGCAAGACCAGGAGCAGATTTTCTTGGAGACTGAGGTGCTTTGATGCAGAAATTCAAGGACTTACCTTCGGATAGGTCAGGCTGGGGCCCTCTTGAGGGCAGACTGGCTCCCCAGATCCTGCCTCTGGAGAGGTCCTGCCTGTTGTCCTGAATGGGGAGACTTGGCAGGCCCCCAGCAGAATGGCCACTTGGTCTTTCTTGGCAAAGAAACCCTGAATACATTTCTACCTATTTGTTCCCAAAAATAATTGTTTTCAAAACTGCTCTGTGCCCTGTTTTCCCTCCAGCACTGGAGCCAAAAACGTCTCTCTGCATGCTGGGCCCTCTCTGGGTTCTGGGGGTTCCACGGAAAGGTGAGCATAGTGGCCTACACAGCCTTCCCTCCTGCAGAACCCCAGGCATATTTGTGGTCACCTGGCCCTGTTTGGGGTGGAGGAGGGAAGTAGAGTAAGATCACATTCTGTCAGCCATTTCCTGTGATAATTTGGGTGGGGTTAACCTGAAATTTATCTTTACCCACTGAAGCAGGGATTTGATCCTGACAGATTATCGCGACCCCTCCCCCAAGGCACACTCTGGCTTTAGAGGCTTGTTTCCAAGTACACTGTTGCCTGAGCACCCTGCAGATGCTCCCTAATGCTGCCTCGGAAAGCAGAGCAGAGGACATCTGGGTGGGATCTCCTTTACCCAGGGTAAAGCCAGGCTTGTTGGTGGCCCGTGCCTTGTTCAGAGACCACACAGGCCAGTGGCTCAGCACTTCCACCCCTCCCTCTCACACCTTCGCAGTCCCAGGTTGCCAGTGGCCCTAGTTGTGAAACTCCTGAAACAGTGCAGAAGTGTATGCAGCATGGGAGGTGCCAGCCTGCACCACCACCAAACCACTGTTACTCCACATTGGTGTTTTTCTTTACAGACCTTCTAGATGGATTTGCACGTATGCATACGTGTGTATCCCCATGGACATTTTGAATCATGCATAAACAGGATCCTAGCAAACATCCCACTGCTGGCATTTTGTTCTGTGTGTGTGCTTAAATGAGGCATCTTCATTCTTTTTCCCAGCCACGTGGTATTCCAAGATGTGGTTATATGGCTGTATTGTAACTGATTTACCCTTCACTTATGGACAGGACAGCTACATTGCTTTTTTTGTTTTTCGCTATCACAAGTTGTGTTTCAGTGGACTCTGGTGTGTGTGTGTCTTGGTGCAGGGGAGCTGGCATTACTGTGGGATTGAGACCTAGGGGTGGTATTAACAGGGTTGATAAGCGTTGGTGAAATTTGTTGTGGAGTTACTATGTTATGTTTTTAAAGGAAGTAGACTGCAGTTGTTGGTCCCCCCCCCCCCCCCCCCGAGGGAGAGACCTATTGTGTCACCACTCCACCTTCTTGAAAATGTTTACTTCTCCCCGTTCTCCTTTTTTATGTGTGAGAACATTGAGAACATTTAAAACAGTACCAGCAAAACTACTGTCACTCCCGCACGCCTGGTGGCTGGCTCTCCTGGCCATCTTCAGTTCTGGTTTTACAGAGATTGGAGAGTGTGTGGTGGGCTCTCAGCCCCGGAGCAGTTGGTTGGGGGCTGGTGTGGTGTTTGTCTGCCCCCTCTCCCCGCTCCGCTGAAAGTGGGCTGGAGGCCGTGCTGCCTGAGCCAACTGATAGGAGGCAGTTCACTAAACTAGTAGCCTGTGTCTGGGGCTTCACATGTCTGGAACACAGCAGAGATGGGGGCCCAATCCTTCTGAGTAGGTGCCATGAAGCCCACTTCTCAAGCTCTGACAGCCTCCTGCCCTTAGGTCCTGTTGGCTCCCACTTTACACGTAGTTTTAATCTGATTGGTGACTGGGGAAGGGCGAAAGACATGGATAGCAGCTAAAGGCAGGGGAGGAAACAAACCAGCAGGTTGTTAACATATGTGTGTGTAAGTCTGTGTGTTTAAATGGGTCATGAAGAAGCCCTGCAGTCAACCAGCGCTGGAACAAGCGTGGGGCCATTTGTGGAGGGGCACATGTGTCTCCACAGCAGTCCCTGAGGTCTGCATGAGAGACCCTGGAATAACTAACGCTCTAGCAGGGATCTTGATACCAAGGCACTGTGAAGTGTGTTCAGTTTGTGATTTCAGGAAGCAGTTAAAATAGTTTTAAAAATAAAAGCTTCTAGAATGGTGCACTCAGCCCTCACAATCCTAAGACTTCCAGACTGTTTGCTCTAGGGGCTAGGCATCGTTCTGTTTGTATTAGTTTACATCAAGCTATCTAATCTTCACAAGGACCCTGTGAAGTAGGCTCTTTTATTATTACTAAATTTCAAATAAGCTAAGGCCTCCATGCCTTAGGAATCATGCCTAAGGTCACACCGTAAGTGAGGGTGGAACTGGGATCGGAACTGGGGCTTGCGCCTGGGCAGGCGCTCCTGAGGTGGGTGTACCTACTGTGTCCTACGCCACTCCTGTCTGGATCAGTGTTTCAGGTGACTGCAGGTGAGCAGGGCCCTGTGGTAGCAGAAACCTGGGAGTCCCCGGTACACGGCTTCCCGCACAGATTTTTGCTGCTGCTTAAAGATTGAGGGAGTAGTACGGTGAACACTCCAGTACGCTTCCCATAGGGTCATTGGATCATATTTTGCCACATTTTTCTCCTTCCTTCCCTTTTTCTTTCTAAAGAAAGAAAAATTAATTTTTTGTCTATATTTTTTTCCCTTTTCCATCTCACCTCTCTCTTTAACTTATATATTATCTGATATACAGTCCATATTCACTTCCCCTGGTGATTCCTAAAATGTCCATTATAGGATTCAGGATCCAGTCAATCACACGTTGTGTTTGGTCATCCTATTTAGTTTCTCTTCGCTTAGGATAGTTTCCCGTCTTTTGGTCTTTTATTATATTACACTGGCATTTGAAGGCGCGAATCCAGTTGTCTTATAGAGCAACTCACAATCTGGATTGGTCTGATTGTTTCCCGTGATCAGGTCTGGTTTAAACAAATTTTGGTCCAAAATATGGCACAGGTGATGTTGGGCACTTCCATTGCATCATGGGGGCGGGGGCATGGGATATTAGCCTGTCCCACTGCAGGATCACATGGTTAAGGTGGGCGACCGGGCTCAGCCCGTTCCATCCAGCTGGTTGGTTTCTACTCCATCTTCCGACTTCCTTGACTGGACAGATGTTGGGGGTTGGATTCAGCTTTGGAAGGCTTTCGAAGTCAAAGGACCGACTGGAGGAGGCCTGGGGGCTCCTTTCCCCAAACAAGCAGGGCACCTTGATTTTCCTTTGAATGAAAGTGGCTCCAGGTGGTATGAATAGCCAGCTCAAGGGTAGCTGTGAGAGTGTTCTTGGTCAGCCCGCCTGAATGCTGGCCCTGTGGCCACAGGCAGCCTGTCTCCCAGGGCTGGGGAGGCCCTACGACGGGTGACACCTTCAAAGTCCGGGTCTTTATGTGCTTTCAAGAAGTAAACAAAAATTGTCCTAAGTCCACACACCTGAGCCTGTTTTTCTTTCTTTTCAAAGCCCCAAATGGGATTATTTTCTTGAGAAGTCAACTTCCGGTCGAGATGGGAATAGACTCTCCAGCTTGGCGATTCAAAAGCAGCCACTGTGCTGTGTGGCTGGGGTTGGGGTCATGGAGACAGCCACCAGTGCAGCCCTTGGGGTGGGAGATCCTGAGTTCAGAAGGCTTTGGACACTTTTCTGGGCCAATATGACGGGAACTTGAACTTGTTTTACTCTTGGCATCAATTGGGCGCTGGGCACGGAAGAAATCCTCACCCAACCAAAAGCTCTGCCATTTGGCCGTGAACACACACGTATGCCTCCATATCCACGTGCGTGTGTATAAACACATGTGGGTGTGTGTGTGAGTGGATGTGGCACCCTGCTCATGCTTGCTGAACGGAGGAGCATGCACGCCTGGAGCATAGTGGCTATGTGGAACCTCTGATATCTAGTTCAGTTTTAGATCTTAGGTCCGTCTTCACCCCCAGCCAATGTGGATCAGCTGTTTGTGAGTCAGGCTCTTGGGTGAGACATGGAGTTTGCTCAGTTCAAACTGGGGCTGTGGTGAAGGGGCTGTGCCGTCGCACCCTGCTGCCCCACCCAGCAGAGGGACCGGGCTCCTGTGTCCTCCACACTGCTTCAGTTCCCCTCCTGATGCGGGGCCAGGCCGTGATCACCATTTGCTGTTGGGCATTGTGTGTGTGCGTGCGTGTGTGTGTGTGTGTGTGTGTGGTGGCAGGGATGGGGCGGGGGGAGGGCACGGCATGGCACCAAGCACCAGAAACTCAGCCTTGATCAGTCCCTGGTTTTTACCAACATCATTCTGGACAAACAAGACAGAGAGAGCGTTTGGCAGGGGGAGGATTCTGTTTATTGTTCTCCGTTTTTGAAGTTCATCACAAAAACACTTGCTAACCAGAAACTTGGCTACACTCCGTGGCCATTGGCCAGTCTGTCCCAAGGTGACTTGTTTGGAGAAGCACTGAGGCTTGATGCCTCAGATTAAATGTCCTTGTGCTGGTGCCACAGGGGTGTGGCCTACTCTGCATGGATGGGTGACCCTGGGTCCCCAGGCACAGGGCACAGGCTTGTCTCCTTGAAGCTGGAGCCCACACTGCATCATGAAAGAGCTCTGCATGAATTGAAGGCCCAAAGCAAAAATCACTCACCAAAGAGCATGTGGCTCAGAGCCTACCTCGGCCTCCTGTCTCAGGAGAAGCTTCTAAGGGTGGAGTTGTGGCACGTGCCTGGCTCCTGTGAGCACAGGCCAGGTGGGAGGAAGCTTGGGAGTGGGGAGAAGATGATGTGGGCTCAGAGGAACCACGGACTTCTCCCCTGACTCCAGCGTCCACTAGACACACATGGGAGATGAGGTGATGCCTAAGCAGCCTGGCGAGTGGCCAGGGCCCTGGTTGGGGCCTCCTCACTCCCTTTTGGAGCACTGGCAGCTAATCCTTGGGCGTCTACCATCCTTTCCTGGTCTGGCCTCGTTGGAGGACTCATCTGCCTTCCTCCTGGAGTAAGGAGAGGCTGTGAACAAAGCAGTGACCCCAAGGCCTATGGCCACCGGGCATGGCAGGGGCGTTGTGCTTCCATATGTGGGTCCAAGCTGTGGATGGGGAGGCCAAATGTCCTGGTATGTGGGAGGTGGTCAGGTGCTCCCTGGAGATCTAACAGGTATGCATGGGTTAGCGAGATCTGAGAGTCCTTGGGCCACACCTAAGTATGTGCAGGGCCTGTGATACAGCCAGAATTTCCTCCTCTAATAAACTCCCTCTCTGAGACTTTCTACTTGTCTTTAACTCTTTTATTGTCTAAATGCTCACTGTAAAGAAGAAGAAGAAAGGGAACTTGGTTTAGGGCTATGGGTGGAAGTTAAAGTTAATGGCGGAGCATGAATGGGGTGTCTGCAAGGAATTGTTAGAAAGGGGATTGGAAATAGAGCAAAGGCATATGTAAGTTCAGAACCTGACTCCTTTGTCGACTGGGAGTGGGGTAGAGGGCATGGGTCCAGCAGGTCATTGGTCTCGGGTTACCAGAAAGGTGAAGGCTATTCACCCGGGCCATTGGCTGGGGGTGCTGCTCAAAGCCAGGATCTGGGAGCCAGAGTCAGCACCTTGGGGTGCACCCGGGCATCATAGCAACAACAAACCCCAACACATTTTCATGGACCAGGGCAGATAAATGGGAGTTAATGACATGGTTGCCACACATCTGAATCTGGGATATGTAAATGTGACACACAGTCTGAGGGTTTGGCAGGCTCTCCATGGTCTTGCTTTGCGTATTTTGGCCTGTCTGCTCTCCCGACTTACTGCCCGTTGTCCTCACCTGCATGACTGGCTATATCTGGTTTGCCTACTGGTCATTGAAGGCATCTATAGGGTGCCATCTGCCCCCATGTCCCTTTCCTGCTAGGCATGCTAAGTGGCCCGGGGCAGGGCAGGCAGGGACTCAGATTCCCTCCATCCCATTGCTGGGATCTCACTTCCTTCCTCCGCCCGCCTTACACGTGGAAAGATTCTGCTGTGCTCGTCCACCAGTTGTCGTTTTTGTCTCTTAGCAGGGATGGGGGCAGGAGGACGCCTCACACAGCAGCACGTGAGGACCCACGGGGACTCTGGCCGCTTGCAGCTGTACGTTCAGAGGGAAGATGCCCAAGGTTTTATTATCTTTTCCAGAGTGCCCTTTTTTCCTGCTTGCATGGCAGGCCCTTTCTAAAATTATAGCCATAGGTTGCTTAATGACAGGGGTGCGTTCTGAGAAATGCGTCGTTAGGCAGTTTCGTCCTCATGTGAACATCATAGAATGTACTTATTATGCATACCTAGACGGCGTAGCCTACTGCACACCTAGGCTGTATGGTGTAGCCTATTGCTTCTAGGCTACAAGCCTGTACCACATGGTACTGTCCTGAATACTGTGGGCAACGTAACACAGTGGTGAGCATTTTGTATCTAAATATGGAAAAGGTACAATTAAAACGGGGTATCATCTTATGGGACCAGCCTCTCATCCCACGTGGACTGTCATTGTTTGAAACGTCATTATGTGGTGCATGGCTGTATTTTGCCGCTTGGCCTAAGGTGCCAGGGCATTCTCTGGGTAAGCCTGAGGGACTTTGCAGGATACCGTGTTTTATCAAGGTTGAAATTCGTTGTAGCACTTTACACCGTGTCCCCTTTGCGGCTAACAGAGCAGGAGCCCTTCAGTGTCTACTGTCACAGGTGTAGAGCTGCTGTGTTGGCGAGCAGGTGGGTGGTTGTCCTGAATTACTGTCAGGCTTTAGAGTCTTACAGGAAATACAGCCTTGGCTACTTAGAGCTTGTGATTTGAAGTTTCCCTAATGATGGGCTGGGTGGTACACTTTAGCAGTTTGCTTTGGACAAATTGTATCATTCTTAAGCTCACTCACTTTAGCCTTTGAGAAACTTCAAAGTTTGTTTCCCTGATCTTCCTAGTTGCCCTGGATTATGAGCCAAGCATTTGAATCCCTTTGCAGGTGTAGCACTGCACATGACCTTGGAAGATGTATACTTATGTGAGTGTGTGCATGTGTGCGCGTGTGTGTATATGCCCGTATTTGCATGCGTGTGTGTGTGTGTGTGTGCACTTGTGTATGCACATGCACATGTGGTCAGCCATGCAGCCAAGTCTCAGACCAATCGTTCCACTGGAAGTAACCCAGTCTGGAGGCGTCTGGCCAGCTGGTGCGGTCTGCAGCACGATGTTTGTTTCTCCCAGCCCCATGAACCCCAGTGGGGCTGGTCTCTACAAGAGCAGGGTAGGAAGCAGCAGTGATGCCCAGCCGTGGCTGTGTAGGCAGAATCAGCCTTCAGGATGGAGGGTGGGACCCTGGAGCCATGCCCGAGTGTGTGTGCCATTAGTCCCTGATGGGGCACTCCATCCTGGGCCATTCTGCCCCCTGGTCTCTCTGCTCCTCCTCTGCAAACCGGGGGGGCCAGCAACCTGTTGGGATCCTGGCCCTGGCCGGATTCATGGATGGGAACTGAGCTCCTTGGCTGCCCAGCTGAGGTTCAGTGTGGCCCCATTCTCACTTCCTCTACTCCCCCTTGTACTCTGGGATCTCAGTATTTCTTTAAGAGTCTCGAGGGATTTCCAGCCGTCAGGACAAGCAGGTGGGTGGGTATGCAGGGGAGCAGACCCCAGGGGGCCTGAGGAGAGAGGGGGAAGGTACCCCTCCTTTGTGCTGTCTGTAGCTGCTCAGCCTGGGAGACACTGTGGGGGAGGCTGTGGCTTCCTCCTTCCGCCCTCTGGGGATGCCCTGGCGGCCTGTCCCTTGGGGTGTCGGGAGGAGGTAGCTTGGCTGACTGTCCCTGCTCACGGTCAGGGTCCTCCTACACAGCAGAACTGGAGGTAAACACTGGGTTGCCTTGGCAACTGGGCTGCACCGCAGCTCCAAGTGCTCCTGACTAGAGACGTTCCCATTGTCTCAAGTTTCCAGGATGGGTTTCTATTTTGATTTTTTTTTTTTCTTTTTTTTTTAATTAGCAAGAATGACTAAGATACCAAAATGTCTGACCTGGTTTCTATAATTTCTTAATAAACATTTGTCTTCCCTTTATAGGAGGAATGTTTTAGTGATTCATTGATTTTTCTTTTAGACGGTGGCGAGGCCCTGGTGAGGCAGTGCGGGGGCAGCAAAGAGGGCCCCCCGCTGCCGACAGCTGGCACGGGAGGCTGGGAGAGCACTGGCCACAATCCAGGGACCAGGCGTTCTTACGTAAACACCACACCAGGATTTTATTGGCTTTGAGGCTAATTAAGTTCCATGGAAAATTTTGGGGAGTTGCCTTTCCCCTGTTGGGTGTTCAGATACCCATCACTGGTGCTTCCAGGAGCTGTCTGAAGGCTGATGAGTCTGACTGAGCCCGAGGAGCACCCTCCCACCCAGTGCTGGACTCTCCTGCCAGAGGCCTGGCCCCCTCCCTGCAGGTCAGGGCATGTGCTTGTTTATACCTTGTTGGTGATTGCTGTTAAATTCTAACTGCTCACGTAGGTAGCCTGGGCTGGCTGCGCCCAGTGGATGGCCTCCCGCCCCCCCGCCTGCTGTCTCGTGGGAGTGCCCCAGGTGGCACTTTGCTGTGGGAGATGCAGCCGCAGGCTCTCACACAGGCCTGACCCTGCACCTTAGATTTCACTGGGCTTCCCTGCTTTGCCCACCCATGGATTATCTTGTACAGAGTCACCCGCCCCATGGAGGAGCCAGGTGAGGATCCAGGGAAGTGGCTTTGTTTATTTTACTATCAGTAGGGCTGCCCCAGGTTGCCCTGGTGGGTGGTGTGTCCTGTGAGCCTCTCTGCCTCTAGGCCTGTTTCCAGGGTCTCGTCTTCATTGTAGACCTGCAGGTCTATTTGGGTCCCTTCTCACGACTGAGGCAGGCTGAGGATGTGCTGAGTTGGGCTGGGCTGCTCCTGGGTCCTCTCTCCACTGCCCTCACGGCCATCCTCAGGCATGAACCTGCCCAAAAATTCTCTCTCTGCAGCAGCTGCCGTGGCAGTTGCCAAGGGAGCTCAGCACTACAAAGAAAAGTTCAGATTTGCTGCATTTGTTTTAGCATGAGTCCCTGGTGTTGCTTGTGCACACCCCAAGCCTCCTGGCCTTTCCAGGCTTCCCTGTTGAACAGGCAACTCTCCTGCAGTTGGGTGGCACAGGGCTGTGGCGAGGGCCCCAGCATCCCTCCTCACCTGGGTGCTCACTTTCTTGTCATCTTTTCTCTCTTTGTAAAGCAGAAACAGTCCTGCTAACATCACCCCTTTCAAAGATGTATGCAGAATTTGATTTTTTTTTCCTGGAGAATATACTTTTTATAGTATTTAAGAAAAAACTCGTGCTGGGCATGGTGGCTCATGCCTGTAATCCCAGCACTTTAGGAGGCTGAGGCCAGAGAATTGCTTGAACCCAAAAGTTCGAGACCAGCTTGGGCAACGTAATGAGACTCCACTAGGCATGGTGGTGCACACACCTGTAGTCCCAGCTGCTCAGGAGCCTGCGGGCAGGAGGATCACTCGAGCCCAGGAGGTGGCAGCTGCAGTGAGCCACGATCTTGCCACTGCACTCAAGCCTGGGCGACACGGGGAGATCCTGTGTTAAAAACAAAACAAAAAGATCTCAAGTCGAAGGTATTGAAATAGTATTGGAACGTATTAAAGGAGTCCAAAACATGAGCACACTTGGGAGTTTCTCGGGAGATCCAGCGCCCCTGTGCTCTGTGTTCATCCCGACAGTTTGGGCTCTGGACCTGGAGCCCCAAGTCATTGCTGTGTCTGTCTTATTGGACCACCTCGTGGAAGTTTGACTCCACAGATGTTGTGTTTGCGTGGCCTTCCTTGGGAGCCTCTCGGTGTTTTATTTTTCATCAGAGAAAGGCCTTCTTGTCTGATCGTTCTTTGTGATCTGAACAGAGGCACTGTGGCGTAGTGATGAAGAGCCCTGGCCTCGGAGTGGGGCAGGCTGGACCCAGCTCTGGGTTTTCACTGGGAAGTGGGTCTGGTCATGCTGCCTCTAGGAGCAGAGGGGTAGAACGTGGGTGAGGCACCCAGTAGGAGGGATGTGTGCGTGTGTGTTCATGTGTGTGTCGGGTGAGGTAAGTGGTGATTAACTTGCAAGAACAGAATTTCACCCCCTGCAGTATTGTTCATGGGCACCTGAATGAACAGACAGGTTTGCTGTCTTCTCAGACAATTTGGAACTTTTTTTTTTCTTTTGAGGCTGGGACAATTCAGAACTTTTTTTTTTTTTTTTTTTTTTTTTTGAGGCTGGGTCTCAGTCTGTCACCCACGCTGGAGTGAAGTGGTACGATCTTGGCTCACCACAGCCCCAAACTCCTGGGCTCACACTATCCTCCTACCTCAGCCTGCCAAAGTGCCGGGACTCCAGGTGTGAGCCACCACACCCAGCCCAGAACTACTGTGTTAAAGCAGGTGCTGGGTCACTTTCCAGGATCCTCACAGCCTGCCCGAGCCCCACTTCCCAGAGTCACCCTGTGACACAGCATGTGGGGTGAAGCTCCCGGCATCTCCAGCCTCCGCTTCTGTGTCTGTATCCTCCTGGATAAACCCAAACTGGTTGCAGAAAAGTGGTACAGTCTGTGAGCTGCTGTGAGCATCCTGTTGTTGCTATGGAGACCCTGTTGCTAGGCATCAGGCATGCTCAGACTAGGGAGTGGTGACCCCGTCTCAGGTGAGCCTCACGTGTTACCAGGTAACCAACCCCTCTCGGGTACCAACAAGCTGTACCTGGCCAAACTCTTTAATCAGCAGAAGTAGCTGAACTGAAACCTCAACCTCAAGGTGGAAGACTGAGTTCCCAGAAGTCAGAACAGTTCTGGACAAGTCCACCTGTCTGAGGTGGCCTTGAAGGCTGCCCTGCACCCTGTGTCCGTAGTCTTGGGCAGTCTCCCAGGGACAGAAGAGACTGTGCCTGCAGGTGGCCATGCTAGTCCTGCCGAGCGACCCCACCCCAACGGAGGGACTTTCTGAGACCAGGCAGTCTTGGGTGACAATGCCGGCTGCCCTCCCAGGGACGCAGTGCCCTGCTGGGTGGCCCGCCTCCCCTCCCGAGGCCCAGGCACCATGATGGCTTTCTTAACTGACAGCTCTTCAGTAGAGAACAACAGAAATCTTGTTTGCAGCAAAACTTGCCTCACTCGACCACTGTATAACACAGCTCCTTCAAGTGGGGCAAGCTCATCGCTGCCGTCGGCATCTCAGCCATCAGCAGCCCAGAGAATCCCACTCAGGACTTAGGTTTGCTATTTTTGTGTCTCGCCTGGGCTTCGCTCGTTTCCACAGGCATTCCACTTCTTGTTTACGGGAGTAATTGCCTTCATGAGCTTTGGGCCATCTGCGGATATATGTATTTTTTTCTTTATTTTCTTTCTTTTTTGGGGCAGCAGTTCTGTGTTTGCAAATATGAGGATTGTTTCCTAAAGGGAAGCACGAGGCCTTCTTGAGGCTGGCCTCATGGCTGCTGAACCGGGCCTTTGCACCCCTTTCCTGCTTTATTTCCGTCTTCCTGTGAGTGTGTTTGGTATGGAAGTGCTTCCTGTGGTCGGGGGTGAACATTTGGAGTGAGTAAGGAGAGCATGGCCTTCCTCGATCTCCCGGCACCTGATTGCTCTGCGGACACTCGTGCGTGTTCCCCAGGCAGGGCCAGCCTGCTGAGGGGCTGGGGCCTCTCCTGGCCGTGCGGTTTCCACATCCGCCTGCTGGCCAGGCTCCTGTGCTTGGGGAAAGGAGGACGCTGAGGCACATACTGTCTCGTGCTCTGCTCTTGTGGTCGTGAGTGGCCTCTTCTCTCTTCTGCTCTGAGTGACTGGGTGTAGAGTGGCGCCTGTGCTGGGGACTGTCCTGCACCCTTGCACAGGGCCCGCCGGCTCAGGTGTGCAGCAGACACCATCCTGGGAGAAACAGTGGCAGGGTCTGGGGTGGCCACATTTGAATGTTCTGCAGAGGCAGATGCCTTGGGGACTTCAGACTTGTCCCCATCCCTAAGGCGGGACGCAGTGCCCACAGACAGGCTGGGTGCACACGGCCTCCCAAACAGCCTCCTGCAGTCTTAAGTCGGCACACCTCCCACCAGGTGTCGGCCCGCAGCAGTGGGAAGGAGACCAGCCTTCAGGCTGCTCACCTGAAGGGAGAAGGCACGGAGGCACGAGGGGTGCATCCAGCCTTCAGTGGGAATTCACAGGGGCCTGGGTGCTGACGGGCCCTGGCAGAGTCTGTGTGCACACCCTTGCTGTCAGTCTCCTGAACCACAGTAGCAAGAACTGGATTTCACGTTAGGTGATAATTTCCAGCTTCAAGAAATGACCTGGAAAAGTTTTCTACTTAAACTGCCTGTTGTCGTTAAGAGCTGGTCAGCTCTGGCTTTCCAACAGCGCACACAGCCCTCAGGCCAAGCTGAGTCCTGGCGTGGGGATATTCCCACTGGGTGTGGGGATATTCCCACTGACTGCGGGTCACTGTGACTCCACAGGGAAGGTCTCCTTGGAGAGGTCTGAGGCTGTGGTGTACGAATTAACCTGCTCCTTAGTCTTCCCTGGGAGACCTCTTAATCCCCCGTCCCCACCCATACTTTTGGTCACTTGTCAGTCTTTGTATAATGTGTTCAGTGTTTCTCCCTGTGAGACCACAGCAGAGACAGGAGAGCCACACATTGCAGGTCACCCATGCCTGGTTGCTGCCCTAAATACTTACTCTGCACAAATGGCCTGGCTCTCGGGCGACTTTGGCCCTGGGGGGTGTTCTCCAACCCCCTGGGACAAACACCTGCCAATACTTAGCAGTTACCTCTTGCTGGCTCTGGGTACCCATACCACCCGGGGCCTGTCACTCCAGCTCCAGAGGTGAGGCTCTCCCCACACCCGTACTCATCTCTGTGCAGATGGAGACATCCCAGATTCGCCCCTCCAGCCTGTGTCAGGAGGATAGTGGGCACCTAGGCTTGCCCCTCTTTGGGGCAGGACTGAAGGAGTGTCAGCAGAGAGTGGCCTCCTTCACCTGCCTTTTAAGCCAGGGTATACTCTGAAAACATGCCATGGCTGGACGTTTTCATGTGTCTGGCTGGCAGGGGCTCCAGGGGAGGTGGCAGGGGTGCCAGGCACCAAGACCAGGAATCCCCAGCCACCGCAGGCATTTGCCAAGCTTGGCTTCTCAGTGCCTTGGCTGGTGGCCTTTGGGGGTGACTTCACCCCACTGTCATGGCTGGCCCACGGCAAAAAGGGTCACCTGCTGCTTAGAAGCTGAGACTGGGCTGGGCCAGGCCAAGGGCCCTGTTTCTCTTCTGGGTTGTGGGGGTTTGGGCCAATGGGGAGGGAGAGATCCCCCAAGGGACCATTATAGAATTTGCTGTAGGAATGTGGAGAAGGAGTTCTGGTCCTTGGGTTTACAGATTTTCAGATTTTCATTCGAAACATAATGGAACTTTTCTTTTTACAAAATCTCCTGGAATCCGGTGCAGAAAGAGCTGGGAGGATTGCCGGTGGGGCAGGATGGGGATGGGAGGAGTTTTGACTTTGTCCTGGGGCTGTGCGGGATCCTCCCTGGGTTCCCCAAGGAAGCCGCCTGAGTGGGGAGGGAGGGGCTGCAAGTAACCAGGAGCAGGCCAAGGTTCCCAGGTTCAGCCCAGGACAGCCAGGCTAGGTGCACGCCAACCCTGGGGACAGGCCAGCGAGTCTGAGCTGTTGCAGTTTGGGGCAGGTGCCTTCCAGGCTGTGTGAGTCAGGGTCCGCTCCTGGCCCTTCTGAGGGTGCCACCCTGGCCTCCCCACCTTTGAGCAGGTCAGGGGGTGGGTCTGGGCTCCATAGGGCTGGTCAGGAGGAGGCAGCTGTGAGATCCCAGACAGAGCCAGGAGAAGAGCAGAACAGATGACAGGCAGGCGTGCTGCATCGGGCTGGGACTGTGGGGTGTCGGCGGACAGGGGTGGAGCAGGGTCTTGGGCGTTCCTCACTTATTGCCTGAGTGTCATGAGGGGCCTGGCCTTGGCTGGTGTTTCTGTCCCTTGAGGGCGTGGTGTCTGAGGGCAGGGCTTATGGCCCTGCCCTGTGTGCTGCTCTGGGGGCCTGGAGGCCTGTGTCCCCACCCCAGCCTGCCTTTGCCCTCCTGTACCTCTGGCCTGTGTCTTGCCCCTTTGAGTACCTGCCTGGAAAGCACTGGAGTTGGGGGCAGATCCTGCCTTGAGTGACCACCACGTGCCCAGCAGCGAGCAGCAGAGGATCTCCAGGAGTGTGGCAGGGTCCCCTCCTGAAACTGACAGGAAATCCGTGAGTGTGAGGATTGGGTGGGGTGGAGAAAGCCCAGGAGGTGCACCCTTCCTTTGGCCCCCAGACCCCTCACCAGGGGACCCTGCCCTGCTCTTGTCTCCCAGTGGCCGGCCCTACGTGGGCAGCATGGTTCCTGGCTGTTGCAGTTGTGAGGCCGCAGCCTGAGACTGACCACGCCAGGGCTTAGTGTGCTTAGTTCTGACCCGGGCGTCTGCCCTGCCAGCCTGATGTAAAGTCGTCAGATGCGGTGGGCCACACGAGGTCATATTTGCACCGTCAGTTTACCGGGGGCAAATGACTTGCTGGGGAGGGCTGCAACTGCTCCCCACCTCTCACCCCTGGTTGTCTCTTTTGCCTGGAGGGTGCCGTGTGTAGGCACTATTAGGGGTTCTGGTTCTAGAGGGAGAGTGTCTGAGCTCAGAGGGAGTGCGGCTCCACGAGTGTGCCCCTGTGTGCCAGCATCTGGCACAGGCGTGCGTGAGCCCCTCTGTACAGATGCCTGCCTCATGCTGAGAGGCCCACAGCCCAGGCATTTCTCTGAGGAGCCCCCGCGCACCCTGACGGGAACCCAGAGCTGTTGTGCACAGAACACCAGGCCAATGATCTTGACCCTGTTTCTGGGAAGATTACCCATCTGTGGCTTCCAGAAAACACCTCTTCGTTTCTTCCGAAACTCACAGCCTTCTCCCCTGACCTCCTGTCCTCTGCTTTTCTCTGAGGCCAGAAGGAGAGATTTCCACATGGGCCCCTCACCCTGGCCACAGGCCTGAGCTCCTGCACAGCAGCTGCTGTCCTTCCCCTTCTCGACTGGTCCACTCTAACCTGACCCATCCTCTTTGGTAAAGAGTATGATGGACCCCCCACCCGTTACCAGTATGCAGCCGCCCTGGAACTGTGGCCACCCACACAGCTGTAGAAAGCCCCCAGGCCAGAGCCCCAAGGCCTCTTGCTGCCCCCTGCCCCCGCTTTCTCAGGAAATGGGGCGTCCCCTCCTTGCAGGCCCTGCAGGCTGACTTCTGTGTCCACACAGCAGCCTTCACTTCCGTATCTTTCTTTCTCTTTTAAAGGCATCACCTTCAACTGGAAGAAGAAATGAAAATACCATCTGTGCCTCGAAATCTTTCTGTTTCTAGACAGGGACATCCCAGGCACTTGGTGGTGGGGCCAGGGCTCCTGCTTGCCGTAGGAGGGCTGTTGGCCTGCAGGCCAGGCTCCTGCCTGCCACCACTCCGCACCCTCTGTGCTGGCGGCATCAGGGACGGTCTGGGAAGACGCAGACTGGACGTGTGGCTTGGATGGGCCAGCAGGGGAGAGGGGCAGCGTAGGGTCCTGAGTCTGGGGGCAGGAGCAGACTGTGTTAGCAAGCATGGGTGAGGACCTTGGTTCCCCCACCTGCTGGCTGTCATCGGGGCTGGGACGAGGTCAGGTCTGTGACAGGGCGTGGCACCAAGTCCAAGCAGGTAGGAGGATTTGAGGACCTGTGAAGCTAGAAGGTCAAGCAGGGAATTCAGGGTTGGGACACCCTCCTGGGATCAGCAGGCGTTCGCCCTTCATTGCTCCGCTGGTAGCACCAGCCTTCTCAGACAAAGGCTTCTTTGGCAGGGCCTGGGAACCCCCTGGAGGGATCAGGGCGACCAGCTTCGTTGCTGAGCCCCACCAGGACATCACACCTCAGGAAGAGGCTGTCCTTGGTTCTCCTGGTGGGGAAGGGGAGCTGTGAACAAGGCTTCCCCCAAGGTGAGGCTGGGGCTGGGCAGTGGAGACTGGAGGCAGAGAGGACCTACCCAGGCTTTGCGGCGCGTGGGTGGCAAGCCTTCTAGAACCTGTGTGTGCTAGCGTCAGAGGGGACCCTCAGGCTGGGCTGGGAGGGGCCCCACCTTGACTGTGGTGATGAGAGGCAGGATGTGGGGCCCAGGGGGTGACTCTGCCTTGGAAGTGCTGCTCATGAGGGATGGGGCTTCCTATAGCAGGCCCTTAGCCAGCGGAGCCGCAGGGTAGGGGAGAGGCAGGGGCAGTGTGACTTGGGAAGTCAAGGCAAGAAATGGCTAAAGGAGAAGCGGGTGTCTCAGTGGCTGGGCCCAAAGGCCCCCATCCTGCCATCCTGTGGCAGCAGCTTGAGGGGGGCCCAACCTCTTATGTCTGCCCTCCCACGCCCTCCAGCCTCTGGGGCCCTGGGGCGGCATATAGGCTGCAGGGGTTGGGGGCTGCCTCTGTTGTAGTGGCTGCAAGGCTGGTGGAACAGGAAGGTGTGTTGTTGGCTTCTCCTGGACCACACCCCCTGAGGATGACACCTCCCAACACGAGGGAGAGCGCTGCGCTTCTCAGTGCGTTCCACATCTCAGGCTTCATTGTCTCCAGCCTGGCCTTCTTGGCCACGCCACGTGAGGCTCCCTCAGTGTGGAGGCTTCTTCCTGCACTTTCTGGGACCTTTATTTCTGAAGGCGGGAGGCAGGCCTCGAACCCCAGGTGCACTTGCTGGTGGAGGAAAGTGGAAAACACACAGGCTTTGTGGGAAGACAGGACGCCATTCCTCCTCCCGTGGATTGCCTGTGGAGCTGGGACAGGAAGCTTGCTACTCTTGTCAGAACGACTGCGGAGGGTGACTGGAGGGTGATGCCTGGAAGAGGGAGCAGTACACAGGAGCACAGGCGCCCCTCTTCATCTTGGTTTGCACTAAAGGGGCGGCAGAACCCAGAGGGCCTGGCTATGTCAGCCCAGCCTCCAGTGCCTTCCGAAAGGAAAAAACCATGCGTGGTACATAGGCACACGCGCACGCCGCACCACGTACTTTTTATTGAAGTATACATGTGCTACAGACCATTTAAGTACAGAAAAGCTAAAAGAAGAAATTAAGTGGCACCCACAGTTTTCCTTCCCAGACAGGACTGTCGCTTGGCCCTGTTCTCACTGAAAACCTGCCAACATGGAGCCCAGGAAGCCCCTCCTGGTAGCCAAGGGTGTGGCCCTGTAGTCACGGCAGCCTGCCTGCTCTCGCCACCGATGTCCGCATTTTTTAGACCCTGGAGTCCTGACTGCATCTCAGGCCACAGTGCCTTGGGCTCCAGCGGGGTGTCTCGGTGCTGGCATTGTAGAGTTGAAGCACCACCCCGGGGCCGTGGCGGAGGCCCAGTGTGCTGCTGTAACAGAAATACTGGAGATGGGTGGCAAATAAACAACAAGTTTATTTTCATAGTTCTGGAGGCTGGAAGTCCAAGATGAAGGTGCTGGCAGATTCTGTATCTGGTGAGGAACCACTTCCTGGTTCGTAGACAGCTGTTTTCTTACTATAACGTCGCATGGTAGAGGGGACGACGGGATTCTCTGGGGTCTCCTTTCTAAGGGTACTAATCCCATAAGGAGGGCCCCGTCCTCATGACCTTATCACATTCCCAAGGCCCCACTTCCTAAGGCCACCCGTCACCCCGGGAGTTAGGGCCGCAGGGTGCGGGTTTCAGGAGGCACGGACATTCAGCCTATCGTGCTCAGCGTTCTTGCCTGACCACGGAGTGCAGATGGCGAGGTGCGGTGGGGTACGGTATCCTCTGCAGGCCTACTCCCCCCATTCATGGCAGCTTTTTTGCCCCTTAACTTTGTAGGGCCACAGGCTGTGACTGTCACTTCATCTGGGGGAATCCCAGGACCCAGGGCAATGCTGCTGCCCATTTAGGGAGGGGAGGCTGACGCTGCTTTCCCTGTGAGCCACCTGTGCAGATTATGACGTGTTTCCCCAGAGCCTGGGATGGACTGACACTGGCGGGCCGTGTGAGAGGCAGGTGCCCTGTCAGGCGGCAGTGGTACAGCAGCGCTTTCCTCGATGGAACGGCCACCGTGCCGAGGACCTGGGGATCCGGAGGGCGCTTGCCTCATTCTGCACTGACTCTCAACGTGAGTCTCTGGGACCCAGTCTGCTCCAGCTGGTGCCAGCCTGTGGTTAGCCACCTTGCCTCTGATACTTCACTGTCCTGGCTACATGAGTGCAAGGGCAGTGCTCTGCTCTTAGTGCCTAGCATGCAGTGGGGAGGAAGTAGGCTGGTGTCTGCAGGAGAAGTCCTCCGGGCCCATGTGAGGTCGGTATGGGCCAAGCCTGTTGTGCCCCTGCGCCTGTGACCCATGCTGGGAGCAGGGGGCTTCAGGTCCTCAGGCTGCTTTAAGCCTGTTTCTCCTGGGCCCGGAGGGCTTCCTGGGGGAGAGGGTTCACAGCTTCCAGGTCCCCTCCCGCCAGTGTGAACTTGGGTGTGAATTAATGAAAAGCAGATGAGCTCAAATGTCCCTGGAATTCCACATGAAGTTGAATGGTATAATGTAACCAGCCATGTGTTCTTGGCGGAACCAAAAGTACTCAGAGTGTTGCTGAAGCTGCCAAGTCCTCAGAGTAGCCTAGCCTTTGCCGAATTTGTGATTCATGGGATGAATCCCATTTCATGAGATGATGTGCTTTTCTCCACCGAGTGAAACCCTAGAGAAAATGACCCCTAACTCTCGGCCATTCCAGACTTAGAGAGTGGTATAGCATGCGGCCCCTGTTTTTAAGCCAATATGCTCGGACAGGAAGGGGCCAGGGTCTGCCCCAGTCGTGGTAGGATATTGGGCAGCCTGGACCCACGGATCCTGGACAGAAAGATGAAGCTCTGGGATTGGGGAGGGAGGGGATGGGCCAAGCAGGCCCCCAAGGGTGCAGGGCACCTGGATGCCGACCACATGGGTCCATTGTTCGGAACCTCGCCCTAGCTCTCCTCTGCCTGGGCCTAATGAGAACAGTGGTCTCTCGGCTGAGCAGGTGGACACCTGTGAACGTCATCTCATTACAGATCTCAAAGGAGGGAGTCTGTGGTTCTGGGCAAGGATGCTCCACTTCGCTTCTGTCTTCACCAAACTCTTAAAATTTGAAATGTAGGAAGTTATGCCCCTGCAGGGTTCAGGATAAAGGAAATGACACCCAAGTCTTGGTTCTTTGTACCTGTTCCATCCACTGGGTATTTAGAGAAAGCAGCTTGGCATGTAGGGTGGTCTCTGGCCCAACTTCACCCTCTTTTTTTGGTGAAGTCTGGGACTTACACAAGGACTGGCTCTTTGGCTCAGCTTTCAGACCTTGAAGGATCCGCAAGGAAGCTTTGGTCTGGGTACAGCCCTTGAGAAGCACCTTAGAGGTGGCCATGCCAGTGGAGAAGGTGAGGCTAAGCAAGCTCGTGAGGTCGCCCATGGCCAGGCCAAATGCAGGCCTGGCACTCTTTGCCCAGCAGCAGTTTGGAGTAAGTAAGGAGCTTAATGTTTAATGGCCTTTGTGTCAGAACATGATAATGACGGTGACAGCAGGGAGGCTAGGAGGGAGTGTGGATGGACTTCCGAGTAAGAGTTCCCCAGTGTCTCCAGGAACCACTTGCTTTGTAAAATGACCCAAATCCACCATCCCTGGACCTGGCGCAGACTCTGAGTTGGGCCACGGCCTGGGAAACCTGCGTTGGAAAGTCTTTGCTTAGCCCATATCGTGGACTTGCTTTTGGTGCCCTGGGCTGGGGTGAGATGTAAGTGTGTTCCTGTTGTTGTAAGAAGTTGCCTTGCCAAAAGGTCATCATTGGAGTGCCTGGCACTTGTTTTTATTTCTACTTGTGAAAGTGGAACATGTTAATTAAGGATGATTTGGGAAACAGGAAAGTATCAAGAAACATTAATAAAAAGGAAAATCATTAACTTTAATCCCTCCACTCACAAGTCAACACTGTTAAAAGGGTTTTGCACGCTGGGTGCAGTGGCTCATGCCTGTAATCCCAGCACTTTGGGAGGCTGAGGTGGGTGGATCATGAGGTCAGGAGTTTAAGACTACTGGCCTGGCCAATATGGTGAAACCCCATCTCTACTAAAAATACAAAAATTAGCTGGGTGTGGTGGCGGACGCCTGTAACCCCAGCTACTCAGGAGGCTGAGGCAGAGAATTGCTTGAACCCGGGAGGTGGAGGTTGCAGAGTGAGACTCCGTCTCAAAAAAAAAAGGGTTTTGCTGTGAACGGAACAGAAGTCACTGTTTAAGTAGAGTTTACACAACAGGGGTCCCCAGGCTGCCCTGTACCTGGGAGCTTCAGACTCTTCCAAATAGGCCTCCCCTGGACCCTCAGATCTTGGAGGCTTTGTGTTCCAGCCTTGGACGCTGGGTCCTGAGATCTTGCAGTTCAGGGAAAGGTGAGATTGTCTCACAGCGGAGGCCTGGCCTGCTGCAGGCCACGCTCAGGGGTTTCTACCTCCCTCAGTCCCAGTGTCTGCCCTACAGGCTCCCTTGGTCCCGCTCAGAATGCACAGACCTGACGGCACCAGTGAGGACAGGCTGTGTGAGCTCTGCCTGGCCCAGGTGTGGGCTGGCCATGGGCTCCATGCCTGCCTTCTCCATGAGCCATGAGGTCGACCAGCAGCCTCAGCAGCTGCTGAGATTAGTGTCTGTAAGGTGGTGCCACTTGGTGTGCCTCTGGCTCCTGGCCCTATGGTGGCCCCATGGAAGGGCCTGTCAGCATCTACTCTGTCCTGGGGACAGGAGCAGTATCTTCAGGGCTGTGGGTCCAGCGACCTGGTCTGTGCATTTCCAGCCTCCTGTGTGCTTCCCAGCTCTGAATTATGACCACTGTGCTGATTTATTTCTTCTGACATTTGCAAACTGTTAGGTGGCAGAGATCAGTGAATAAAAACTTAATAAAAGGCTATATTTAATCCCATGCATCCTAGGCTGAGCCAAGTTCCCTTAGGACTGAGCATCACCAGATAGAACCCAGAGACCACTAGCTTTGGGACCTCCAGGGTGGCTACTTGGAGTTTTTGTGGGGAGGGCAGTTTCTTGACTGTGGAGCATGACGAGGCCAGACCCACCTCCCCGTCTGTCTGCAGCCACCATGCAGCCCACCTAGACTGTGGGCTCTGTCGGTGCCACCTCGGAGTGTGCAGCTTGCTCTGGGTGGGCCTTCCAGGGGAGGAGGGACTGCAGAGGTGGTGACAGGGAAGAGACCGTGGGCCAGGGGCCTGGTCTCAAGGGTGGCTCCACATCTGCTGACTTTGTGGCCTGATTTCCTGGTCTGTCACTTAGGGAGTTTTGCTGGGGCCTGTTAAAGGGGGAGTGCCTGGAGGTATCAAAGCAAGGGCTTGTGGCCCTGGTCATCCAGCAGTTACTGGGGGTGTTTACAGCCACCTGTGCTGGGCCTCCCCTGGAGAGGAAGTCACACCCACGTTAAGTGCATCGGAAACCTGTCCCAGGCATGCTGTAACCATAGCTGCAGGTGCTCTGGGGGTTGCCTCCCGGCTGTAGAGGGCCCCCTTGTGAAGAGGGGAGCCCCAGGTTGGGGGGTCTGGACTGGGCAAAGTCCCTGCCATCTGGCCTGCCCACCTGGGGCTGGCCATGTTGGGCCTGGTCCCACCAGGGCTTGGGGTGCTTCCAGATCTGTTTTCATTTTCGATTCCCTTTATTGCTAAAACCACCTCGGGGCTGCAGAGAACAAACTGTTGTCCTCAGCTGACCTCAGATTCCTGGCCTCAATTGTTTGCCTCTTGCTAATTTTAGCTGCTGATCATTTCCACCCTTATCCTCCCCCCAAAGGGAGACACAGACCAAGAATAGCTGCTGGGAAGGGGGGCTGCGGTGGCTGTGGCCAGAGTTCCAACAGTGAGCTGGCAGGGCTGTGGGTGGCTCACTGTGGCCAAGCCTGGGGCAGGGGGCTCTCGGCAGGCAGCCCCCCACCCTTCCCTTCTCTAACCGAGGACCCTGTATTGCAGGCATGGGCCTCAGAGGAGAAGAGGATTTCGCAGTTCCTTCTTTTAAACAGAAACCAGGCTGCTTCTGGGGAAAAAAGTACACCCCCATGGCCCTGCCTGAGAGTCCCTGACTCCCCTGAGCCCTTCCGACTCCAGGACCCAGGTGGTAGCGTGGGGTCAGATGTGGCACTTGACTACAGCCAGGCCCTGGAGACAGTGTCAGTGTGGAGGCCTCGGGCCTGTCCAGTCTACCCAGCATGGCCCCGGAGCCTGGCGCAACTCTGCCCTCCCAGTGAGTGTCAGGCTGCGGTTGACTGAGAGCAACGTCCAATCCGGGACATCAGCCCAGGCCTGCAGGATGGGACTTTGCTTGCCAGGGGCAGGCAGGGAAGCAGCTGACCAAACCCCAAACCATGGTGTGCTGGTGAGCAGGCCTGGGGAGAGCCAGAGGAGGGATGGGCTGAAATCCAGCTAGGAGGAGTGGCCTCCGGGCAGGGCCTACCGTTGCAATCTCTGTCCATATATTAATAGTTTTTTGTTTTTTGTTTTTGTTTTTGAGACGAGTTTCACTCCTGTTGCCCAGGCTGGAGTGCAATGGTGCGATCTCTGCAAGCTCTGCCTCCCGGGTTCAAGCAATTCTCCTGCCTCAGCCTCTCAAGTAGCTGGGATTACAGGCACCCGCCATCACACCCAGACAATTTTTTGTATTTTTAATAGAGATGGGGTTTCACCGAAATGTTGGCCAGGCTGGTCTCAAACTCTTGACCTCAAGTGTTCCACCCACCTTGGCCTCCCAAAGTGCTGGGATTATAGATGTGAGCCACTGCACCCGGTCATATTAATAGTTTTTAAACTTCTGTTTGGAGAACTTCAGACAGATGCCCACATCTTCAGGACACCCACATTTTAAGCACCTGCTAGCCCCCTGCAGTCTTATCTCTGCCCCCCCCCCCCCGCCACCGCCCCTCCAGTTGTTTTGAAGGAAATCCCAGATGCGGTATCAGTTTGTCCATAAATATTTTAGTGCCTTACATCTTCAAATGAAAGCCTGATACATCTAATTTTGATACTGGGCTAATAGTGTGGAGTGAAGAATCCAAAGCCTGAAGTCACCCCACATGACTTGGTATTGGGAATTGTATGGGTCCAGCCCTAAAACCCCCTAGCTTGGGGTTGGAGCCACCATTTAAAGAAGTGATAGAGCTCATCTCGCCATCCCTCAGCCTGGAGTTAAAACTAGTCCGTAGGTAAAAAGAAGGCAACCAGGACACAGGTGTTTATGAGATCAAAAGCAGCAACAACCGAAACAATCAACAGTGCTACTGAGGTAACACAGATAGTGAGGAAGAGGCCAGGTGCTCAGTGTCTCCTGTGGACGGTCCCTCATCTCCCCTGAGCAGAAGGGCAGGGTGTCATCTCCACATGCCTTGGGGAGATGGCAGGGCCAGCACCCTCTAATGGCTTCTGAAGAGGAGCTACTAGGAGAAGAAAGTGATGCTCTAAGGAAAGGCTGGACTGGCGAGAATGCTACACCCATCCCATTTTGTAAATTATGTTAGACATTGTATTATAGTAGTGCATGTGGTAATACACATAGCTTAAGGATCCAGTCATTCTGTACGCTCACTGTGATAAGCAGGTCACCCCCACCCTCTGCCAGCTTCTTCAGCTACTGCCTTTGGTATTTACCTTTCCCAGCTCGATAACATGCTCAGAGGGGCTCTTCTTGATGGTAGAAGAGTGTTGGGCGTTATCTCCTGACTTCCCATGATGGCACATGAGTGCCTGCAGGCACCCTTCCCCCACACGTGATAATTAGATACTTAGGATGGAGCCAGCATGCAGTATTTTGGGAATCATGACAGTAAATGCTAGTTGCAGGTGACCCATACATTACGCGTGTTTCTTTCCCTGAGGCTCAATAGTTGCCATTTCTGCTTGATTTTTCCAGTGCTGTTGTCCCCACACCCCTAGCCCTCCAGGTGTCCCCACACACCCAGTGTGGCCTGTTCTGTGTGGCCTGGGTAACATCTCTGCGGGGGTTGGCTGTCATCCTGGGACCCCTCCCTACCATCTGGGCCCCATTTCCTGGAGCCCCTGCCGTCTGCTGCTTGGTGGAGCTCCTGCTGCATAGCCTCCTGGAAGGGGTGCACTGGAGGCCATTTTTCCTTTCCTTCTGACTTTTATTTTAGGTTCGGGGTTACATGTATAGGTTTGTTACATGGGTAAATTACATGCCACAGGGTTTGATGTTATTATTTCCTCACTCGGGTAATAAACATAGTGCCCGATAGGTAGTTTTTCAATCTTTTACCCTCCTCCCTCCCCACTCAAGTAGGACCTGGTGTCTGCTGTTCCCTCCTTTGTGTCCCTGTGTACTCAGTGTGTAGCTCCCACTTATAAGTGAGAACGGGCCAGGCACGGTGGCTCACACCTATAACCCTAGCACTTCGGGAGGCCAAGGCGTGTGGATCATCTGAGGTCAGGAGTTCAAGACCAGCCTGACCAACATGGTGAAACCCCGTCTCTACTAAAAATACAAAAATTAGCCCGGTGTGGTGGCGGGCGCCTGTATTCCCAGCTACTCAGGAGACTGAGGCAGGAGACTTGCTTGAACCTGGGAGACAGAGGTTGCAGTGAGCCAAGATCGCGCCACTGCACTCCAGCCCAGGCGACAGAGCGAGCCTCCGTCTCAAAAAGTAAGTGAGAACATACAGTGTTTGGTTTTCTGTTCCTGCGTTAATTCACTCAGGAGAATGGGAGGCTATTGTTTTAAGGCTTATATGTCTGGAAATGTCTTGATCCTGGTCTGAGGTTGATTCACGTTTCTCTGGGTTGAATCATAGGTGAGAATGGTTTACTCGTGGGGTTTGGAAGGCTTTGCTGCAGTCTCTGAGCTCTGATGTTGCTGTGGAGAAGACTGAAGCTGTTCTGATTCTGGCTGTGTGCACCTGCTGGTCTCTTTGCCTCTCAGGGCCTTTTGGGCTTGTGCCTTTACCCAGGGCTTGGAGGTGTGCACATACATGGAGGTGCTCGGCCAAGCTCTGTCCTCTGCAGCGGGCCCTTTGGGTGGCATCTGGAAAACATTCTTGCCATTTTCTTCACGGCCCACCTCACCTCCTGTGTTCTCAGGGCTGCCTGCAGTTTCTTTTATTTGGAGCTGTTGGACTGATCCTTACATTTTCGTATTTTTTCTCTCTTACCCATCCATTTGTATTTTTGCTCTGTTTTCTGTGAAATTCTCTCAGTGTTCTCTCCCAAACCCCGCTATTGGGATTTTTATTTCTGCCACATTTTTCCTTCAGTATCTTTACTTTTGAACTCGGGTTTCTGGGCCTCCCTTTTAAAGGCGCATGCAGTTCTTGCTTCCACCAGGCCCTCTGTGCGGTGAGGATATTAGTGACAGCTCTGGAGGTCTTCCCGTTGCGTGGCCTCTGCTCCCTCCGCATCACCTGTCTCTGCTCCTTGGTCTGGGTCTCTCGCCCACCCACGTCAGGCTCTTCTGCGTTGTCTGCTGATCCCCGATGTCTGGTGACATAGCCCAGAGACCCTTGAGCTGAGTGGGGGCTCCTGGGTGCCCAGCGGGCTCAGCGATGGTGACCTCCTGTGGGTGGTCTATTGGGCCATCTCCTTCAGCGTTTTCCCCCGAGATGAGTGTTCTGCTCCTGCCTGGGGGAGGGAAGGTGCTCCTGCTGCCGCAACGGGAGAGAAGCTGGGAGGCAGTACTCAGTGAGCGGGCTGTTCCTCACACCCCGGTTCGGGAGGCTGCCCCACTCTGAGCTGGGTCTGGAGTCCTCGGTCCAGAGCTCCCTCCTGTGTGGACCCTCCCAGAAAGTCAGCGTCGGGTCCCTGGCAGGTGCAGGAAGGGCAGGCAGCCATCTGTAGGGTGGGGAAAGACCTTGTGTCCACAGCTGCTTTATCTGGTGTCCAGGTGCCCCCCACTAGCTGCACCCCCACCCCCACCAGAGACTCCTGAGCCTTTATGGGGAAATGTGGATTGCTTTCTTGCCTTCTCTGCTGTCTTTCTAATTTCTTGCTTCCAGATTATTGTTGTTGTTCTCTTTATGTTTTGTTGTCTGCTAAAATCCACTTTCTTTCATTGTAGTGGGATCTGGGGCTGGAAAGGTGGTGGGTGCCTGTGCCTGACCTGCCATCTTTATCCAGAGTTCCTGTGAGGCCTTTGGTCCAGTGCAGGAGGTCTGGGGAGAGATGGGAGGATAAGGGGAGCACTAGGCAGGGGTCTTGCCCAGTGGTGTTATCCAGGAGTTTGCCAGAGATACACCCAGCACTATCCTGGAAGCAACTGAAGGCAGCTCACAAGACGACAGTTGTGCAGAGGAAGGAGAGAGTCCAAACCTAAGGTTGGCAGGTTGACTATAGTACAGTCACGATTGTCTGCATTCCTACAGTTTCCATCAAAACAGCGTTTCCTCGAGTGGCTGCTCAGCTCCCCCGTGGTTAACATGCTTGCAGCAGTGGATGGGAGCTCCAGTTGCTCCACCAGCATTTAGTATTGTCAGTGTTTTGGATTTTACCCATTCTCGTAAATGTGTATAGTGATACCTCTTTGCTGTAATTTGAACTTTCATAATAACAAATGACACTGAGCACTTCTTCACACAGTTGTTTACCATCTATCTTCTTTGATTGAGTGTTCAGATCTTTTGTTCATTTTTTAAATTGGGCGTTTGCTTATTGTTGAGATTGAGTTCTTTATGTATTTTAGATGCAAGTTGCCTTTACTTTTGATCAGCCTCAAATGAAGAGCATTTTTATCAGCTAAATAAACCTGGCTCTGTAATTGTGGATTCCAGCCTCATGTTCCTGTCTTGCCTTGGTGTTTCAGAAAATCTCTGAAGAGGTGGATAGCAATGTCATCCCTGGGCTATCACCAGCCATCAAGGCTGTGTTGGTGTGCAAGCCGTCACATTGCCTCCCGATGCCCAGAACAAGGGTGCTAACCGCACACTGGCTCCTGAAGCCAGGAAACGTTCCCTTCAAGATGGCAGAGGAAAGGTGGGGGCAGTAGGGGTCAGCTGGACGTGCGTCACCCCACTGCGCTCAGGGAAGATGCTCCTGGCTCCCCTTGGGAGGCAGTTAGTGATGAGGCTCTCACGGTGCAAAGGAAATGGAAATGTCTGTTCCTTGGGTTCAGCTCTCATGAGTCCAGAGGTAGCACATTCATCTGGAGAAGGCCTTCACTTGCAGCAATCCATGGTCTGGAAGCTTCTGGGGCAAGGGACAGATATACCTCTCCCTACATATTCCTTCAGGAGCAACAAGAGTTGTGACTCAGGGGTGTGTGTGAAGAAGAGAAACTCCAGAGCCCTTGTCTCAGGTGGCTTCTGGCCTTCTGTTGGCAGAAACCACTGGTATTCTATTAGTGCTGTGTTTAAAACGGACCTTGAGAACGGAAATTTACAAATGTGTTTTGTAACCCTTAGCAAAAGGAGAGCAAACACCTTTATGAAATTCTGGCATGTGGTCCTTTTAACCTTTCCAGGCAGTGTACTGGTGCATGCAAACTAGCGCTATTCCCTTCTTAGGAGCTGGGGTGCTGGATTCTGTGGAAGCAGTCCCAGTTGTGAGCTGGAGCTTGGGTAAAAGGTATGTGTGTGTACATACACCACTTTGTTATATAGTGTTGTTGCATTAATTCCAGCTGTCCAAATTGATTCATTTGATGAAGACAGAAATGCAGAAAGGAGAGTCACACACAAATTCCATCTTCCTGAGGTAACCTCTGTTTCCTTCCTGCAATGAGAGCTCTGGCATATGCATTTCATGTGTGCATTTGAGGGTGGGGCTCAGCCACTTGGTAGTCTGTTTTCTTCCCTGTCCACGTTCCTGGGGGCTGTTTATGAGCGGCTCACATCAGTGGTTCAGAAGAACATTTGAGAAAGAGAGCTGGGCTGTCTCCATGGCCTTCCTCTCCCTCGTCCACCCCATTCAACAGATTGTGAAGCCTGGTTCCAGTGACCTTGGGGACAACCTCGAGGAGCGCTGAGCCCCCTGCCCACCATGTTGTGGTCCTGGGGGAGGGAGGCAGGCAGGACACAGGACAGTGTTCCTGCCCCAGTGGCTCCTCCCAGCTCTTGCTAGTCCTCCCTTGGCATCAGGCAGACCTAGGTAGCCTCAGGTCTTGGAGTCCCATACAGAGCTGTTGCAGAGGGGGTCACTCCAACCTTGAAGCTTCTGGGGGCCTAGCCATGGGATAGTGCAGAGTGTGGCACTGCTTTTCTTCTTGGCTGGTGTCCCTGGGGTCAGCTCCCTTAAGGTTAGGGCCCTGTTCTAGGCTAGGACAGGGAAGGGCATAGGAAAAAGGGCCAGCAGGATGCAGGGAGGAAGGTATGGGCACAGACACGCGGTGGGCAGGCCTGTTCCGGGAAGAGGGTGAGCTTTGTCTCCCGACGAGAGGTGGCCCCCAGAGCACTGGTCTCCCCACATGGCAGGCAGTGGGGCTCTGTTTCAGACCGGCCCTCTCTCCAATGCACTTAGGCTGCGACAAGCCTGAGCAGGATGGAGGGGGCTACTAGACCTGTGGGCAGGGCTGAGGGACAGGGCCTGGGTCTGCCAGGTCACTTATTCTCTGCTAGAGGGTTTTTGGACACAAGGGCTTTCCCAAAAGATAGGGGGCAACTTGCTCCCGGTGGGCAAGACCGAGAGAGCCCCTGGTGGCTCCATGGGCCTGGGCTGCTGCGGGAGAGGCCTGGGGGCTTTCTGGCTCCTTCCTGGGGATCTGGAAGTTCCTAGCAGAAGCCCCTGGCACTGTTCACCTGTTCCAGAGAAAAACAGATCATTATCTCATTTGTTGTTGTTGTTTTGCCTCAGCTCCCTCAAAAAACCAAAGGCATTTTTTAGGCCCATCGTCCAAATTACAAGCTCATTTTAATTGGAATGTATTTGCTTTGTGGAACCAACCCTGAAGAATATATCGTTTTGTTATATTCTGCTGGAAACCTTGCCACATTTTCCTGAGAAAACTGAGCCTGCTGTGCACCTGGAGCCGGCCAGGTGGCAGGTGCTGGGCCTGGAAGAGGAGCCCGCCGAGGCCTCTCCAGGGCTTCTGAGTGCCATTGTTTTGAGTGCGCTGCCTGGTGGCCCTCGGCCCTTCCCAGGGAACTGCCCGGCTCGTTCCTCAGCTGTGGTTTCCTGCTGCAGGGGAACTGGGGACCGTGGAGGTCCCCCATAGGTCCTCAGGCCCACATGCCCCCAGCCTGGGCAAGCCTGCAGTGAAATAGGCCCAGTAGAAGCTGACTGTGGGGGCCGCAGGGACCCCGGGGGGTAGAGGGTGGCCTCACCGCACAGTGGGTGGGTGCCCCTGCCTGCTCCTCCTGGACTGTGAACGTGGGCAGCAGTGTTCCTGTTCCATGCTGGGGAGGGGCTGTGAGAATGTCCGTCTTCCTGGTGGAGCCTAGCCTCAGGCCCCACTCTTCTGGCTGTGTTACCTTGGTGAGGTCACTTGGTGCCTTACCTCTGACGTGGGTTTCACATCAACACTTCCCCGTCTCTCCGGGTTGGTAGAGTCAGGTGAGCCCAGTGCAGGCCAAAAGTCAAAGCTGCGCCCCTGTAAAGAGTGTGCATGCAGCTGTTTGTGCCATTGAGTGTCTACAGCAGAGCTTAGCAGGGTGGGGTCCCGGCCAGCAAGGTCCCCCCAGCCCAGGAGACACAGAAGGAGAGGGCAGGGGGAGGAAATGAAGGCTGGGGGAGGGGAGACACAGGAAGAGGAAGTGGGCCACGATGGTTGCCGAAGGCTCTGCAGACAGGGGCCCCTCCCTCGGTTGCCTAGAGAGCCGGCCGGGAGCACGGGCCCTGGAGTGCAGAGCTGGGGCTGGCTGTGCAGGTGCTTGTTCATGTCAAGGAGCAGCTGGACTTCTCTGTGACGTTCTGCAGATCTCCTGTGTGACTGCCGAGGCTGGTGCCCCCCACCCCTGCCCAGACGTCACAGCCAGAGGCAGGCCCGAGAGGCCTTTCCAGACTGTGTCCCTTTACCCCCCCCCCCCATGCCCTGCCCCTTTCTTCCCCCCCCCCCTCCTGCCTTCCTTTTCTCTTTTGGTGCAAGAGAAACTCCCTTCCCAGGAGTCCGCAGATGCCCTGCTTCCCACTCCTCACGAGCCCCTGCAGCGGCGCTTGGGGTCTGCATCCTAGTGGCCAGATGGACTTGGCTGTCCTAGCTGCCAGTGCCTGCCCCACCCACCTGGGCTAATACTCAGCCCACAGTGGTGTCACAAAGTGGTCTTATGGCAGGAGTGTGATATTCAGAAGCCTGAAGGGAGCTTCTGACGTGTAATTACAACCCTGGAACTGCTTCTGTTTAAATCCTTTGCTGAATATTTGTCACCCATAGCCTTTTAAGTCTGACCCGTTCTAAACTGCTAGGCCTGTCAAAGAATTTATCAGGGAGCACCCTCCTCCAATAGGACAGTTTGCAGTGTAACCCAGGGGCTCTAAAGCCCTGGAGCCCTGCCCTGGGAGCATCTCCTACAAAGCTAGATTGGACTTTATTGCTATTTTTGAGTTTCTCATCCTGGAAGACACTGCCCAGCACATTCTGAGGAGAATCTGCCTGGGCGACCATTGTTATTTTAAGAGAGCTCTTGGGGTAATATGAGGAGATGTGCTTTGAAACAGGGAATACAGAATGGGGCCAGTGACGTGCCCAGAGTGTTGAGTGTCTGCTTTTTAAATGGGCATTATTGATGGCTAGCGCTTTCTAGTTTGCTATGGATTTTTTGTTTTGAATTTAACTTTTTGAATAGGAAATGCATTTATGTGTTTCAGATTCTAAAAGATTTCAGTAGTTTCCCCAGGGAAAATTCTGTCAACTTTCCTCGTCTTCCATCTGCTCAGTGTTCCCCTGGGTGATCTCTGTTCTTACTTTCCTAGGGACCCTCCCTCTGCACGTAGAGGCCAAGACGCACGTAGATCCTCGCTGGTCATCTCTCCTCAACCTTGTTTTCTTCACTCAGCTTGGAAATCTTTCCACAGCAGTTTGTGAAGAACTCGTTCTACTTCTTTGCGATAGTATTCTGTTATATGGGCGTTCCATAATTTATTTGACAGGCCCCAGTGGAAGGACATGAGTTGTTTTCAGGTTCCTGCTGCATTGACTAATCAGGACCATATTCCATTTTGGAGATGTGCAGATGCGTTTGTAGGCTAGGATGTCAAAAGTTCAGATGTGGGATAAAAGGGTGTGCCCGTTGCTAATTTTAACAGGTATTGCCAAATCGCCCTCCATGGAGGTTGTAGCAGTTTGTACTCCCATCAGCAAAGAATGCCTGCTTACCTGCAGCCTCACCAAGGTGATGGCTACCAAGCTGCATTTCAGTGTGTTTCATTTGCCGTTAGCTCCTGATGGATGAGGTGGAGCATCTTTTCAGGCACTTGAGAGCCATTTGTATTTCCTTTTTTATGAATTGGCTTTGCCCATTTTTCTGCTGGATATTTTTCTTTTTAAAATTCCTGTGAGTTCTTTCTGGTTTGGAGATTAGCCATTTGTGATAGGAGCTGCAAATATTTTTTCTCTCAGTTTTGTCAGTTATCTCTTGCCTTTGTTTATGACGACTTTGTTCATGGAAAAGTATAGTATACTTTTTTGTGCAGTTGGTTGATTGATTGATTGATTGATTGATTGATTCTGAGTCTCGCTCTGTCACCCAGGCTGGAATTCAGTGGTGTGATCTCAGCTCACTGCAACCTCTGCCTCCCACGCTCAAGTGATTCTCCTGTCTCAGCCTCCTGAGTAGCTGCGATTACAGGCACCCGCCACCACACCTAGCTGATTTTGTATTTTTAGTAGAGACAGAGTTTCACCATGTTGGCCAGGTTGGTCTTGAACTCCTGACCTCAGGTGATCCTCCTGCCTCAGCCTCCCAAAGTGCTGGGATTACAGGCATGAGCCACCGCGCCCGGCCTTTAGTCTTTTCTTTTATGGTTTGTGGACTTTGATTCATAGAAGCAACTTCTGTCTTACAGTTTTCTCCTGGAATGTTTGTGGTTTTATTTTTCACATTTGAATCTTTGACCCATTTAGAATTTATGCCGGTATAATGAACCCAACCTTTCCAGATGCTACCGAAGCGTCCTGATACGTGTATTTGTAGCAGGAGAAGCCACAGACAAAACTCCTCAGACACCGAGTTAAAGAAGGAAGGGCTTTATTCGGCCGGGAGCTTTGGCAAGACTCACGTCTCCCAACAGCCGAGCTCCCGGAGTAATTCCTGTCCCTTTTAAGGGCTCACAACTCTAAGGGAGTCCACGTGAGAGGGTCGTGATCAGTTGAGCAAGCAGGGGGTGTGTGACTGGGGGCTGCATGCAGCGGTAATTAGAATGGAACAGAATAGGACAGGGATGTTCACAGTGGTTTTCTATACAATGTCTGTAATCTGTAGATAACAGAACCGATTAGGTCAGGGGTCGAACTTTAACTACCAGGCCCAGCGTGTGGCCCCGGGCTGCCTGCCTGTGGATTTCATTTCTGCCTTTTAGTTTTTACTTCTTTCTTTGGAGGCAGAAATTGGGCATAAGACAATATGAGGGGTGGTCTCCTCCCTTATATTGACTGCTCCCTGCCCTAGGGGTTGGAAATGTCACTCCATCCTATGCAGTTATCACTGCCTTTCGTTCTAATTCTGCCATTTCTTCTGGGCTTCACTGGCCAGTGATCATCTTACAAAACTGTGTTGAATCCTGGTGGTCTCGTTTCCCCCACGTCATTGTTTTGCAGGATTTTTTCTGGCTATTCCTGTGTGTTTTTCTGTATGAATTTTTAGGATCAAGCTATCCTATTCGAAAACAAAGCAAAGCCACCAGAAAAATGCCTACTTTAAAAAATACCTTCACATGCATTGTAGAAATGTAGAGACACACATTTGCCCAAGAAGGATTCTCTTGTTGAAGCAGCGTTCCCTCCGACACTGTGGCAGTCTCCAGCCAGGCTTCAGCACCCTGCCAGCTCTTGCATGTGAAGATCGGATAGTAGTGTGTGACTAGAGCTTCCTGGGACGGGGCACACGTGCCCCCCATGTCCTTTTTACTGCGCGGCTCACAGACATGCTTCCTGGGGCCCCTTGGCCCATAGGTGATAACACTGTTATCTCGTCCAGGCACCACTGTGCAGCAGGCATGTGTCCCGTGTATTCTCCACTTCACCCTCACGGTGACAGAAACAGGCTGGACGACAGTCCCTGAGGCATCGACAAGGGAGTCGGGGTGGGGCAGGCTGCTTCCTTGCCACAGGCAGATCCCAGCTGTGGCTCTCGCTCCGGCGCCAGCCAGCTGAGTGACAGCTCACTGTCTCCTCTCGGGCCTCACTTCCCTTACCTGCTCAGTGGGTGGGTAAGAGCTTCCAGCCTGGACTTCCTGGGAGGCCATGTGCATGTCAGCTCCATGTGGCTTCATAAACCACTACTAACACTTCTAGAGACCAGCAGGGCAGCCAAATGGCCTCCAAAGGAGTCAGGAAGTCCACCTCCCACCACAGACGCCAGACCTTTCTTTCTGCCACCCCCGAGGCCGTGTGCCTGAGTTTCACCGGAGGCCAGCAGTTGATCAACCCCTGTGTTTGGCTGTGTGCCGAGCTGCTCCAGCAGGAGGGTGAACAGGCTTCCCTGGAGTGAAAAACATGGCAGTCTTGAGGTTGGGAGCTAGAAGTGGCCCCAGACCGGTGCCCACAGGGCAAAGCTGTCCATCGGTGAATGACAGCCCACTCACTGGTGGGGAGTAGCTGGAGACTGGGGGCAGTGGCCTGGGAGCCTGAGGGGAAGCAGTTTCTCTTTGGAACGCTCTCCCCATGGCTCCCTTTGGGTCTGACCAGCCCTGCCCCTGCCATTGCCCCCAGATACACACCCACATGGGCCTTTGCGCTGCAGAGGTCTGCTGTTGTATCCAAGACATCCCTGTGAGGGTGCCAGCTCATCTGCCTTCCCAGGACCTCCCGGTAGGAGTTGCATTTCTTCCCTTCTCCCTTCCACGAAGGGGAGCTCAGTGAGGCTTCCCAGAGAAGACCCAGCAGGAGGCCAGAAGAAGAGGCCCTTGCGGCAGATGCTGCTCTGGCCCTAGCTTGGTGCTGGGCATTGGGAACATTGGAAAAATGACCCCTCGACAGGCTTCCCACAGGAGGTTCACAGACAGAAAGATCTGCAGTGTGGTTCATACAGGTGCAGCCGGAGCCGGGTGGAGGGCGGGGCGCCCACTCACCTGTGGGTGGTGGGTAGGAGTTTGGCTGAGGCTGGATCGCAGGAGATAACTTGGAGCGTGCCCTTTGCGTAGGTGGGCAGAGCAGAGTGGAGTCCGCGCCACAGCCCCAGTCTGAGCTCAGGCTTTGAGCTGGAGCAGGCGCACTCCTGAGCTGGCTGCATTTGCACGTGGCTGCTGTGGGGGAGGGGGAGGTGGATGGGGGCTCAGCTGAAGGAGAGAAAGCCCCTGCGCTCCCCTCCCGCCTGGCTCTCTGAGGGAACACGCTGTCCCCGCGTCCCCGCCTGGGCCTGCGGCTTGGGCAAGAGCAGCATGTGGGACGCCGTGTTCCCTGATAAGATGAGGCAATTGCTCTCACTCGGCGCTGCTCCGCTCGCGGCCTCGCTGTGGCGCCAGGGAACGTTTATGTAACGCGCAGCCCTGAGCAGCTGCCCCGCCCAACCTTACTCCAATCCCCCCCCCCCCACTCTACCCGCAACTCCGCGCGGCCCCCCACCCTGCATCCCCCCGCCATGCAGCCTGGTACCCGAAGAGTCCCCCACTACCGGGCACCCATAGGACCCCCAAACCCCGGCATGGCGTAGCCCCTCCCCCAGCTCCCCACAGTTCCCCCGGTCCTCTTACAGCCTCCCTTCCAGGCTCCAGGGCACCTAGCGGCCCTCCAGGCTCGACCCCAGCCCCCTTCCTCTCACCCAGCCTCCTCACAAGGCCTAATCCCACCTTGTCTCAGGACCCCCACCCCGTGCACAGGCGCAGGCACACACAGCCAGAACCCCTGCGGCCTCCCACCGGGGGAGCTGGAGTGGCTCTGGGATCCGGCTGGAAGGCTAGGAGCTCCTCTGCAAGAGTCTAGAATCTCCTACCCTTTATCTTGTCATTTTGGAGCTAGAGGGAGCTCTGCCCTGTTGAGTCCCTGTCCTGCTGTTGCTGTCTCCATATGACATGCCCGGGTGGAGGCAGATGAAGGGTTTGAGCCCAGCAAGGAGGGTGCTTGGGTTTGTTTAGTCCGATGGGCTCCCTTTGCGTAGAATGAGAGGTGGGCTCACTCCCTGAAGTGCCAGGCCTGGCTGGCCCCTCGCCTCACTGGGTGCCCCCCTGTGCTCACTGCACTTGGCTGCACACAGCCCCCCTGGAGTCTGTCCCCAGAACAGCAGTTTTTAGAGTGAAGCTGGAAGACACCGCAGGTGCCTCAGACCCTTCACAGGGGCCATGAGATCAAAACTGTTTTCATAACAATAGCACTGTTTGCCTCATTCTCCCAAAAGAGTACCGTAGCTGTTGCAGATGCTACAAGATGTGTGACAGCACTGTCCCTCTGCAGTGACTGGAATGCATGCTTGGATTGAAGACTTTGTTTCCATTTTAATTTCTAATTTCTAATATGATGAATAGCGGTGGCTCTCGCCCACATACACGAAAGCTCCTGGGGCTCCTTGCGGACCCTGTGGGTGAAAGTGGCCTGGGGCATGTTGCTCCCTGTTCCCGCCCCAGCCTGTTCTCCCTTCTCTGAGCTGTTCCTTGTCAGCCTCCTGGGTGCTGCCTGAGTGTCACTACCAGGGGACCCAGCCAGACCTGGTGCTGCTGCTCCTTGCTGGCCTGAGCCATAACTCCTGTTGTGGGCCAGTTCACTGGCTGTCACCTCTCTGCAGCAGGCTGAGGGAGGAGCAGAGAATGGAGCCGTGGGGCCTGCATCTGCCTGGGTCAGTACCGTGTCTCTGGGCCAGGCACCCAGTATGTCCCCTGTCAAAGCATAAAGCTCCTGATGTGCAGGGAGGCCAAGAGCTGTGCTGGTAGAGTGGCTGCACCAGACACCCGCCTTCCTCCACTCCAGGCTGCCTGGCACCAGCGCCCAATCCATTGGATGCTGCATTTCTCTGCGGCCCCAACATCATGTGCCCATCTGTAGCTCTGTGTACCTCACATGCTTCTCCGGCCTGCAGGCAGAAGGAGCTAAAGGACAAGGCTCCTCACAAGAGCTGTTAGGAAGCAAGGCTGAGTGTGGCTTCCCCCCACACCAACAGGCCCAAATCTGGGGAGACTCACTTGACAGGGCTAATGACCAAGAGCAACAGTAACAGCTGAGATTTCAGGAGTGGACCTTTGGAACGTGCCAGGCACTGTGCTGAGGCCAGTCATGCACCGCCCCTCGGGATCACTGTCTGGACCGCCCTGTGAGGATGGGGCGGTGTGCTCACTTCCTGTGGCTGCTGTCACACATTACCAAACTGGGTGGCTGAAAAGCAACTGAAACTCACTGTCTCACAGTTCCAGAAACCAAGGTGTTGGCAGGGTTAATTCCTTCTGGAGGCTCTGAGGGAGAATCTGCTCCATGCCTCCCCTTCCTTCCCCTGCCCCCTTTCTCCCTCTTCTCACTTGCTCCCTTCCCCCTCCTCCCCACCCTCCACACTTGGGAGCTCATCTCCAGATCCTTACCTGATTACATCTGCAAAGACCCTTTTTCCAGATAAGATCACATGCACAGGTTCTGGGGATTATGACTTGGCTCTATCTTTCTGGGGACCATTATCCACCCTACTACAGGCAGCAAGGAGCTTGTTCGAGGCCATAGTGTCACAGCTCAGGGCACAGGGTCGAAACCTCATCTGTCAGACCTGACATGGTTAATGCTAAACCATTTAATGCTGGCCTTTCCCAAGCTTTTGATGAATAGTGTGCGACGTGAATCTCCAAGAGTGGAATTACCGTGCAACATTTTCACTCTTTGGTTGAGAAAATTTTTTATTCTGGAAGCAATAAATAGTTTTATACAATGATAACATTTCTTTGAACATGTTTTGGGAAATACTGGACTAGATATTTAAGGAACTATATTTAAACATTTCTTCTTATTGTTATGGAAGAAACAAATACATAGGATTTTTTTTTTTTTTTTTAAGACCCAGGGCAGGTGTGTGGCTCATACCTATAATCCCAGCACTTTGGGAGGCTGAGGAAGACGGATCACTTGAGGTCAGGAGTTCAAGAGCAGCCTAGCCAACGGTGAAACCCTGTCTCTACTAAAAATATAAAAACTAGACTAGCTGGGCGTGGGTGGGCGCCTGTAATCCCAGCTAGTTGGGAGGCTGAGGCAGAAGAATCACTTGAACCCGGGAGGTGGAGGTTGCAGTGTCAGAGCAAGACTGGCTCAGATTAGATAGATAGATAAATAGATAGAGATACCCATAACACAGAGGAGCTTGCAACAACAAAAATCCTCTCACTAGTCCAGCCCCACTCCCTCGAGAGCATTTCTTTTCTGATTTTAGTTGTCTTGATGGTTACTGCTATAAATGAACTGTATCTTATTGCTGTTTCTTGATTTATCAAATTTAGATATTCTCTGTTATCCCCCCTGCCATGAAATTTAAGGATTTACCTCACTCCTATCCCTCCCCTCCAACTCTTCCTAAATTGATGGATGTATTATCTTACTTATTTTGACTATCTTTGTAATTTTAAAACTCTGTGTTTCATTTAAGTATGTTCTTTGCACATTCTGTGCATTCCGACTTTTCCCTTAAATCCATGTTCTCTGCTGGGCCTACAGGTCAGCTGTATGGCCTTTGTTTATAGGATTGGTTCTGAAACACTGACAGCTAGTGCTAAGGTTAGCATGACCACAGCTGTGTAAAGTTTGCTTCCATCAGCAGGGCCTGTGCTGGGATTACATTTCGTGCCACCACCTCATGGAGTTGTGAAGAATAAATAATAGAGCATAGGAAAAATCCCTAGAACCGAGCTTGGCTCGGAGCTCTTGACCCATAATCATGAGGCATTTTTGTTTACATCTAATTTGAACCACAGTTTTTTTGTATGTCTTTTATTTTTCCTGGAGTTTCTAATTGCCTCTCTTTTTTCTTTTAAACAAAGAAGAGTGATGTGTCTTTACTGTATCCTGAAGTTTATCCAGCCTTTTGATGGTACTCTGTGGTGCACAAAACTCACTTTCCTCCCGGAATTTTCCCCCGTGAGTCCTGGTCCTGTGCTCCAGTGACCTCCCAGGTCTCTGCCTCGCTCTTGTCAGGAGGTGGCCCTTTACTATACAGTCATGTCCCTAGCTCCTTGGTCTTATCTCATTTTATCTGGAGTGTGTGAGACATTAACTTGGAAGACCCTGTTCCTTTGTCTTCAGGATCCACTGTGACTTAGGAAAAGTCTGGTGTCTGTCCCAGCCTTGTTCCTTTGTGGATGACCTGGTGTTTGTTTCTTCCCCCTCTCTATTAAGCTGAGAGCGCTCCTGTTTTTACTCAGTGTTCTGACATTGCAGAGCTTCTCGCGGCAGAGATCTTAACTCACTTACCTGGTCCACCTCAGTGCAGCCTGTCTCCTGTTAGTCTCCTGTCTCCTTTTTTTTTTCTTCTTTTTTTTTTTTTTTTTTTGTACTCTTTGACAGAGACTGTTGTTATTTCTTTTGTAATTTCTTCTCCGTATTTTCTGTTTTCTCACTTGATTGTAATTGTCATGTATTTGGGAAATCGTGGTGCTACTTGATTTTGAATCCCCCCAACACCTTTTCCCCCAAAATGTAAAATCAATAAAAAGAACAAGTGCACCCACACATGGCCCCTGCTTCAGCAGTGCCAGGAGACGGAACACTGCAACATCCACATCTTTTCCAGAACTGTTTTTTGTTGTTTTTTTCTCATATATTTGCTTTGAGTATATTTCCAGCTTTTATATGAAGGTTTTATGTGGACACAATGCTGTTTTCAATTTCTGAATGCTGTTGTTTTGCTGGTTTTTTTTGTTGTTTTTTCTTTTTTTGTTTTTTTTAGATGGACCCTCACTCTCTTGCCCAGGCTAGAGTGCAGTGGTGCAGTCTGGACTCTGCAGCTTCCACCTCCCAGGTTCAAATAATTCTCCTGCTTCAGCCTCCCAAGTAGCTGGAATTGCAGGCACACACCACCACACCTGGCTAATTTTTGTATTTTTAGTAGACACGGGGTTTCACCATTTTGTCCAGGCTGGTCTCAAACCCCTGATCTCAAGTGATCCACCCGCCCCAGCCTCCCAAAGTGCTGAGATTATAGGCATGAGCCACCGTGCCTGGTCGTTTTTGCTCTTTGAACTTCCTTTGTATTGTATCCTCTTTGCTTTTGCATCAAATTTTGCCTCAGATTCCTCAGAGAATGCAGAAGTTTCAAGTTAAAATTGTCTTCTGTTTCCTGGCTTCACTCTTTTCCTCTAGAGTAGGTGGTTGCATTGCGCTTGGCCTTTCTCTTCCATGCTGCTGGTTCTCCTTGGCTGTCTGGCCATCCCTGGGTATCTGCTTGTGTTTAAGGTGGGTGGGTGAGTGGGTTTCCTCTGTTGAACATGGGTAGACCAGCTTCAATGACTGGCAGTCACTTTAGGGTCTGTGTGGGGGTGAGAGGGGAAGTGACCAGGTAGGAACGGCAGCCCTGCGGCCACCCCTAATACCAGAAGGGCTCTTTTCTGGGGTGCCAGAGCCCCCCCCCCCAAGCCTGGTTCTTCCTGAGCAGTTGATGTCATTTTTGTGATTGAGAGTTCTGTGTGTTAAGAGTTTGCCTGGGTAAACGCTGGCCTGTTTCCCAGTCTGAGTGAGGGATGGGAAGGAGGGAGCAGCATCCAGACCGTAGCCTACCTTGATTACCTCCCACCCCACCTGCATAGGCCCCTAATGGGGTGCTCTGGGCTGCTCCCAAGCCCTTGTATGTCACCACGCTTGGGATGCAAGAGCCTGCCTCATTCTCCTGCTCTGCCAGCCATCCCTGGTTGGCCACTTTGGGACTTCTGTGAGAGAAGGAGCAGCAGACTGTTCGTAGAATTCCAGGCCCAGGAACTCACCTAGGCTGACCCTCTCATGTTACAGACTAGACTGAGGAGGGTCAGAATGGGAATTGCCTTCCTGTCCTGCGGGGTCCAGAGTGTGGCTCCCACGGAGCAACATGGGCGGCTGGGCTCCTGGAGGCCTGTGAAGCCAGGGCATGGGCCTGCAACCCCCATGCATTGGAGACCGCTGGCCCTGCATGGGTGCGTAGTGCAGCCTGCTTTGTGGTGTACCTAGGGGGTCCACTGCCAGGAGCGTGGGGCCCTGACCCGTTCCTACCCATGGGCCCTGCAGCTTCAGCACCTGAAATGCTGTTTTATCCTAGGCCGTGTCCTCTGCCTCCATCCCAGGCGTGGGTGGGAGGGCAGGGGCCACCTTCATCTCTGCCCTGATGGATTTGTCACAGGAGCCCTTGGAGGTGGGGCACATGGGAGGGGTGATAGAGATCGGGGTGTTGGGTGTTGCGGGTCCTTTCCCAGAGAGGGTGTGACAGCGGGGCCAGGTGCGGATACTGACGCTCTGCCCCTGTGTCCACAGGTGAGAGGCCGTTCGCCTGCAGCTGGCAGGACTGCAACAAGAAGTTCGCGCGCTCCGACGAGCTGGCGCGGCACTATCGCACCCACACGGGCGAGAAGAAGTTCAGCTGCCCCATCTGCGAGAAGCGCTTCATGCGCAGCGACCACCTGACCAAGCACGCGCGCCGCCACGCCAACTTCCACCCGGGGATGCTGCAGCGGCGCGGCGGGGGCTCGCGGACCGGCTCCCTCAGCGACTACAGCCGCTCCGACGCCAGCAGCCCCACCATCAGCCCGGCCAGCTCGCCCTGAGCCCGCCACAGCCATGAGCAGCCGCTCCCACCCCCTCGTGAGTCCCTGGCCTTTCCTTTTGTAAGAAAGAAGAGAGAGAACTTGATGTGAAGTCCACGAAAAAACAATTTTTTTCACCTCAGGTGTCAAATTTGTTAAAAAAAAAAAAAAAAAAAATTTCAAAAAACACCACCCACCAATTGCACAACAGATATACCCACAAAGTTGAGATTCAGCGGTATTGAACCCCCTTTCTCAGGGATGGACACGTTCCACGAGGTCAGTGAGGACACCCCTTCCTGCCGCCTTACTCTGTACATAGATTTGCACTCTGGAGTTTTCTGTTAGGTTTGGGAACACGCTGGGGACAGAGCAGGCCAGCCAGTCTGGTGGAGCTCAGCGTCTGGCTGGCTGGCCAGCCTGTGGGTCTGTTGGGAGCAGATGTGGTCACTGACGTTTGTGCCTCCATGGCAGATTCCTAAGCAGCGGGCCTGACCTCTTCCTCCCTGGCCCCCCACCCAGCCTCTGGCCTCTGCCCAACAAGCCTGGCCGGGCTTGCAACGCAGCTGATTCTGAGACAGGCCCCTGCAGAGGGATGCCTTAAAGCTGTCCCCGGCTGGAGGAGCACTCCACCTTGAGGACAGTGGAGGGGGCCTTCAGCCCTCTGCACCCTGCCTGCCTCACACTCTGCCTCCGGGAGCCCTCTCCTACGGCGCTAGGGAGCACTGGAAGCAGAGGGTGCCGGCCCTGGCTGAGCGTGGCACTGCACCGTCCAACCTCCGAGTCAGGGGCCGGGGTCACACCTGCCAGGACTCCGCTTCTCCGTGTCCCTGCAGAAGGCACGCAGGACCCTGTCACTATTATACCTGGGCCTCTGATGGGGAATTCTGGTCTTGTAAAAAGATGTTCGAAATTCCTGGTGGCACATCCGGTTCCGGAGTTCTCCGGCGTGGGCACGTTTGTTGGAAACAGTGGGCAGGTCATGGGCCCCCTCGTCAGATGGCCTGTGTGAGCGGCTGTGCCTGTGGCAGCGCACCGTGCTTCACAGAGACTTCTGTAGCAAGAGACCGGAACATTGTGACTTGGACCTTTTCAGGAGTGGCGCGGTTGTGACAGGAAATCTGTCGGAGGGCGCGCATGCTGTTTCTTCCCCGGGGAATGCCAGATGGAAAGTTGTGGGCAACTCTTTTCTCAGACCCACCATGTCCCCACCTCAGACTTAGCAAACCTCCAGCCTCTCCGTGTCCCCGGACTTCTCCTTCCTTTTCCTCCTGCTTCTCCTTGTCCTGCCTGGAGGCTCCAGGCCATACCCAGCCGGTGGGGCTGCTCCAGCGCCCCATCACCAGCCTTCTCCTGGCAGGAGAGGAGGAGCAGAGAGCTGGGTCCTGGGCTGGGATTGGAGCTCTGGGCCGGGTCAGTCAGGCTGTGGTCCAGCACACTCCTCTGCAGATGGCTGGAGTGTCGACCCCAGGCTTGTGGCCCAGGTACCACCTTCCCTTCCTCCTGAGAGTTGGGGCCTGTAAATACAAGGGCCCAGGACAGAGTGTGTGCGTGCGTGCGTGTGTGTGTGCGCGCGTGTGAGCACACACGCGTGTGTGTTGGGGGGTGGGGGGATTGGGGTGGACTCAGGGTGTCTTGCCAGAGATACCTGTTTTGATGAGTACCTATTTTGATGCAAAGGAGCGGCTCTGGGACCTCAGAGGGCCGCAGATGGGCTTCCTGGGCCCAGCGTGCCTTGGTTGTGGCCATCCTGCTTCTACTCAGTCCTACCATGGTATGGGGTGCAGCACAAACCCGGGACCCAGGCCTAGCCACTGCCCACAGCTGCTGGCCACTGTTTTGGCTGGCTCCAGAGTGGACAGGTACCCTCAGTCTGCTCAGGCACAGTACGCTGTCAGGTGCCCGTTTCTCACCACTGTGTGTCAGCTGGGATTGGCCGACAGCATGGTAGTGTTTTCTAGATAGAGTGATGGGCCCTAAATTGGGCAGTAGCATTGTTTCTGCTGCGGTGGGAACTGGCAGGGAGAGGGTCACCCCCACACTGGATGCGGAACTGGCCACCCTGGCTGCCATGCTGTGTTTGGGCTCCCTGACAGCCCTGCTTGCATCGGGTCTGGGAGAGAGAGTGGAATATCCGGTAGGGACCTTGACAGAAGAGAGCCCTGGGTGCTTGTGGTGCAAGGATCTTCAGGCCCAGTTCCAAAGTGAGGTCCCTCCCAAAGTTGTTTTTGTGTGAGGCAGAGAAAGCCACACTCTGACTACATTTTATGTCTCAGGAATTCACATTCCAGGTTCAGGAATTTTATTCCAAAGTCCTTTGGTGCACTCACCGTCCACCGTTCCCCAAGGCAGGGAGGGGGAGCGGCTCACCCCTGCGAGGCTGGCGCGGCGCTCTCCAGGGCGGGGCCGGGCGTCCTTGTGATCTGCCCAGGGAGTCATGGAAGGAGATTTTCTAGCTCCACATCTGTCTGCACATCGGAAGGAAAAGATAGGACTCTACACCTAGTCATCTTGGAATAAAAAGAAGAGCTGGTTTGTTTTAGAGCAGGGCGGGGGGTGGGGGAGGGAAGCGGGTGGTGGCTGTTTCCAAAGAGAGCACTTAATTTAATTTTTCCTTTAAATGACCCAGGGCTGTTCCGTCTGATAGATGGAAGGGTAACATTGCCTTAAAACAGAAATATGCAGGCGTTGGCTATTTTTGGCATAAGAGTGTGTCTTCTTTCCCAAAGTGGTTCTCGTTTAATGGCAGGGTGTGGTCCGTAGGCCCCGGCCTGGACTGGGAAATGGGGGTGGGTAGGGCACCAGGAGAGAAATCCTGCTGGGTACTCCTGGCCAGACCCTCCTGAAGCTTCTGGGGTTTTAAACTCACCTCACTTGAAGGGCGGGGAGAAACCCGTGAATCTCAGGCACAGTTCACGGGTCCTCGAGGGCGGATGTGCAGCTCATCGTGAAGTGAGGGATTCCTGTGGAAGAGGGTGGTGGGCCTTGGAGCGCTGCCTCCGGTGAAGTGGGCACACAAGGCGGACCCTCCTGAAACAGCCTTCGTTTTCTTCAAACATGCAGAATGTTTTCCCAGACTGCATCTATTTCAGGGTCTTCCATTTTTGTGGTTTATGGCCATGCTTGCCAGTTTTGGTGGGGTCGAGGAACCCACAGGACTCACATAAATAAGAGTGAAAACTCAAACCCTTACTTTGGGACTTCAGTTCTAGTGGTCCATAGGGGCAGAGATCTCAGAATGAAGGTTGCCTGAGTGAAGGGAGAGTTCCCCTATAAAAGGCCTAAAATTGATTTTGGGCTCAGCCATCAAGGGGCTGGTGTTGCTCATGTCCCAGACAAGGAAGCCCCTCTTTACATCAGCCATATTAGGGGAATGTTTGTCAGCTCCCCAAATGCCTACTGGATCCTACAGCCATACAGGAAAACAGAAGGACACAGCCCTTTCCTCAAAGAGCCCTGGGACCCTATCCTGCAGGGTGCTGCGTAGGAACGAGCAGAGATGTCCTGGATGGGAACATCGTCCTGGAGGTGCCCTCCCTTCATCCTGCTGCACCCCTACCCACGACACTGGAGTGCAAGATTGCCTCACTCCTAATCCTGACTTTATTCCCAGGCCCTACACCGAGGCAGGTGCAGGATTCGCCATGGTGCAGCCTCCAGGTACAAAGATCTGAGGCAATGGCGATCCCAGGCCTTGCCGCACCCTGCCCACAGCTCAGACCGGTGAGGGGTGATTCAGAGGCGGGGATGGGCAGAGAGGGCTGGCCACTCTGCCTCAAGACTTGACCTCAAGTCTTCTGTCTCCTGACCTGGTGTGTCCAGAAGACCACCCTCTTTCTTGCCAGAAGCAAGTGCTAAGATGGACTGCACAGGGCCCTGGTACTCCCTAGGGACCCATTGAGGCGCTCAGCTGGGCAGGGGTGCCACCCAACTGGAAGATATGATCTGAGCAATAGTGTGGCCTTGCTTCTCCACTTCTGGTTGTGGCTGTGTTTACAGGGCTACCTGACGATTTTGACCTCTGACAGGTGTCACTGATTTTCTTTCCCCCATTTAAAAAAGGTCATTTAGTCAAAGACACAGTGCTAGAAGGTTTAAAGAGTGTGATGTGTTGGTCACATCACAACCAGTAAGAAACGCTTTGTAGGTTATCCACATCTTTTGCTGACTGTTTCCATATACAATTCTGGTCACCATATTTTCCAAAGCTAAAATCTGAGGCGTGGGCTGATGGTTTTTGAGATCAGGATTACCCCAGGGAGAACCAGGTCCTATTACTAATTTTCCTGATTCTGAGGCTCTGAAGACTTGTCTGAGACACATTCCAGAGACCTTTGTACCAGAACTTGGATGCACAGTCCAGCTTACTACTGACACACACCTGAGTACCCTTTAGGGCGAGGTGCCGCCTCCTGCCTGCCGTCGTGTCCCTCAGCACCAGAAGAGTTGAATTCGGCCGGAGACGGGAGCCCGGTGTCCATGAGGGAAGAGGGACCGCGCTTGGTTTCTACGGATTTCGGACTTGCAGTGCGGCTACCTGGCCCTGCCCTGCCTCTCTCTTTCTCATACAGCTTTAAAACTTTACTACTTTTATTTAAAAATGAACTGGATGGGAGAGAAGTAGCTTCCCCTACCCTACAAGTCACACATTCCTGAGAGGGGTGGGGGGTGGAGGCAGGAAGTCCCGGGGGTGGGGCGGGGGCGCGAGAACAGCTTTCTCCGGGCCTCAGGGTCCTGTTTTCTCTGGCCTCTCCTGGAGGGCCTGTGGACAGGCCTCAGCGCGTGCTTATTTGGAAACCAGGTGTGTGAGCCGAATGCCTGCGAGGCCACACACAGCACAGGAGCCCCTGTATCTGGCTGCCCTGAGAGGAGCAAGGGGCCACCTCCCATGTGGCTCCAGACACCCCACGGGCTCATCAGCGCCAGCGTCTGTGCGGGTTCCACCCCTGGTGCCGAGTGCTGGGGTCTCGGGGGCTGGTCAGCCTCAGCAGAAAGGAGGCACTACTGAGCAACTATGCATTGTCATTGTCGGGTTTGGGGCTTGCGGTGGTTCCTTGGTGACTGGGAATTGCTTGTGTGCATGTGTTGGGTGCATGCTTCCGGGCCTCAGCTGCCTCAGGCCCACACAGGCAACCCGTTCCCATCCAAAGCCATTGGTGGAGCTTCTCTGGAATCGTTTGCCAAAAGCCCAAGGCAGAATCCAAGGGTCCAAGACCATTTCCACGGAGCTCATGTTTTTCTTTTCTGTAGGAACTTTTTTTTAACCAGCACCCACCATAATTCTGAAGGCCATGTTTCATCTTCCTGGATCACTACAGTGAAGTATTACAGTTGTACAGTTCCCAGTCTGGCCTTGGCTTGCTCGGATAAAACTTTGTATGTATTTTGTATGGCATAGATTCTATATTGTAATGATGTCCTATGCAAAAAGAAAAATTAACGAAATTGTAAATTTTATTGTTTTAACGTGTATGCATGTTTAGTGACGTTTACATTTTGAAATAAAATTTATGATTCATTATTTTATTTGCTGGAGCTAGTTTGTGTGAAGAGCATGTCTTGCAGAGGCTCTGGGATGGGAAGGGAACCGAAATGGACAAAATCAAGCAGTCGCAATTGACTGAGGGACTGAAGCTTGCCTGGAACTTGGCGGGTCCTGTTTTGGAAGGAAGGCTTTGCAGAAGAGCTCTTGCAGGGAGTGGGTGCTCTTCTGGCTTCCCTCCTGCCCATGGGAGGCTATTTCAGCTCATCACATTCCCACCCCTCCGTCCATCCGAAAGAGCATGGAGGAGAAAGGGATGTGGCAATGGCAGATTCCCTCAAAGGGCACAGCGCCTTTCCCTCAAAGTCCCCCCAGAACACCTGGACTTCTTTTTCCTGGGCAGCAGCCAGCGCTTCTTTCAATCCCATGTGCCCTGCTTGCCTTACCCCTCAGCCTGGAGTCTAGAAAACACACCTGTTTCTAGCTACCAAAGTTTTTACAACCTACCATGGGCACAGACCCCAAAGTGTGCTGCAGCGAGGACAGATCCCAGGGCCCTAGGAGTCTGGGGAGTAGGAAGGCAGCTGTTGATAGCAGAGCCGGTTGAAGTCCCGAAGGAACACTAACTGCCCCTGGCTGTCCCAGAGTACATCATCGGAGGCAATTGGAAGCCTGCAGCTAGTGGAGGAGGTGGCTGCTGGGGTGGAGGTCTGGCCTGAACCCTGTTCTAGCTACAGCATGTGGAAGGGAGGTGCTGGTGCAGCCACATCTCAGGGTCACCCAGGGGTAGACCAGCGCTGCATCTGGGCCGTACGTTGTTTGTGCATGATTACCTGTTTTTTTTTTGAGACAGAGTCTCGCTCTGTAGCCTCACTCTTCGCTGTCACGGAGGCTGGAGTGCAGTGGTGCAGTCTCAGCTCACTGCAACCTCTGCCTCCCAGGTTCAAGCGATTCTCCTGCCTCAGCTTCCTGAGTAGCTGGGATTACAGACGTCTGCCACCACGCCCAGGTAATATGTGTATTTTCAGTAGAAACGACGGTTCACCATGTCGGCCAGGCTGGTCTCGAACTCTTGACCTCAGGTGATCCACCCGCTCAGCCTCCCAAAGTGCTGGGATTACAGGATTGAGCCACCATACCCGGCCTGTGATTACCGGCTCATAGGGTAAATGAAAACCACCACAAAATGTGAAGTGTTACTAACAAATGCAGGCATTGCAGTTGATCAGACATGGTTTTTCCCGAAGCTACCCCGACACCAGCTGGCATTGCCTGATGAACGTTTGTTTTCTGTATCAGATTGGGGGCAGGGAGGCGTGAAATGAATGCACCCAGGCACATACTGAACAGTCATAAAAACAAGCACACATTTTTCAAACAAAAGTCTTTTTGGTACTGAGACATTTGGAGCCCATTCTTGGTTGGAGTATTTTCCCAGGACAGCCACTGTTCCGCCTTCTCAGAGCCATTTATTGCTCAGGAACTTCCCCAGATAGCAGCAACTGCAGGGTGGAACCGCTTCCATAAATAGGTTTGTGTCGAGAGGATCCCAGATGCTTAAAAAATATTGACAGAAAAAAAAAAAAAAAAAAGCCTGTCAGTTATGATGTCACTGCCAAGATTTGAAACCCCTCCTGGGGTTTCTTTCCAGAAGACTGGGGTCCCCACCATTCATGGAGCCCCCATCCCAGGAGTGAGGGGTCTCCTAAGGCCTTCAGAGGCCCCCAGTAATGTAAGAGGGAGAAAAAAAGCAAGCAATAGATTTTCCTGGCGTTCAAAGAACAAATGTATGAGTGTCTGTGGCGTGCGCATAGCACATTTTCTTCTCACACTTTCTTTTTGGACCAGGTCACAGAGCAGTTTTGGGTGGCAGAGAGGGTCTGTGGCTGACAGATCCTGTCAGAGATGACAGCATCCTGGAGGCAGGCCTGAGGGGTCAGCCTCAGGACACTCCTGGCTCTGACCCTTTTTCCATATTTCTCAAGACTTGGATTAGAAGTCAGTTTGTGACAGTTAGGTGAAGTGCTGTGTCTGGCTGCATAGTGACCAGGTGAGGAGAAGCATCTGGTGGAGGGCGGGGGTGCACTCCCCAAGAGGGCAGAGCCTGGCGAAGGCTCACAGTGACATCTGCCCCTCTAAAGAAGGACTTCCGGCCCAGCGCAGTGGTTCACGCCTGTAATCCCAGCACTTCGGGAGGCCAAGCAGGCGGATCACCTGAGGTCAGGAGTTCGAGTTCAAAAACCAGCCTGACCAACATGGAGAAGCCCTGTGTCTACTAAAAATTCAAAAATGTGGCATGTTCCTATAGTCTCAGCTGCTCGGGAGGCTGAGGCAGGAGAATCGTTTGAACCCAGGAGGCAGAGGTTGCAGTGAGCCGAGATCACGCCACTGCACTTCAGCATGGACAACAAGAGCAAAACGCTGTCTCAAAAACAAGTAAGGCCGGGCGCGGTGGCTCAAGCCTGTAATCCCAGCACTCTGGGAGGCTGAGACGGGCGGATCACGAGGTCAGGAGATCGAGACCATCCTGGCTAACACGGTGAAACCCCGTCTCTACTAAAAAATACAAAAAACTAGCCGGGCGTGGTGGTGGGCGCCTGTAGTCCCAGCTGCTCGGGAGGCTGAGGCAGGAGAATGGCGTGAACCCAGGAGGCGGAGCTTGCAGTGAGCTGAGATCCGGCCACTGCACTCCAGCCTGGGCGACAGAGCGAGACTCCGTCTCAAAAAAAAAAAAAAAAAAACAAGTAAAAAAATAAATAAAGGACTTTCCATCCCTTGGTGCTGGCCTGTAGGCAGTGAGCACCCTGTCACTGGAGGCATTCAAGCAGGAGCTGACACGCTGCTTGCCAGGAATTCCATGAAGGGACTGGTGTTCTGGAAGGGGGCCTGGTTAGCATTCGGAGGAAGGGCCACAGTATTTTCCAAGGGGACTCACTGGGGTGTGATCATCAAGACCCTCTGACACTTGCTCCTAGCCTTGTCGGTCATGTTGGGGTGTGGGCTAGCCTTTTCTGGATTGGGTTTGGCTGCAGAAGGCCTTGACTAACAGATAAGGCAATGTGTAGCTTATTCTGGGGACATGGGTGGCTCAGTCACCCCCAATCAAACCTCATCTAGGCCATGATAAAATTCCTGCCATGAGCACCCTTCCTGAAAGGTCTCCTATGTGCAAAGCAGTAAAGATGCGGCTACTCCTGGTAGGGCTGCTATCTCTGCACCAACTTTCCTGCACTGTTACGCATCAGAGACCAGCATTCCAATGGTACATAGGACAGGCAGGTTTGAACAGAAGACAGTGTTGGAAACACAAGGTCTGTATTAATTGCCAGTTGCTGGCCGGGCGCGGTGGCTTATGCCTGTAATCCCAGCACTTTGGGAGGCCGAGGTGGGTGGATCACGAGGTCAGGAGATAGAGACCCTCCTGGCTAACATGGTGAAACCCTGTCTCTACTAAAAATACAAAAATTAGCCTGGAGTGGTGGCGGGTGCCTGTAATCCCAGCTACTCCGGAGGCTGAGGCAGGAGAATGACTTGAACCCAGGAGCCGGAGGTTGCAGTGAGGTGAGATTGTGCCATTGCACTCCAGCCTAGGCAACAGTGCAAGACTGTCTCACAAAAAAAGAAAAAAAAAAAAAGAATCGCCTGTTGCTTCTGTAACAAATTACCATAAGCAGTGGCTTAAAGCAACACAAGTTTATTCTTTTATTCTCTTATAGCTCTGGAGGTCAGAAGTGCAAAACAAGTCTTACAGGGCTAAAATCCAGGTGTCATCAGGGCTGCTTCCTTCTGGAGTCTGTTTTCCTTTCCAGCTTGTAAAGGTCACCTACATTCCTTGGCTTGTGCCCTCCTTCACTATCTTCTAATCCAGCAGAGTAGCATCTCCTCTCTGATCTGCTGACCTCCCTCTTATAAGGGCCTCTGTGATGACCCTGTGAGGCTGAGATGTGGCTACACATTAGGCCACCCCCAACCCCCAGCTAGTCCAGGATGAGCCCCCCTATCCGTCCCAGCCTTCATGTCCTTCCTGCACTCCCCTGGGCTGGGGAGAGCAAAGTGGTGGCTTAGGCTGCAGGGCTTGATGAACTCCTGCATAGTGGAAGGAGCCTGCATCCCACTCTCCACGGCCCTAGCAAGGGCCACAAAACACAGTTGAATTAAACTGGACTGAGTATCTCTTCCACCTGTGTTTTGTTGTCCTTCATAGTATTCCCCATCAATTATTCAGCTTTAAAAAGAAGGAGTAATAATCAAAATAACTGTCACTTCACTACAGTTCTGAAAAGCCGATTCGTTCTTGAAGGCCTGCACCCCAGCTCACCTGCTGCTGCCCGCACAGCCGTTGCTCAGGGCGGTGACCACACAGTGTTGGAGAACGGTCTGGTGTCTCCGCTCTGAGCAGCTGCCACGCAGCTTTCCCTAAGCCTTGCCTTGCCTTCACCTGGGAAGCAAGCTTGGCATGGTCTGTGTAGGGTCATGGTGAAGTTCACGGTGGGCTGCGAGATGTCAGATGCTGGGAACTGTGCCCATGCCAGATACTCAGGCCCCCAGGCCAGGCGTCCACTCTCACATGCCACTGGGAAGTGATCCCTGTGGATGGAGACTGGGACTGACCGGGGGCACAGAGGAAGGCTGTCCCACACTGCACTCCCTGTCCCAGATGCCTGCCAGGCAGCAGCCACTTGGCCGGCCGGTCCTGGGCCAGGTGCTTGCTTGCTGAGCTGTGCCCTCTGAGCACCCGCAGAGGGAGGTGTGAGTAGTCCCAACTTAGGGCTGCAGAGGGTACGAGGCTCAGAGGGGTAAAATGGCCTTCTCAAGGTCACACAGCTGGCAAAAGTCACGGGGGGATCCTGATCTGATTGGACCACCAGCCACAGCTGCCTTTTAAGCTCTGAGTTCTAAAGGCTTCTAACTTGTCTAGGGGTGCCTTTGTCTATTCCGTGGCATTGTGGGCCAGGCCCAGAAGACTGGCGGGCCCCATGACACAGGGCTGGTGACTTAGCATTTTTCTGGCTGCTGCATTTCTGGGGCCTGAACACTGGCCAGTCTGTGTGCCTGTACCTGGCAGCCTCGTGTACAATGCAATGTCCTCTAAGAAGATGAGCAAGTTGCCCTCAGGGGGCCCAGTCCCAGTCACTGTGAGGTTCAGACCTCCCTTTAGGGCCCGCCAAGCAACCAGGCAAAGCCTTTTCTCCTGCATAGCTGTGCGACTCCCCGTGCCCAGGCTGCCAATGTGTGTAGATGTCACATCCACTCACTCAGACCTCTTGGAACTTAGAGACAGAGAGTACCAAGTGGTGATGAGCGTTGCCCTTATTTGCAAACACATGATAGGCCTGAGGAGCTCTGTCCTGACCCCAGCTCCAGGGCTCATTCTTGACCCCATCATAATGTCTTCCCCAGCCTCACAATTGGGTAATCATTCACTCATGAATTGACAGTAAATATCGAGATGGCCTGCATAATCAGCAGACTTCCTCTGCACCTCCTAAGAGGAGTCCTCATCTCAACACCAGCGACACAAGGGTCACTGACCGATTGTATTTTGGGAAAGTGGTTATTGCATGCTTACCCTGAACACAGCTACTCCTTGTCTCTTATCTGTCTCCTGGTCTTTTCACCATAAACACACTCCGGTGGGTTTTCTGAGATTGACTGTTGGCCTGTGGGGACTGGACACGCTCAGAGCAGGGAGGATGGCCTCCTTCCCGGGCTCTGCAGGGCTCTTCCACCATGGCCCAGTGGACTTTGTACATGAACCTTCCACTTTGGGAAGACCAGCTGCTAGTCTGCGGAACCCGGATTACAATGGAAACACAAACTCTAACTCCGAGAGAACTCAGGTGCCTCTGCAGTGAGGGTCACAGGGCCAGGAGAGGCACACACAGGAGCGTCAGCGATGACGAGCAGCCTAGTGCTGAGGATAGGGCCGCACTTACACTTTCACTGCATATGTTCTTGTGAATGCAGCGAATATCACATAAGAGCAACATTAAAAGAAAGTTATCTGTTAAAAATAAAATATCAAGATGTTTCAAATAGGTTAAATGTCCAGGAATACGAGATTAATTCAATGAACCACATAACCTCCATAATCACCAATACCCAATCTATTATTAAGTGAAAGAGGTAGGTTGCAAAACAGTATAGAAGCATGATCACGATTTATTAAAAAAAATTTTCTCTATAGCTATATTGTGTTTACATGTTTAAATGCATAGAAAAAGGGTAGGTAGGCCAGGTGAGGTGGCTCATTCCTGTAATCCCAGTACTTTGGAAGGCTGAGGTGGGCAGATCATCTGAGCTCAGGAGCTCAAGACCATCCTGGCCAACATGGTGAAACCCCGCCTCTCCTAAAAATACAAAAATTAGCCGGGTGCGATGGTGGTGCCTGTAATCCCAGCTACTCAGGAGGCTGAGGCAGGAGAATGGCTTGAACCCGGGAGGTGGAGGTTGTAGTGAGCTGAGATCGCGCCACTGCACTCCAGCCTGGGCAACAGAGTGAGGCTCCTTCTCAAAAACATAAGGACAGGTAAGAGACAGAACAAACTCAAGCAATTGTTACCTTTAGGTAGAAGATAACAGAGGACTTGTATTTACTTATTTTTGTGTGCTCTCCAAATTCTCAAAACTACTCAGCTATCACTTTTGTCATTAAAACTCACAATAGCACTTTTGTGAGGCTAAGAGCTTGCCAAAGGTAAGCTGGTGCAGGGTGTCCCCACTCCATCCCCCAAAAGACGTCCACCAACATTCATGACCGTACTTTTGGACACACCCCAAATGCCCTCAACATGTCTACACAAGGACAGACACGCCAATGGCTGTCCACACATTGGTGCAAAGGGATGATGTAGAACTGAGGGCGTCATCCCAAAGTCACCAAAAACAATGCTTTACCACAAAAGCAGGCTGCTAAAGGAGCACCAAACACACGAAGCAATGCCGTGTGCTGCTCATGCATCCATACCTGCTATGGACTAAGTGTCTGTGTCCCTGACAAACTCACATGTTAAACTCTAACCCTCACTAGGATGGCATTAGGAGGTGAGGCCTTTGGGAGGAGATTAGACCATGAGGGTGGATCTCATGATTTCATAATCCTCATGAATGGGATTGATGCCTTCACAAGAAGAGATGTGAGAGGGATGATCTCTCTCTCAGCCATATGAGGATACAAGGAGGTGGTGGCCGTCTGCAAACAAGGAGGAGAGCCCTCACCAGACGCTGGATCTGTTGGCACCTTGATCTTGGACTTCCCTGCCTCTAGAACTATGAAAAGTAAATGTTTGTTGCTTAAGTCATCCAGTCTATAATAATTAGTTTTAGCAGCCTGAACTGATGAGTATCTATAGACCAAGAGTATGAAACCACATGATGAAGGTAAATCCCAAAGTCAGGACAAGATGACTGAGAGGGGCCCAAGGGGGTTGCAACATTAGATTTATTTAGGATTTACAGGTATACCTTGTTCTAGTGCACACCATTTTATTGCACTTTGCAAATATTGTGTTTTTTAGAAATTAAAGATTTGTGGCAAATCTACCTTGAGCAAGTCTATCGGTGCAATTTTTCCAACAGCACATGCTCACTTTATGTCTTGGTCACATTTTCACATTTTGGTATTTCTCAAAATATTTCAAATATTTTTATTATTATTACATCTGTTATGGTGATCTGTGATCAGTGATCTTTGATGTTACTCTTACAATTGGAGTGCCATGAACCACTTCCATATAAGGTGGCAAATTTAATTGATAAATGTGTGTGTTCTCACCGCTCCATCAACCTGCCTTTCCCTGTCTCTCCCTCTCTCCTCAGGCCTCCCTATTCCCTGAAACACAATATTGAAATTAGGCCAATTAATAACCCTACAATTGCCTCTAAGTGTTCAAGTGAAAGGAAGTCATAGGTCTCTCACTTTAAATCAAAAGCTAGAAATGGTTAAGCTTAGGAAGCCATGCGAGGAAGCTTCAAAAGGTGAGGTAGGCTGAAAGCTAGGCACCCTGTGCCAAGTAGTTAACCACGTTGTGAATGTAAAGGAAATGTTCTCAAAGAAACTTTTAAAAGGGCTACTCCAGTGAACACATGAATGACACAAAAGTGAAATGGGCTTATTGCTGATATGGAGAAAGTTTCAGTGGCTTGGATAGAAGATCAAACCAGCCACAACATTCCCTTTAGTCAAAGCCTAATTCAGAGCAAGGCCCCTAACTTTCTTTCAATTCTACGAAGGCTAAGAGAAGCTACAAAGCTACAGAAGAAAAGTTGGAAGCTAGCAGAGGTTTGTTCATGAGGTTTAAAGAAAGAAGGTATTAGGATGGGCGCAGTGGCTCACGCCTATAATCCCAGCATTTTGGGAGGCCGAGGCAGACAGATCGCCTGAGGTCAGGAGTTCGAGACCAGCCTGGCTAACATGGTGAAACCCCGTTTCTACTAAAAATACAAAAAATTAGCCGGGTGTGGTGGTGTGCACCTGTAATCCCAGCTACTTGAGAGGCTGAAGCAGGAGAATTGCTTGAACCTGGGGGGCGGAGGTTGCCGTGAGCCGAGATCGCACCATCGCACTCCACCTTAGGCAAGAAGAGTGAAACTCCATCTTAAATAAAAGAAAAAAGAAAGAAGGCATCTGCACAACATGAAAGTGCAAGGCAAAGCAGCAAGTGCTGCTATAGAAGCTGCGGCAAGTTATCCAGAAGATCTTAGCCAAGATCATTGATGAAGGTGGCTTCACTACACAACAGATTTTCAATGTAAATGAAACTGACTTTTATGTGAGGAAGATCCCATCTAGGACTTTCAAAGCTAAAGATAAGTCAATGGCTGGCTTTAAAGGACAGGCTGGCTTTCTTGTTAGAGGCTAAGGCAGTTGATGACTTTGAGTTAAAACCAGTGCTCATTTACCATTCGGAAAATCCTGGGACCATTAAAAATACGCTAAATCTACTCTGCCTATGCTCTAGAAATGGAAGAACAAAGCCTGGAAGACAGCACACCTATTTACAGCATGGCTTACTGAACATTTTGAAGCCCACTTTGAGACCTACTGCTCAGGAAAATAGAGTCCTTTCTGATGAAACTTGAAAACTTGAATGAATGAGGAGTTGCTTCTTATGGATGAGGAAAAACAGTGATTTCTTAAGATGGAATCTACTCCTTGTGAAGACGCTGTGAACATTGTTGAAATGACAACAAAGGATTTAGAATATTCCATAAACTTAGTTGATAAAGCAGTGTCAGGGTTTGAGAGGACAGGCTGCAATTTCGGAGGAAGTTTTACCATGGGTAAAATGCTATCAGCATTGCACACTACGAAGAAGTCCATCACTAAAAGACTAGTCAATTGGTGTGGCAAACTTCATTGTTGTCTTATTTGAAGAAATTGCCACAGCTCCCCCCACAACCCTCAGCAACCACCACCCTGATCAGTCTGCAACCATCAACATTGAATCAAGACCTTCCAGCAGGAAAAAGACCAAAACTTGCTGAAGGCTTAGATGATTGTTAGCATTTGTTAGCAAAAAAGTATTTTTAAATTAAGGTATGTACATTGCTTTTATAGACAGAATGCTGTTGCACACTTAATAGGCTACAGTATAGTTTAAACATAACTTTTATATGCACTGGGAAACCAGAAAATGTGTTTGACTCTCTTTATTGTGATATTTGCTTATTGCAGTGGTCTGGAACCAAACCCACAATATCTTGAGGTCTGCCTGTACTAGAACTGGGTGGTGGGGAAAGTGGGGCTTGTTTTTCCTTTCTCTGTATTCACTTTAGGTGTGAAATGTTTGACAGTTTGACAATCTGTGACATGGTTCACAGATGTGGTTCCTGCCTGTTATCAGGGCTTGGCCAGGTTCAGGCAGGCCTGCAGGCTGTCCCCACAATGGGCAGATTGAAGTGTGCACAGATGTCTGTGACAGGGCTGTGACTAGCCTGTGATCAGGCTGTGGCCAGGCTGCTGTCTGGACCAGGCAGAGCTTTGTCCCATAATAGGGGTGCTGCCAGGGAGTCTGGCACCTGGAGCACAGCCACTGGCTTGGACACGAGCCATCCAACAGCGTGGAATAAAAATAGAACTGCTTCAGCTGGAGAGGAGACAGGCTGAGCTCCCTGCTGGGAGGCCTTTAAAACAAGAGCAGGTTTCACTGATCTGAGACTAGGTAAGGATGCTGCCTCGAGTCATCTGCCCTGGTACCTGGAGTCAAAGTCATCTGCCCTGGTACCTGGAGTCGAAGTCATCTGCCCTGGTACCTGGAAGTGTCTGAACATGATGGGGCTGGGTGGTTATTTTTCTTCTTATCAGCTGGCACTGTCCTTTAAGAAAGCATTAGAAACTGTTTTTGTTTGTTTTCCCTTCATGTCTAGGTAAAGAATGCACGCTCTGTATACAGTTGCTGACAGTTGTAAAACTGAGAAAGAGCCAGTGAAAATGATTTAAAAAATGAAACAGTAAGGCTGGGCATGGTGGCTCATACCTGTAATCCCAGCACTTTGGGAGGCTGAGGCGGGCGGATCACCTGAGGTCAGGAGTTCGAGACCACCCTGACCAACATGGAGAAACCCCATCTCTACTGAAAATACAAAATTAGCCGGGTGCGGTAGTGCATGGCTGTAATCCCTCGCAGCTACTCAGGAGGCTGAGGCAGGAGAATCACTTGAACCCGGGAGGTGGAGGTTGTGGTGAGCCAAGATTTCAGGCTGGGCGACAAGAGCGAAACTCTGTCTCAAAAAAAAAAAAAAGAAAAAAAGAAAAAGGAACAGTAAAATATGTTTATTTTATGGAGTATTGAGTCATGATGTTCAAGGACTTTGGAAGTAATTTGACTGTTGGTTTTATTTTTTAAATTCAGGAATTCTAATCACACATATGAACAAGGTTAAAAAATACCAAAAAAAAACAAAAAACAAAAAGAAAGCACAAATGATAGAATGTCTCTTTACCCATCCCACACACACACCAGTTCTACCACCTTGGGACTAAACTTTATTGCTTCTGTTTTTAATTTGTTTTTGTCATTATTCCCTTCAGCTTCAATAAAATACTTGTCCTCCTACTTTGTGATTTATGAGTATTTGACAAAATATACTGGCTTCCTAATATGAAAGATGAATACCGTTGACCCTTCAACAACACGAGTTGGAACTGCGTGGGTCCACTTCCATGTAAATTTTCTCCTGCCTCTGCCACCCCTGAAACAGCAAGACCATTTTCTCCTCTTCCTCCTCCTCCTCAGCCTACTCAGCATGAAGACAGTGAGAATGTACACCTTTATAATGATCCACTTCCACTTAATAAATACTAAATATATTTTCTCTTTCTTATATTTTCTTAATAACATTTTATTTTCTCTAGCTTACTGTATTGTAAGAATGCAGAATATAACATATCTCACATACAAAAGATGTGTTAATTAACTGTTTATGTGATCGGCAAGGCTTCTTCTGGTCAACAGGCTATCAGTAGTTAAATGTTTGACGAGTCAAAAGTTTTATGTGGATTCTTGACTTCATGGGGGAGGGGATCAACGGTCCCAACCCCTGTGTCGTTCAAGCATCAACTATAATTACCTCCAGTCCCCTCTGCCCTCTGTACCTTCTCCCTCCTCCCCCTGTGTTTACATTAGAGGAGTGTTTTAACCTTCTGCAGGTTATCTCTGAAACTTTACATTAGCTCTTACTCCCCTGTGTTTACTACCATACCTTTGGTCTGTGTCTTAACTCCCCTTCATGGAAGGTGATAGTAGGATGGCCTGTGCTATCCACTCTCTCTAGGTCCCACAACACCATCCTCCTCAGCCTTTACTTCTGCAGCTTTGTCTATAATAAAAGTTGAGCCCAGTGGATTCAAACTGCAACAGTGGGAGCCTCTACACTCATGGGCAGGTGGGCATATCACTGTTACACGTTACTCACTGCACAGCTACCTGCTGGGCCAGGGGGACATTTCTTTCTCTATGGGCCTAAAGTCATCACCACCATCACCACCCTGTCCAACCACACAAGGAAGGTATTCTTAGCATCCAGAGCAAATGGGGCAAACTCATTTTGCCTTCCCTCAGAAACTGAAAATCCTATCCTATGTTAGTTTGCTTTATAGTTGAAGCTGAATTTTGTTATATACATTTTCCCTAGAGCTTTAAATTGCCTTTCTTCCTTATTAACACATAATATTAATAACAGAATAATAATGTGCCTCTGACATGGCCTCAGTTTTGCCACCTTTTTGTTCTCAAGACCTCCCCTTCCCTCTCCTACCCCATGGATCCCCACCCCAACTCCTTGTCCCTGGGTAGGAGCACAGTCCCGGACTCCCTTTACCACCCCCTGGTGGATCACTCAAGAGTCAATCCCAGGTCTTTCTCTTAGCTTTCCTTCTCACTTTGCTGGAATACATCCTCAAGTAACTATCCAAGAAAGGATGCATGGGAGGATGGGTTTCTGTTTTTTAGAGTCCTTGGAGGTCTAACAGTATCTTTTTTTCTACCCCATGCTTGATTCATAATTTGGCCTAGTGTAGAAAACAAGGTTCAAAATTACTTCCCAATCATCTTCTTACAACTATTGCTACTGATGGGGATCTGATGCACTGCAGTTCTCAGCCCTTGCAGTGAACATTTTATTTTTACCATCTTTGAAATCTATCAGCCAATCTTACTCCCTGTCGCTCGGCACTTTTGTTCAGATATTTCTAGAGGCAGGTTATTTTTTCCTTGATCCTGCATTCCATGGAGCACTCCATCTGCAGACCCATGTCTCCTTAGGTCTGTTCCTTAGGTCTGCAATGCTTGCCTCCAATCTTGTATTGTTAATTGCCCTCCCTCTACATTCTTTTCTTTTGGAATTCCTATTAGTTGAAGGTGGATTTACTGAATCAGGCTTCTGTGTCCCTTATCTCTGTGTTCAGTATTAGCTCTGTGTTTATTTTCCTTCTTTTCTTCTGGTCTGCTCCCTGAGCTGAAACAGGCTTGCTTATTCAAATCTCACTCATCCCCTAAGACCCAGACCACAGGTCATGTCCTGTGGGAGCCTTTCTGGCCATCCTGTCCCCAGGCATTGTTCGTGGCACTCTTGGCCATGGCATTTTGTCCTGACCCTTACTAGGCTGTTGAGTCAGGAAAGGATGTACATTCTCAACTGCATGGGCCTTCTCTATGGGTTGGAGGGCTGTGGGGACTATGGGGCAGAGGGGAGGGATAATGTGGGGGACTATGGGTGAGTGTGGGAGGCTGTGTGGGGTTGAGGGGGCTGTGAGGGGCTCTGGGGGACTCTATAGGGCTGAGGGGGCTGTGTGGGCCTCTGGTGGGGGCTGTGTGGTGCTGTGGAGGGGCTGGGAATAGGACTGAGGAGGCTGTGGGGGTGGTGCTGGGTGTTGGGCTGTGGGGGGCTGAGGGAGGATGTGGGGGACTGACTGTGGGGGCCTGGGTGTGGGGTCTGTGGGGGACTGTGGGGTCTGTGTGGGGCTGCAGGTCTGTGAGGGGAC
>NC_045439.1:157540086-157594189 GCF_002776525.5 Piliocolobus tephrosceles
GTGGGGTCTGTGGGGGTCTGTGGGGTCTGTGTGGGGCTGCAGGTCTGTGAGGGGACTCTGTGAGGGGGCTGTATGGGGCTGTGTGGGCTGTGGGGGGCTGTTGGGCTGTGGGGGGCTGTGTGGGCTGTGAGGGGCTGAGTGTGGGGGCCTGGGTGTGGGGTCTGTGGGGGTCTGTGGGGTCTGTGTGGGGCTGCAGGTCTGTGAGGGGACTCTGTGAGGGGCTGTATGGGGCTGTGTGGGCTGTGGGGCGCTGTGTGGGCTGTGGTACTGCGCTCCTCAGGCATTCAGGAGCCCTAGAGGAGTCCGCGGAGCTGGGCTAGGGGAGGCGACCTCGGCGGGAGGCGCTTCCCAGGCTTCCCAGGTTCTAGTAAGTTCCCGGAATTAGGGAACTGCGGCCTGGGGGAGGATCTATGAGCGCCCCGGGGAGGCCGAGGATTCCTGCGCGGACTGCAGCGCCCCGAGGGCAGCCGGGACGGCTGGGCCGGGGGCGGGGGAGCCCTTGGCCGGGCGGGCGCTGAGCCGGGCGGGGCCATTCACTGCCTCCGAAGCGAGTGGCCAGACGCGACAGCTGCCCCCTCGCCCCCGACCCCCGCCGCGCCGTCTCCACCCCGGCTCGGACCCCGGCCAGCCCCGGGCCCTCGCGGCCACCGCAGGACGTCGTCTCCACTTCGCAGCGCCCTCTGTCCACTGCGATGCCCCCGGCCCACCGCGAGCTCGGATGACACAAGGACGAGGCTGCGGTCCGGGAGAGAACGATGAGAATCGTCACTGTGCTTTGCACTCTGTCATTCTAAGTTTCTTCTCCTCGCGTGAGCTCATGTAACGCGGACAGCGACCCTCAGTGAGACCCGGGGAGACGCCACCTCCTTGGCCGCGGGCTCAGGCGCCGAGTCACAGGTCACGGGGACCGGCCGGGCTGAGCCTGGAGCCGCCCAGGCCACGCCACTCCTGACGTGGCCCCGCCCCGCTGTCCCCGCTCCCCACCCGCGTCCTTTTCCCCCGGTACCCTGGGCTCCTCGGGTCCCCGACCGCGCATCCTGGGTCCTCCACGCGCGCGACTGTCCCGCCCCTGAAGGGGCCTTCAGGGTGCTTCCTCCCTGACCCCTCAGGCCTGTCCTGGGGGTCCGCCCTGTGAATAGCCCCGAGGAAGGAGCCCCAGTGACTTGGGTGACGTTTTGGAAATTCAGTGGAGTCTGCTGGCGGTATTTTAACAATGGGGGTTAAAATACCTGCACCTGCCCAAGACACGGGTCAGCTCCGGGCTGGGCCAGGAGCCCCATCTGGGGCCCCAGACCCATTCCTGGGATTGACCCCCACCCCGCCCCCGCCGCACACCCCCCGCCCCCGACGCTTCCGGGAGGTCTGGGCGGCTGCAGTGGGCGGGTCGGGAACGGCTCTAGGTGCGCGGTCCGGCTCCGGCCAGGTCCGCTACGCGTGGAGAGCATGGAGGCAAGTTCTGCCGGCTCCACCTGCAAAGCAGATCCCCTTCCCACGACTGTGCAGCACCGCTCGCTCCAGCCCCACCATACCCGCCTGGACGGAGACGGACCGCGGCCTGGGAGAGCCTGCAAGCCTGGTGGCGGGCGCGCGAGCCCTTTCCAAGGAGAACCCACAGCGGCTTCCCTGCTTGCTGCAGCGGCCTCTAGATCCTACCCCACCTGGCACCTAGGTCTCTCCCAGAACTCGGCCTGCCCCTACCTTCCCGCCAGCCCCCACCCTGCTGGGGCTACCGGGGCCCCCCGCAGCGTGCAGCGTTCAGTAAGCAGCCACCGGGCCCGGCCTTCGGCCTTTGCACTTCCTGGTCCAGATAGAGAGGTGACGGAGGTGTGCTGCGCGCTCCCTGGACGCCTCTGCTGCAGTGCTCCCCCTGAGAGGCCTTCCCTAAACCTGGCTGAAGAGTACCCTCCCCGTCACCCCCGGCCCGTCGCCCCGTTCCCCGCAGACCTAGGATGCACCCACCCGCCAGGGGGTCTCAGAGCCAGGGCAGGGTGCCGGCCATCCAGCCCCCATCCCAGCACCCTGTCCCTGGGTCCTCCCACTACTCCTCTAGTACCCCCTACACGCCGCGCCGCGGGGCTCAACCCCGCTGTGCTCTGGGGTCGCAGCTGCAGCCGCTTCTGTGCTCCAAGACCAGAGAGCAAGCAAAGGCAGAGCTTTCCCAGCCAGGCATCGCTGCTTTGGCCTTGAAGGTGAGGGGAGTGGTGATGAGAGTTCCCACTGAGCTCATGTTCATTAGGACCCAGGCACCGTTCTGGGTGCTGGACCTGTATCCACTCGTCTCATTACTACCACAGCCCGGTTCACAGAGCAAACGGAGGCCTCTGTGGAGAGTCAAGGGCATGCTGCGTGGCTGGAAGGCACCGGGTCGGGCTCCCATCTGTGAGGGTGGTGGGTGGGGGGACAGGCAGCCGCACCTGCCAAGTCTGGACTGCCTTTGCCTTTGCATCTCAGGGGCCTCCCACAGGGATCACCTGGACAGACAGGAAGCAACCTGCAGGCCAGGTTGTTCCTGGCGGCACAGACCATGAGGCTAAGGTCTCCACGGAGAAGCGCTGTGCACCAAAGAGAGATGCTGACAGCGCTGGGGTACACTGCTAAGTTAAAGAAAATAAAAGGAAGGTGCCAAGCAGCACATGAAAGACAATACTACCCGAGTAAGAAAGGAGGGAGTATTTTGGACGGGTGCGGTGGCTCATGCCTGTAATCCCAGCACTTTGGGAGGCCGAGGCGGGTGGATCACAAGGTCAGGAGATGGAGACCATCCTGACTAACACGGTGAAACCCCGTCTCTACTAAAACAATGCAAAAACAAAAAACTAGCCGGGCGCGGTGGCGGCGCCTGTAGTCCCAGCTACTCGGGAGGCTGAGGCGGGAGAATGGCGTGAACCCGGGAGGCGGAGCTTGCAGTGAGCTGAGATCGCAAGCCAGTGCCCTCCAGCTTGGGCTATAGAGTGAGACTCCCTGTTGAGAAAAAAGAAAAAAGAAAGAAGAAAGGAAAAGAGGAGGGGAGGAGAGGGGAGGGGAGTATTTTAAAGAGTGTGGGTGTGTATTTTACATAGACTTTGCTTATTTTTTCAAAAACAAGTCCCGTGGATTTGGGCAGAGAGGATGGAGGTGGAAGTGAGACTTCTCTAGGCCATTTTTTCTGTAACATTTTCGAGATATAATTCACATATAATATAATTCACCCTTTTACTGTATATAATCCGTTGACTTTTAGTATATTCACAGAGATGTGCAACCATTACCACAGTCAATCATAGAATACTATCTCAAAACGAAACCCTGTATCCTTTAGCTATCGCCCCGATATTCCCCCATTTTCTCTGGCCCTAGGAGCCACTCATCTACTTGCTGTCCCTGGATTTGCCTTTTCTGAATGTCTCTTATAAATGTAATCAAACCATATGTGGCTTTTTGTGTCTGTTTCGTTTCACTTAGCATACATTTTTAAATTTCATCCATGTTGTAGCATGTGTTAGTACTCCACTCCCTTTGCTTTGCTTTGTTTTGTTTTGTTTTTTCAGACGGAGTCTCTCTCTCTGTTGCCCAGGCTGGAGTGCAGCGGGGCAATCTCGGCTCACTGCAGCCTCCACCTACTGATTCAAGAGATTCTCCTGTCTCAGCCTCCAGAGTAGCTGGGATTGCAGATACCCACCACCACACCCGGCTACTTTTTGTATTTTTAGTAGAGACGGGGTTTCACCACATTGACCAGGCTGGTCTCAAACTCCTGACCTCAAGTGATTTGCACGCTTCTGCCTCCCAAAGAGCTGGGATTACAGGCGTGAGCCACTGTGCCTGGCCCCCACTCCCTATTATGGCTTAATAATACTCTGTTGTATGGGCATACTATTTTTTAAAGTCCATTCATCCACTGATGGATGTTTGGGTTATTTCTACTCCTTAGCTGCTATGAATGCTGCTGCTACGAACATGTGTGTACAAGTTTCTGTGTAGACATAAGTTTTCTTTTCTTTTTTCCTTATTTATTTATTTTTGGATATAAGTTTTCATTTCTCTCGGGTATACACCTAGGAGTGGGATTACTGGGTCATGTGGCAACATTATGTTTAGTTTTGAGGAACTGCCAGACTGTTTCCATCTGCACTGTTTTACATTCCCACTGGCAATCCATGAGAGGTCCAGCTTCTCCACATCCCCTGACACTTGTTACTGTCTACCTTTTTGTTCATAGCCGTCCTCATGGATGTGAAGTGGTACCTTATTATGGTTTTGATTTGCATTTCCTGGATGGCAAGGGTGCACATTTCATCTACAGTTTTGACATTTAATTTCATTTAATAATATCACCTAAAAGTTAATTTGTTAAAATAAAAATGGGGGAAGGGAACCCCCAAAGTATAAGGAATTGAGTTTCCCAAGTCATGCTGCTGCTTGGTGGTGGAGCTGAGGTTCTGGCCCAAGAAGTCTGCCTCGCAGTCCCCGACCCTCCATCCTCTGCCTACTGGACATTCACCAGCTTTTCTGGTTGTTGTCCCCTCAGGGCCTGTCATACACATGCCCTGGGAGGGTTGGGTTTTGTTTTTTTTCTTTCTTTTTTTTGAGACGGAATTTCGCTCTTGTTTCCCAGGCTGGAGTGCAATGGCGTGATCTTGGCTTACTGCAACCTCTGCCTCCCAGGTTCAAGGGATTCTCCTGCCTCAGGCTCTCGGGTAGCTGGGATTACAGGCATGCGCCATCATGCCTGGCTAATTTTGTATTTTTAATAGAGATGGGGTTTCTCCGTGTTGGTCAGGCTGCTCTCAAACTCCCGACTGCAGGTGATCCGCCCACTTCGGCCTCCCAAAGTGCTGGGATTATAGGAGTGAGCCATCATGGCCAGCAGGGAGGGTTGGTTTAATCAAGACAGAGGATGGTGGGTCGGCCACCAGCTCTCCCAGGCCTCCTCCTTTTGTTGCCAGCCCACTTCTCCAGCCTAGGAGGACATCTGCTCTTTGTCACCATGGGCAGTGTCTAACACATTGGGGCTGGGCGCTTCCCACGCCTCTTTGCCTGGGCATGGATGGTCAGGCTGAGAATCCCTTCCCCCACAGTTCCCCAACACCCCTGAGAGGCCGGTGCCTGAGGAGATCCCCTTTTCGGGCCCGTACTTCAACATCTGGAGTGACTAGAGGGAGGGATGCAGGGATGTCTGAACACACCGGGGGAGCAGGGGGTTTTGTGGGGGGGCTGGCTTTGGAAGATGCCTGTGGCTGGTGGATGGGGCTTGTTCCTCACACACACTCGTTTTGGGGATGTAGGGCGGGGCTGAGACACCCTGTCACCCTGTCCATGCTGCTGGACATCTAGCTGGAGCCACCAAACAGCACAATCTACTGGAGGCTGGTACAGCTTTGTCGGGGACAGATGACCAGGGCACGGGGGCCTACCATTACCAAGCAGCCACGATCACGGTCAGGTGTCACCAGGTTGCAGAGAGTCAGACAGGTGTCATTTAAATACCTGGTTGGCTCTGCTAACAGATAGGAAGGCCTGGAAAAAAAAAAATACACACATACACACACACACACACACACACACACCAGAAGTAAAGGAAGCAATAAATAGCCCAGTGGGACACAGAAGTGTGCAGCCACCAGAGTGGAGCTAGAAAATGTCAGTGAAAAGAGGTAGGAATTAGGTGACGTGTGACCAGTGTTCAGGGAACTTGTGTAGGAGGGCTCTTCCTCTCCTACCATGTGAAAAAAATTGGCAAAGCAGCCGTGACATAGGCTCAGCCTCTTGCCTGGCTGTGAGCAGGGCCACTCCAGATGTTAAACGCTCCACCAGCCAGGAACCTAACCCAACATTCCTTGGAAAGGTAACTCTGATAGCATCTTGATGACAACATTGTAGAATTGTTAATCCAGATGTTAAGGAGAATCAAACCCACAATTTTAACATTGTAAAACATGTGCACCTGGTCTTTTTCAGCATTTGTTACGTTTTGGATAATGTGGCCCGTTAGAGTCATAGGCCAACCTTGTAATAAGAATTTAAAGTTAAAATTGAGGAATTAATTTAGACTTGAGATTTTAACTTCTAAGTTCTTTTTTTTCTTTTCTTTTCTTTTTGAGACAAGGTCTCACGCTGTCATCCAATCCAGAGTGCAGTGGCATGATCATGGCTCACTGCATCCTTGACCTCCCAGGCTCAGGTGATCTTCCCACCTCAGCCTCCCATGCAGCTGGGACTATAGGTGCATGCCACCAAGCCTGGCTAATTTTTTGTAGAGACAGGGCTTTGCCATGTTGCCCAGGCTGGTCTCAGACTCTTGGCCTCAAGCAATCCACCTGCCTTGGCTTTTCAAAGTGCTAGGATTACAGGCATGAACACCAGGCCTGGCCCCAAATCTGAGTTCATATATAATACCACAACACTTCGAAAACGTGAATCATCATATTTTAATATACTTCATTGATTACATACTTGGGAAAGTTTTTTTTTTTTCTCCAATGTTATTGAGACTATTGAACTATTTAAAAAGAAAATTAAAACTTAAATGTTCAAATGCAGTTTACTATATTTAAAGAGTCTCAGGTCAGGCGTGGTGGCTCACCCCTATAATCCCAGCACTTTGGGAGATTGAGGCGGGCAAATCACCTGAGGTGGGGAGTTCGAGATCAGCCTGGGCAACATGGAGGAACCCCATCTCTACTGAAAATACAAAATTAGCTGGGCGTGGTGGCGGGTGCCTGTAATCCCAGCTACTCGGGAGGCTGAGGCAGGAGGATCGCTTGAACCCGGAAGGCAGAGGTTGCAGTGAGCCAAGATCACTCCATTGCACTCCAGCCTGGGCAGCAAGACTCTGTCTCAGATAAAAAGAGTCTTTCTGACTCATGCGATCCCATGTGCCTGGACTTGTGGCGGTGCTGGGGGGGTGGCACATTCAGGTGAGTGAGGGATCTGCCCTCAAGGGATGAAGGTCTCTTTTGTCAGGGAGACCACAGGGACTTGAGGTACTACCCCAAAGGAAAAGACACCACGCAAGAGATGCACAGAGCTGGCACTGGGTTGTAGAGAAAGGACTGTGGGCTTCAGGGGCAGGGGCACACCTGGGGTGGGGGACTGACACTGATGGCTGGCTTGGCTGGACATGGGGACACAGGGAGGGTGGGCAAAGCAGTGGACCCAGTGAAGGACTCGGGGACTCTGCTTGGGTCTTGCCAAGTAGGGCGGGGCAGCTCCTGCAGCTTTTTGCATACTGTGTAACTAGGCTTACATTTTCAGCCTGGTTAGTTGGATGGGGGACCAGTGGGACCCTGAAACGGCATCCCATCAGCACTGACATGTGAACTGAGATAGTGGAGGGAGGGTCAGGGTGCCCAAGCAGTGTACTGGCTTCTTGGAGCGCTGGTCTGGGCACCTTACTGTGGAAGTCACCCCCATGTCTGCGTGGCCTTCTCTGTTCCTGATGTCTCCAGCAGACAGAGGTTGCAGAGCGCCCTATTCTGTCCCTGCTCAGATACTTGGCTGTGCCTTTGAAGAAAGAAAACCAGACACTGAGATCGATCTGTAACCCCCAGCCTGGTTAAAAGGCAAAAGGCAAGTGTCCATAGGACTGGGACTTCCAGCCCGTGAGCTGAGTAGGGGGTCTGACCCGAAGCTGCACACGCACCTGGGTGTGGTCTTTGGTGAGGGCAACGTTCAGGCAGGTCAGGAGCTGCAGGAGTCAGCCTGGGTGTGCTTCAGAGATGAGGGGAACAGATGGGAGGCCCTGGAGGGAAGCCCTGGAGTGATTCCGAGTGGGTGATGCCCTCGGGACCCCAGAACTCCTGAGCTCCCGGTGTGAAGGCAGCAATGGTGGGGTCATGTGTGAGGCTGAGAGAGAGAGGCTGCAGGCCAGGAGCTTGCGCACTGCAGCCAGCATCAGGCTTCTCTGGAGGGCTCATTAAACAGTATCTGATTCAGTGAGTTTGTGGTGGGCCTGGGTACTCCAGCCGGTTCCCAGGTACTGCTGCCACTGCTGGGCCCCACGACACCCTGAGAATCACTGCTACGAAACCAAAGCTCATCTCTTCATTCTTTTTATTTCATGAAAAAGAGAAGGAACAAAAGGAGATGGGCAGGTCTAGTTATGCCAGTTGGATCCAGTTTGGAAGTTGATGTGGCCCTTCCTTTCCTTAGTACCCCAGGTCTGGGATGGTGGTACCAGAGCTGCAGGGATGGGACCTTGGGAACAGAGTTTCTGAGTGACTCGGGGGGTAGCCCCCTAGGCAGAGGCCCCTTGTCTTTTCCTGCCTTTGGACTGGCAGGACTTTCCTGGGGATGCAGTTAAGTCCCCATCCCTGCCCGCCAGGCTTCCCAGCCCATGAGGAACACACAAGCTCCAAGTGAGGTGCTGGGCCTTAGAGCCTGGGGGCTGTGAGGGTGACTTGGGATACTAAAGAAGAGGGGGACCAGGTGACGGGGCATGGCAGGACTTCTGTGTAGAGGGATCAGGCATAGCCAGGGGCTGTAGGGCCGGAGAAGAGGCTGGCGGGGCAAGAAGGGTCTCCTGTGAAAGCCTTGGGCTATGTTTTGGGGAGATAGGGTAACCCCCTAATGGGTTCATCTTGCCGACTGCCTGAACAGAGCTGGTTTCTCGAGACGGGAACTGCAATAGAGAATGAGTAATTCTCTCAGAGCCAGCTGTGCTGGAGACTGGTGTTTCATTATTACTCAAATCAGTCTCCTCAAGCACTGGGGAATTAAGAATTTTTGTTTGTTTGTCTGTTTGTTTTGAGACAGAGTCTTGCTCTGTTGCCCAGGCTGGAGTGCAGTGGCACAATGTCAGCTCACTGCAAGCTCCACCTCATGAGTTCACGCCGTTCTCCTGCTTCAGCCTCCCTAGTAGCTGGGACTACAGGCGCCCGCCACCACGCCCAGCTAATTTTTCACACTTTTAGTAGAGACAGGGTTTCACCGTGTTAGCCAGGATGGTCTCAATCTCCTGACCTCGTGATCCACCCGCCTCAGCCTCCCAAAGTGCTGGGATTACAGGCATGAGCCACCGTGCCTGGCCTAATCTTTGTATTTTTAGTAGAGATGGGGTTTCACCATGTTGGCCAGGATGGTCTCGATCTCTTGACCTTGTGATCCGTCTGCCCCAGCCTCCCAAAGTGCTGGGATTACAGGCTTGAGCCACCGCACCCGGCCTAGAGTTTTTGAGGATAATTTGGTGGGTGGGGGGCAGCCAGTGAGTTGGGAGTGCTGGTTGGTCAGGGATGAAATCATAGGGAGTCCAAGCTGTCTTGTTGCACTGAGTCAGTTCCTGGGTTGGGGCCACAGGATCAGATGAACCAGTTTATTGACCTGGGTGGCGCCAGCTGATCCATGGAGTGCAGGGTCTGCAAAATCTCTCAAGCACTTATCTTAGGGATCTTAGACTTTACAATAGTGATGTTATCCACAGAAGCAACTTGGAGAAAGTCAGAATCTTGTAGCCTCCAGCTGCGTGACTCCTAAAACATAATTTCTAATCTTTTGGCTAATTTGTTAGTCCTGCAAAGGCAGTCTAGTCCCTAGGCAAGAAGGAGGTCTGCTTTGGGAAAGGGATGTTATCGTCTTTGTTTTAAACTACAAACTATAAACCAAGTTTCTCCCAAAGTTAGTTCAGCGTACGCCCAGGAATGAACGAGGACAGCTTGGAGGTTCGAAGCAAGATGGAGTTAGTTAAGTCAGATCTCTTTCACTGTCTGGGTTATCATTTTGCAGTGGCGGTTTCAACAGTGGGTCAGGGGCTGGTGCCTGTCCCTACCCTGCGCCCAGAGGACACTTTCCCTCCTCCAGTCCAGGTTTTTCCTTTGACTTTGCCACAGGAACATTTGCCGGGGGCATTTTCCAGGGGGAAATAGGCAAAGGGGGGTTGGGGGCAAGTCTGAGGCCCTGAGGCCAAGAGGGTATCCAGGTTCAGGGTAGGGTAGGGCGGGGCAGGGCAGGGGTGCATGTGGCAGGGCAGGCAGTCTTCCCCGCTGTCGCTCAGGTCACGCCCAGCGCCAGCATAATTACCCGGAGCATAATTACCAGCCCAGAGAGCCACTGACCCCGCCCACTGCCAGCCATTCTCAGGCCTGGGGCGGTGGCGCCCTCTCCTCAGTGACGCGCACTTGCAAAGGCTGCAGGCCAAGAGGCACAGACGCCTCGGGGAGGGAGGGGCTGTGGTCTGCCAACGTCGTCTGTCCTCTAGGGAGGAGCGCTGGTAAGTTCCTGGGCCTGTTTCCCCTTTAGGGTCAGGGCTGCCTCTTGGTTCCAGCTCTAGCAGCTGCTAGCAAGTCCTTTAACATCCCTGAGCCTCAGTTTGCCCATCTATAAAATGAAGATGGATTTGTTGAGGACTAAATGAGCTACTCTTTGTACAGTGTGAGGCTGATTTTTGTAACAATATTATTATTATGCTATTTTCAACCATGCCCAGTGGCCAGCAGCTCCTGGCATATCATCAATGTCAGAGGGACGAAATTTACAGGTGAGGTAGTGGAGGGCGTCAGAGTTAGGAGCTGGATGTGGGGTCTGCAGACTTCTCTGGTTTTGGGGGGTGATCCACTCTCCCCGGGAATTCTTCCGTCTTTCTCTCCCAGGCCTCAGCCTGAGGGCCTCTGGCAAGTGCCTCTCCGGGAAAACACCACCTCCCAGCTGCTCTCCAGGTTGACCCTGAGTTTATCTTGGGTTTTACGCAGTTTCGGCAGCCCAGGAGCTGGTAATTAGCCTAATAAGGAGCCTGCTAGGCCTGCATCTGTGCTCGGGCTCCGATGGTTACCCAGTAATTTACCTGATCTCTCTGATAAGGTCTTTGCCTGGACACGTTCCCACCACAAAGCACACGGTGCTCCTGCTCGGGCGGGGCTATAATTGGTGGTATTTTCAGAGATTCCCCAACCCCTTAGTTGAAAGGAGCCCAGGCCTCAGAGGCACAACCATGGCCATCAGAGCAAGAAAACAGCCCAGGCGGTAGGGGATAGGGCAGCACTAGGACGCAGCAGACCAGACAGGGCAGCACTGACGATTTTAGAAGGGGTGTGGGGGTGGCGGCAGAAGCTACAAACCAAAGCAGCCACTGGCATTCTGTGTGTAGTGGAAGGGAGCAGAGCGTGGTGGGCAATGAGGCAGCCGATTTGGCCCAGGGGCCAACCCCGCAGCCTGCACCCAGGCTCTGGCCAGCGCCTGTTTCAGGGGCATGCTTGGTGCTGTTGCCTGGCCCCCAGGGTGCCCCCAGAGCAAGAGCACACTGGCTTCTGGACCCCAGTGGAGAAGGAGCAACCCCTCCCATCCCAGGGCTCAAGCTTGGGGCTCCGAGGCCTACGTGGCCACCAGGCCCCTCCAAGCCACCTTTGTCCCCAGGCACAGTACCACATCAGGAGTGTCTGACTTTGGAGCAGGCCCCAGACCCTGGAAAGATCAAGCAGGAGGCCAAGGCTGTTGGAGCCCAGAAGCAGGAAGGGTCAACCATGCACGGTGCCCTCCTCCCTCTCCCCAGAGCAGCTACAGGACTCTGTGGGCGGGAAGAGCCTGCAGCCAGGCCAAGCAGCCCTGGGCAAGCCCTGCAGTCGTCTGGTGCTCACCCACACAGCTCCCTTTGATCTGCCCCACTGGGCGGGCCTGTGTCATCTACTAGGTTTTCCCTGGAGCCTGTGCCCAGGGAAGCTCAGTGTCACCCTGCCCCAAGCATCCTGAGCGTCCCTGGCAGAGTGGGAGCCTCAGTGAAGAGGATGGTGCTGGCTGCCCTAGAGGATGTCAGTACCAGATGGAGAAGCAGAGCAGAGACCCCACTGGGCAAAGTTGAGCTCTCTCTGAAAACAAGGGGCCCCTTAGCCCCACAAATGTGGGGGCAACCCACATGGCAGGGAATTGCATCCCGGAGTTTTCTGCCTGAGGCTGGAGAACAATGGCGCAATCTTGGCTCACTGCAACCTCCACCTCCCAGGGTCACCAATTCTCCTGCCTCAGCCTCCTGAGTAGCTGGGATTACAGGTGCACACCACCACGCCCAGCTAATTTTTGTATTTTTAGTAGAGACAGGGTTTCATCATGTGGGGCAGGCTGGTCTCAAACTCCTGACCACAGGTGATCCACCTGCCTCAATCTCCCAAAGTGCTGGGATTACAGGTGTGAGCCACTGCGCCCAGCCTATCTCTGAGTGTTTTGCAGTCAGCTGTGCCAAACCACCACACGCTGCCCTTGGCTTCCCAGAGCCATCCTGCCCACACAGAGGATAAGGCCGTCCCTGGGGACTCCTTGACACCCACTGCTCCAGGTCCAGGCCTAGACCTGCCCCCTCTACTCCCAGATGAGGTCCAAGGGCGCTGAAACCTGCACTAACCTCCGCCGCGTGGCTGGGTGCGGGACAAGGGGTGTGGTCTTAGAGTCAGAGCTGGCTCACCTTGGGTGGATGTGCCAGGGTGGGGTCGCTGTGGGGCAGAGGGGGACCAGCCACTGGGAGGGAGGGTCTTCTGGCTTAGGGCTTTTTTGTGCAGGTGCACACCTGTCTTGCCCAATCTGCCAGGGTGGGCCACAGGGAGGGGCTGAGAGCCTGACTCTGGGCTCCACGGCTTCTGCCATGCTGGGCCCACACCTTGGTGCCTTTTTCTTTCCTCGGCCCCTTTGCGAAGTGGCTCTTCGAAGCTTCAGCTGCCCCCTTTGAATCTGACTTCTGCTCTTCACCCGGGGGCTTCCCACTAGGGAGGGTGACTCAAACCCCCATGCTGCCGTCAGCACTGCTTGGACCCACAGAGGCCACAGCACATGGTCTCAGGCCAAGCCAGACTAGAACCTCCCCATGGGGTTGTTGACATCCTGCCAGGAGACGAGTCCTACTTCTGCTCCATCCACCCCCACTCTGCTCTCCCTCCACCTGGCCTTCATCAGTGAGGAAAGGGTATTCTCATTTTCTGCAGGGAATCGACGGAGCGAGAGCAGCGAAACAGATGACAGGAAAGCCCTGCCTTCACGTTCATGCTCGTGTTTTAACTGGGGAGAGGCGAGAAACCATCCTCAGCGCTGTGTCAGATGGCAGCCACCAAACAGAAAACAGCGAAGGGCGGAAGGAGACCCACGTGGAGGGAGTGCTGTGTGGGTTCATTAGGTTGCTCAGGGAGGTCTCCGTGAGTGGATGACATTTAAATAAAAGCCTTAAAAAGTGAGTCAGCAAGCCTTACCAAGTGTGCCACAGGCAGGGAGAACTCAAATCCCAGGTCAAGAGCTGAAGGTGGCCGGTCCCAGAGCTGGGATGGCGGCAAGGCAGGGGGCTGGAGCAGACAGAGCAGGGAGGCCAGGGCTGGGGGTGAGGTGCCCTGCAGGGAAATGGGGAGCCCTTGGGGCTTCTAGCAGAAGGGTGGCAGGCCCCAACTTGGGTTTCGGGTTTTACCCAGATCACTCTGCTGTGTGGAGGGTGGGGGAGGATGGAGGAGGGCCGAGGGGGAGGGTGGAAGCCCAGAGACCAGGCAGAGGGCAGATGCAGGAGAGAAGGGACGATGCCTTGGACCAGAGTCGATTGTGCTGGGGGTGCAGGGTGACTGCCTGTGAAGGGCTGGCTGGCTGGATGCGATGGCTGTGACATGTGGGAGAGAGGGGCAAGATGAGCTCACCCCGAGATTTGGGTTTGAGCACCTGGAAGCGTCGCATCGCTATCATCTTTTGATGTCACCAGGTGACCTTCTGAGGCAGGTGCTGCAATATGTCCTGTGGATACATGAAGAAACAATTGGTTTTTTTTTTTTTTTTTTTTTTGAGATGGAGTTTTGCTTTTGTCGCCCAGGCTGGAGTGCAATGGTGCAATCTTGGCTCACTGCAACCTCCGCCTCCTGAGTTAAAGCGATTCTCCTGCCTCAGCCTCCCAAGTAGCTGGGATTACAGGCGTGCGCCACCACGACCAGCTAACTTTATATTTTTAATAGAGACGGGGTTTCACCATGTTGCCCAGGCTGGTCTCAAACTCCTGACCTCAGGTGATCCGCCCACCTCAGCCTCCCAAAATACTGGTATTGCAGGTGTGAGCCACTGCACCCGGCCGAGACAAAGTCTTCTAGACTGCAAAGTTATGCCCTTTTCACGAAGTCCTTGCCCACCAGCCCAGGGTCCCTTGGGCCTGCTTTTTGTCCCCTGGGGGGTGTAACGTCCCGGCTGGCTTGAGTCAGGGGAAGGCACGGGTAGGGGCGAAGTGGGTAGTGGGCTGCCTGCTCTGAGGGGAGTAGGGGTCAAGGGTGTGCCTAAGGCTTGCATCCTGCCCTCTGGGCGCAGGGCCTGTGCTTGGAATGACAGTCTGTGCTGTGGAGCAGGAACCAGCACTGAGTGGGGGCCACCTGGTGTGTGGGGCTGGGCTGGGCCCTTTGTGTGGGAATTTGATCCTCTTAATAACACTCCGTGGGAAAGACTATATTATGCCCATTTTACAAATGGGGAAACTGAGGTTCAGAGACATGGGACTTGCCCAAGGCCACACTGATGCAGGGACCTGAACTCAGCAGTCCAGCTGCAAGGTCTCTCACTGTCTTCTGCTGCATGGCCCCCCTTAGGCTTCCTCACAGCATGAGGGCTGAGTCTCCAAGGGCAGTCCTAAGAGAACCAGCAGACACGGACTCACCATTTGTGATCCAGCCTCAGAAGCCACATAGCATCACGTACCCAGAGTGGCATGCATGTCTGCCTAGAGTCAAGAGGAAGAAAGGAAAGCCACCTCTCAGCAGAACTGCCAGATCTCCACGTCAGAAGAGCACGTTCGGAGGCAGATCCTGCTGCCACCCACTTTGCAGAATGCAGAGCTTGCCCGAGGAGAACTGGGGTCTGTGTGAGCAACACCAATGTCCACCCCAGTGGGAGAGACGCCGCATGTCCAGGACGCAGCCTCTGAGCGAGGCTGTCCGGGGGCCCACAGAAGGGCTGTGGGGGCCAGGCCTGGGAGCTGCAGATGGCGGTTCAGCTCCAGGCTCTGCTGCTCCCTTGCCTCTTGACCCTGGGTGGGGTCCATGGCCTTCCTGGATAGAGATCCCTCTGGGAGGAGATGTGCCCCCGCCAGCCTCTGAAAGGAGGATGAGGTTTAGATGAGGACGGGAGGTTGGAAGGAGCTCTTGGTTGGCGACCCTGCCCCACAGGGGCACCTCTAGGGGCAGGAGATGAAAGCCGTGTGCTTGGGGCACCTCAGATACCGTGGAGATGAGGCTGGGCTGAGACTCAGTCAGAGGGTTCCCAAGTGGTCCCAGTGACAAAGACCCAGAGAGACAGTCCCAATCAGGAAAGGTGTGACGGCTTAATGTGAAGAAGACACTCAAGAAGTCCACAGAGCCTGAATGTCCCTGCTGTGGCGCAGGGTCTCATGCTCAGGTCCCACCTGGCTGTTAGCGGCACTGGGACCCAGGGCTGCCCTGCTGTCCCACCGCCAGGAGCAGAGGAGCTGTCTCCAGCAGCAGCTGCTGCACAGAGCCCCAGGTGGAGCCTGGGGAGGCACGCTCAGTGTTCGCAGCGTATCACCAGACACTGAGTTCTGCGGCTCATTAGTCTAGACTTGTTTCCGTCAGAGAAGGTCCTCCTTCCCCTGGGATGTGTAGGCTGTTCTGGCTCAGCCAACAGCAGTATATGGGCCTTATCAGAATACGAAATGCTAAAACGTGGGGAAAAAAAATACTTTTAGAAGTGTTTGCCTTGGAGGGACAGGCAATGGGACTCGTGAATTGTTTTCTTCTTTCGTAAGCAGCCTCACTAGCATCCCTTGCAGCCGCAGAACTGACGCACAGGGCCGGGTCCCTTGGGGCCCAGCAGGAGAAATGGATGCCAGGAAGGGCATGCTGGCCCGGGCCTGGGGAATGCAAGCTGCTTCCCATTGGCTCTCTCTCTACGGCTTGATTGCCAATTCCAACTGTCAGTCTATCTTGATCCCCAAAATGTTTTGAGTATAGATATGTCTGCTGATCCCCCTCATTCTTTTAGTGTCTTTTCTATTGTGAAGCAGTTTTGGGGCAAGATCTTTTGCTCTGGTCTGGATAACTCTGGGCAACATAGTCCAAGTCAAAGGCTACAGTGAAACTGGGTGCCTGGCAAATAATCGATGAATCATGACTCCAGAATTCTTGTCTCTAGCTGGGGGAATAAAATCACAAAGGAGATCTGCTGTCGGCTGGGGCTCCTTTAGAGGCCCCACCATACATGTTCCCATCTTTAATAATGAAAGCCTTGATTTTTAGCTCAGCATGTGGCTATCTAGACCAATTCTGGCTGATGGGGTGTGCAGTAGCGTCATGAACAACTTCTATCCCAGGAAGTAACCTGTAAATGAGTGGATGAGCCCTTCCTCCTTCTTTCTCTTCCTGCTGGCTGAAGTGTGGACATGACGGCAGGAGCTGCAGCAGTCACATTGGACCATGGGTCATCGTGGGAATGGAAGTCACACAAAGGTATTTAAAGCCACACAAGGATAATGAGCACTGAATAGATGGAGCCTGAGTCCCCCTCACAGTGTGGCCCCTGGAACAGATCTGGGCTTTCTGCCTCCCACATTGAGTAAACTGCTCTCTTGCTTAAGCCACTATTATGTTAGGATTGTTTTAACCCATAGTCAGAGATAGTCCTAACTGATTCACCACCCTCAGAGAGTTTACAGCCAATTATGTTTCTCATGAAAAAGGTTAGCCAGTGGTTCTAAGTGATCCCAGACTGGAGTGCCAGCTGCACTAAGGCAGTTCATCTGTGGGAAGGCTGTGTCCTTGTCAGGGAGAGGACTCCTGCTACACACTGGCATGTCACCACAGGTACAATGATAACTGCATGTGGACATAGGTGCCCACAGAGCAGACTGAACACCTCGTTTGCTTCCCTCTCCTGTCTGAACTCCCTGGACGTGGCCAAGTAGCAGAACCCAAGCAGAGCTGAGAAGGAGAGTGGGGCACAGGCAAGTTACCAGTGGGCCCGTGGCTACCCTGGACTTCCAGAAAATAAAAAACAGGCATGATGGTGTTGATTTATAAACCAAAGCAGAGGGCAATGGAGCTCAGTAAGTGTGCAGGAGTGAGGGTACGTGGCAGGGAGGAGGGTAGAAAGGAGGCTTGGGTAGAAGGGTACCTCTACCAGCTGGAAATAAGAGGTGAAGCCAGCTGGACTTCTGGAGTGGGTGGGGACTTGGAGAACTTTTCTGTCTTACAAAAGGATTGTAAAGAGCACCAATCAGCACTATGTAGCTAGGATTGTAAAACGCACCAATCAGCTCTCTGTGGCAAGCTAGAGGTTTCTAAAATGGACCAATCAGTGCTCTGTAAAATGGACCAATCAGCACACTGTAAAATGGACCAATCAGTGCTCTGTAAAATGGACCAATCAGCACTCTGTAAAATGGGCCAATCAGCAGGACAGGAGTGGGGACAACTGTGAGAATAAAAGCTGGCCCCCCCCCCCCCCCCCCCCCCCAGCAGCTGCAATCCTCTCCAGTCCACCTGCGTGCTATAGGAACTTTGTTCTTTTGCTCTTGGCAATAAATCTTGCTGCAGCTCACTCTTTGGATCCATGTCACCTTTAAGAGGTGTAACATTCACTGCAAAGGTCTGTGACTTCATTTTTGCGGTACCGCAAACTCACGGGAAGGCACGAACTCCCGACACAGGCTGCAAGCTCAGGGTCCACGGTTTGGGAAGAGAGGAGGCTAGAGACTTCACTGAACGGTGTGGATGGAGGGACTGTGCGTGGAACAGCGCGGGGAGCTCTTTGCTCTAATCAGAGGCTCCAACATGCCTCAAAGAGGCCGAGTACTGTTTTGCAGTAGGATAGAACCAATAATATGCTTATGCTGTAGATGGAACCATGTCCCCCCAAAACTCATACATTGAGTTTCACCCCAGTGTGATGGTATTAGGGGGAGGAACCTTTGGGTGGTGATCAGGTCATGAGAGCAGAGGCCTCATGAGTGGAGTTAGTACCCTTAGAAAACCAGAGCCTGCGTGGTGCTGTGCGCTTGTAATCCCAGTTATGCAGGAGGCTGAGGCAGGAGAATTGCGTGAACCTGGGAGGCAGAGGTTGCAGTGAGCTGAGATTGTGCCACTGCACTCCAGTCTGGGCGACAGATCGAGATTCCGTCTCAAAAAAAAAAAAAAAGAAGAAAAAGAAAACAAGATCCTGGAGAACCCCCTCTCCTCTTCTGCCAGGTGAGGCCACAGCAAGACAACTGCGGTCTAAGAACCAGGAGGAGGCCCTCGCCAGTCACCAAATCTGCCGGCGCCTTAATTTTAGACTTTCTAGTTTCTGGAAATGTGAGAAATGAATTTCAGCTGTTTATAACCAACCCTGGCTGTGTGATTCTGTTATAACAACCTGAACTGACGAAAACATATTGCTAGGAAATTGAAGTGAACTTAGGAGAAGGGTTAGTATCTGCTGGAGTAAAGCCTGGTTAGTTTGGTCTTTTTGTAGAGATGAGGAAGCTGGGTACCCTCTGGTGAGGGCTGCCAGGTATGACTCACCCGGCTAAGCAGAAGTCAAGCCAGCCTTCCCAGGAAGGGGAGCGGCCTGCTGAGTAAACAGACCCTGGAACCACAAAGGGAACCCTTGGCAGCTGTCTGTATGCATCAGTCTTATCTTTCATCTGTGTACATAACAGGCAACCAAGGAAAACAGTCACAAGGCAGAAGGACCAAGAGGAACAAAAGTAACAGTTGTCCCTGGAAGAAATAGATACTAAAGGCAATGAATAGAATAAAATAGTCGTAATTAACATCTCAGATATGTTTGAGGAGATATTGCATCCGCAAAACAAGAATGGAAAACTAGAGAAAGGACAAATCAGGAAATCAAAAGAGTTTAGAGACATTACAAATGTGATGATAAAAATTAAAAGCAAATCAGGAGGAGGATAGGAAAGTAAAGTTAAAGAAACTTCCCAGACTGTAGGGCAAGAAGACAAAAAGATGAAGAGTCTGACAGGGCAGGTAAGAGATGCATAGCATCAATCCAGGGTGTCAAAATGTGTCTGATAGGCCTGGTGCAGTGGCTCATACCTATAATCTCAGCACTTTGGGAGGCCAACACAGGCGGATCACCTGAGGTCAGGAGTTCGAGACCAGCCTGGCCAACATGGCAAAACCCCATCTCTACTAAAAATACAAAAATTAGCTAGGTGAGGCAGCGAGCACCTGTAATCCCAGCTACTCGGGAGGCTGAGGCAGGAGAATCGCTTGAACCCAGTAGGCAGAGGCTGCAGTGAGTCAAGATTGTGCCACTGCACTTCAGCCTGGGTGACAGAGTGAGATCTCATCTCAAAAAAAAAAAAAAAAAAAAAAAAAAAAAAAAAAAAAAGTCTGCTAGGAGTTAAGAAAGAATGAACAGAAAAAAATAAGAATGGAGGGAAGTGTAGTGGTCTCTATTGCTGCTGTATGCAAAGACCACACATTTAATGGCTTGCAACAACATAAATTTATTATCTTAACAGCTATAATGGCCAGAAGTCCTAAAATCAAGGTGTTAGCAGGACTGCATTCCTTCTGGAGGCTCTAAGGGACAATTTGTTTCCTTGTCTTTCCTAGCTTCTAGAGGCTGCCTGCATTCTTTGGCTTGTGGACCCATCCATTTTCAAGGCCAGCAGTGTATCCTCTTTAGATCTCTCTCTCTGACTCTGACCCCTGCCTCCATCATTGCACCACCCCTTCCTCTGCTTCTGATGTCACATCATCTTCTCTGACTTTGGCCCTCTTGCCTCCCTCTTATGAAGACTCTTGTGATTACATCGGGCTCCCTGGATAATACAGAAAAATATCCCCACTTCAAGATTTTAAATGACATCTGCAAAGTCCCTTTTTCCATGTAAGATAACATATTCGTAAGTTCCAGGGATTAGGATGTGACACCTTTGGTGCACCATTATTTTGTCTACTACAGGGGGAAATAAAGAAATGTTGGGGGAATAATTTCCCTGAGCTAAAAAAAGAGGAACAGTTTTTAAATTAAAACTTTCTCAAGTTATTTGATAGGATGATTGAGAAAAGATAGCTGGGTGTGGTAGCTCACACCTGTAATCCCATTATTTTGAGAGGCCGAGGTGGGAGGATCGTTTGAACCCAGAAGTTCAAGACCAGCCTGGGCAACATAAGGAGACCTCTTCTCTATAAAAAAGAAGTGAAAGGAAGAGAAGGGATCAATACCTGGGTATTTTGCCATGAACTACTAGAAAGACAAGAGGATGGGGTGACACAGGTCGCTGGCAGAGAAATGAGCTCAGCAGCACGATGTGCTAAGGAGAAATAGAAGGCTTCCTTCAAGGCTGGAGGGAAAACTATCTTGTCTCAAAAATGATACAGTAAGCTGAACTATTAATTATGAAAGCAAAAATGTTTTATGTATAAGAAAATATTTTAGAAGTTAACCACCCATGAACTCATTCTGGGGAAATACATACACTTGAGAAATGCTCTGATCATGAGAAAGTGAAAATCAAGAAAAAGAAAAATAAAGACTTCCCCAAACTACAGAACTAAATCAATATTGCAGTGAAAAGCAATTCCATACCAGGAACTCAAAGATTATTCAATAATAATAAGTTGAAGGAGAAAAAAATCATTTGACTCTCTCTACAGAGAGAGCCTTTGGAAACACTGAACACACATTTGTACTTATAGTCTTGAAAAAATGAATGGATACATCCTTATCATGATAAACTATATATATACCTCATGCTAAAATCACGGATTTATGTAATGAGGAAACACTAGAAACATTCCTACTAAGGTTAAGAACAAGGCAAACATTTTCTTAGCTCTATTATTACTTAATATATTAACCAATGCAATCAGGTAAGAGAAAAGAACTGGAGGCATCTCTGTTTGCAGATGACAAAATGGTGCATCTGGAAAACCCTAGAGAACAAAGTTGTAAAATAGTAAAACTGCCTGAAAAAATAAAAGAATTCTGCAAGACAGCAGATTATAAAATTATAGAGCAATTAATAGATTTCATATGTTGCATATAATATATAAAGTGCACATATGAAGTTAAAAGATCAATTGTTTCTCACCAGGTAATCACGGGGAAGACCAAGGAGACTCTTGAGAAAGCTTCCTTCCTAGTGGTGGTACAGGTCACTTCTCCCCTATCCCTCCTCTGTCCCTCACCATCCATGGGAAAAAACTTAAAATGTGGGGATGGAGGAGTGCCAACAGTGTCATCCTTATGAGAAAGGGAAGTTAAAATTCTAGCAAAATAGTCTCCATTCTAAACACAAGGTAACATTAGAATTTGAAGTCTGTTATATAATGAGAATGACCATTGCAACATTAAATCTGAAGTCAAACTCAACTCCTGACTAGATTAATAGAACCCCCACATTAAAGACGTAGAAGGAAAGGTGTGCTCAGTTCCAAATATGAGAATTATTTACCTCTGTTACTACTGTTAAATGTTTGTTTTTAAACAAAAACTATGAGCCATATGAAAAAGCAAGATATGTTGGAACTGACAGGGATCTTAAAATTGTAATGATTCGTGTGTTAAAGACTCTAAAGGAAAAGCTGGTAACATACAAGATTAGGTGGATGATTCAGGAGAGAGGTGGCAACTGTATGAAAGAATCAACTGGTGATACTAGAAATGAAAAACACAGTGAGAGAGATGAAGAATGCCTTTGACTCATGAGTAGACTAGACACAGTGAAGATAAGAATCAACATGAACTTGAAGATAAGTCAATAGAAAAACAAAGAGCAACAAACAGTTAAAAAATAAAAAATAAAAAACCAGTCAGGCATGATGGCTCATGCTTGTAATCCCAGCACTTTGGGAGCCCGAGGTGGTGGATCACCTGAGGTCAGGAGTTCCAGACCAGCATGGCCAACATGGCGAAATCCTGTCTCTACTAAAAATACAAAAATTTGCCGGGCGTGGTGGTGCATGCCTGTAATCTCAGCTACTCAGGAGGCTGAGGTGGGAGAATTTCTTGAACCCAGGAGGCGGAGTTCACAGTGAGTCAAAATTGTGCCATTGCACTCCAGCCTGGGCCACAGAGCAGGACTCTATCTCAAAAAAAATCTAAAAAACCAAAAAAACAAACCAGTTCATCTAAGAGCTGTGGGACAATACCAAATGATGCAATATACATGTGATACAAATCCCAAGAGGAGAAGAGAAAGAGAGTAGGGGGAAGAAATATTTGAGAAATGTTGGCTGGGAATTTTTCCAAAAATAATGACAGACACCAAGCCATAGATTCCAGAAACTTAGATAACACCAAGCAGGAAAAGAAAAGAGAGAGAGAGAAAGGAGGAAGAAAAGGGAGGAAGAAGGAAAGAAGGAAGAGAGAAACCACACTTATGTATGTCATATTCAAGTCTCCAAAAACAAAGAAAAGACCCTGAAGACAGCCAGAGAAAAAGGACACATTACATACAGAGAAACAAAGATGAGAATTGCAGTGCACTTCACCTCAGAAGCAATGCAATCCAGATTACAATAGTGACATGTTTCAACTACTGAAAGACAAAACTGTCATCCCAGCATTCTATATTCAGCAAAATATCTTTAAAAAATGAAGAAGACATACTTTCTCAGATAAATAAAAACTGAGAAAATTTACTACTAGCAGCCTTGCAATATAAGAAATGTTAAAGGAATTTCTTCAGGCAGAAAAAACTATGACACCAGCAGAATCTTGAATTTACAGAAAAACATAAAGTATTCTGGAAACGAAGCAAATGTACATAAAGTAAAGTCTATTTAAAATTTTCTTAATTTTAATTGTTCTAAAAGACAACGGCCTCAAGCAAACTATAAGATCAATGTATCATGTGGTTATAGCATATGGAAAAGTAAAATGTGTGACAATAGCAGAAAGGATGGAGGAAATAATTGGGAATATAATAATAAGCTCCTTACACTACATGTGAAATGGAATAATATTGGGAGATAGACTCTGATTAATAAAATATGTATATTATAAAATCTAGGAAAACCACCAAAAGTATAAAAAAGTTATAAATAATAAGGCATTAATGGGGATCAAAATTGAACAATAAAAAGTCTACAGCAACCCAAAAGAGTGCATTAAAAAAAGGAAAGATAAAAAAGTACAGAGGGATCAAAAAGAAAACAAGTAGCAAGATGAAATATTTTAATCAAAATAGATCAATAATCAATTTAAATTGAGAGGGACTAAATACATCAATTAAAAAAAAAAAAAACAGAAACCAAGTGGCAGAATAAAAATGCAATCCAAATTGTATGTTATCAATAAGAAACCTGCTTTAAATATAAAGATATGAGTTAAATTAAAAAGATGGAAAAAGATATACCATGCAGACAGTAAACACCAACCAACACACACACACGCGGACACACACACACACACACACACCCCTATAATAACATCAAAGTAGAATTCAGAATGAGAAATATCATCAGAGATAAAGGAGGACATTATGTAATAATGAGTCAGTTTTCCAAAAAGACACAACAATCCTAAACATGTATGTGCCTAACAACAGAGTTCGAAATACATAAACTAAAAGTTAATCGAACTGAAGTGAAAAATGAACAAATACACAATTAGACTGTAGATCTCTGGCCATACTGACCAGTATCAGGAATAAAAAAGTGGACATCGTTACAGACCCCTATAGACATTAAAAAGATAATGTGAAAATGCTTCAAACAAGCAGAGTAAAATGGATCACTTCCTTAAAAGATACGATCAAAACTCACTGAAGAAAAAAAAACAGTCTTCTAGCTATAAAGAAATTGATTTTATAGTTAAAAGCTTTCTATATAGAGAATGCCATGCCCAGATGTGTTTGGTGGTTAGTTCTAAAAACATTTAAGGCAGAAATATACCAATTTTACACAATCTCTTCCAGAAAATAGAACTCATCTTATCAGTCCAGTATTCCAATGAGATGAAGAAAACTATAAGCTGTTATCCCTCACGATTATAGACACAACAATCATCAGTATAAATTAACATATTGAATCCAGCAATACATAAATCTCTTCTGCTTCAGTTGATGCTGCTATAAAGTCAACAATATATTACAATCTAGTGTTTTTATCCCATGAACGCAAGGCTCAATCAACATTTGAAATTCAATCAATGTAACTTACCATACCAACAAGAAAAAAATTTTTTTTTTTTTGAGACAGAGTCTTGCTCTGTCGTCCAGGCTGGAGAGCAGTGGGGCGATCTTGGCTCACTGCAAGTTCCACCTCCCGGGTTCACACCATTCTCCTGCCTCAGCCTCCCAAGTAGCTGGGACCACAGGCGCCGGCCACCACGCCCGGCTAAACTTTTTTTTGTATTTTTAGTAGAGACAGGGTTTCACCGTGTTAGCCAGAATGGTCTCGATCTCCTGACCTTGTGATCCACCCACCTCGGCCTTCCAAAGTGCTAGGATTACAGGCGTGAGCCACCGCGCCCAGCCCAAACAAAATTTTTTTAAAAAAGAAAACTATATGATTATCTCAATAGAAGTATAAATAGTATAAATGGTACTTTACAGTATTCACAATCTATGATGAAAAAACAAACTCTCAATATATTTGGAATAAATAGGACATTTCTTAATATGAAAACAGGTAGGTACAAAAAAACCAAAGCTAGCATCATACTTGGTTGTGAAAGACTCACTATGTCTACCCAAGGATCAGACACAAGTCAAGGATGTCCTCTTTTACTACTCCTATTCAACATTGTGCTGGAAATCATAGCTAGCTGCTATGGTCTAAATGTTAGTGTCTCCCAGGAAGTTATATACTGAAACTGAATTCCCCAATGTAATTATGTTAAGAGGTGGGCCTTTGGGAGGGGATTAGGTCATGAAGCTTTCCCCTCTCCTCAGTGGGATTAGTGCCCTTAAAAAAAGGCTCAAGGGAGCTTATTTGCTTCTTTCACCATGTGAGAACACAGCTAGAAGCTGCTATGTTTGAAAAAAAGGAGCTTTTGCCAGACACCAAATCTGCTAGCACCTTGATCTTAGACTTTCTAATTACCAGAACCGTGAACAATACATTTCTGTTGTTTGTAAGTTATCCAGTCTAGGGGAATTTGTTACGGCAGCCTGAATGGGCTAAAACACCAGTGTAACATGGCAAGACAAGACATAAAAGATTGTAGTTTGTAAAGGAATACTTTGCCTCTAGTTACAGGTGACATGACTATACATGCAGAAAAGTCCAAAAAAAAAAAAAAAAAAGCTATGAAAAAAACCACTTCTAGAATTAATAAAGGAGTTTAGCTAAGATACAAGGATACAAGTTTAATAAATAAAAGTTAATTATATTTGCTACTAGTCATGCACAATGGCAATTAAAAATTTTAAAATCACCACTTTAAAAAGCAAAGAAGAAGAGGAACTTCTACATGTTTAGGTGTCACTCAAAGAAAAACTTGTCATGTTCCACACCTCCAGCTCCAGCTTAAAAATTTTGCCTGATTGGAGAAGAAGGCCATAAAACAGATAGTTTCCAATCTCTTCTCGTTGGAATTGACTTCTTGTGCAACAGAATGTGGAGAAGTCTAAACCCAAGGGCCTCTAGAGAACAGTGCAAGTTGTAGTGAAAGGCATCTGAAAGGAGATTCATACATTTATGAAAAGAAAGCCTAAACCAGGCTGACTAGTTTTCAGGACAGAACTGAGGAACAAGACAGCCGGGAGGAGCACTTCTGAGTTCCTGGGGAAAAATATGAAGCTTAGACCCCAGAAACGGTTCCTTCAAAGGAATCACAATTTGATTGGATGTCTTTGTAGAGGCATCAATGCCCCAAGGCACTCTTGAAAACGAGAACAATCATTGAGCAATTAGTGGTTTCACATCTGGATGTGGCCAGAGACAGAAAGACAGTCCTAACAATACCACAGTCAGCTCATTATTCAAGTTGAAGAACAGAGAGAAAATGAATGGGGGCGGGGGGGAAGCCTCAGATATATGTGGGACACAATTAAACACAACAACATATACATAACAAGGTACCAGAAGGAGAGGAAAGAAAGCAGAAAAAAAAATTCAAAGAAATAGTGGCAGAAAACTTCTCAAATTTATTGAAAACAACAACCTACTCATTCACAAAGGTCAATCAACTCCAAACAGGATAAATTAGAAAACATTTACAAACAGAAACACCATGATGAAAACCAAAGACAAGAAAAAATCTTAAAGGCAGCAAGAGAAAAATGACTCATCACTTAAAAGAGAACCCCAAATACATTAGCAGCTGACTTATAACAAAACACACGTCAGAAGGCAGTAAAATAACATATTTGAAGTGTTCAAAGAAAAAATCAAGGAAGAATCCTATATACATCACAGCTGTATTTGAAAAATGAAGGCAAAATAAAGAAATTCCTAGATCAAAAAACAAAACAAACAAAAACCCAGAGAATTTGTTGCTATTAGGCCTGCCTTCAAGAAATACTACAAAAAAATTATTCAGGTTTAAAGTAAGTTACCTTAAATGGTAATTTGAATCCACAAAAACAAAGAATATCAGTGAAAGTTACTGTCCTTTAAAAAGACACCATAAATGCATATTTTCTCTTTTGTCTCATACTTATTTTAAAGGCGGTTATATAAAATAATATGTATATCATACATTGTTGAGCCTATAACATATATGTGAAATATATTTGCCAATAACATCACAAAGGAGGTAAGTGGGAGTAAACATGTAATGGGCTAAGAAAATGATTATAACAATGTATCATTGAGTTTGTAAAATTAATAGATGTAATGTATATAAAAATAATACCATAGAAATAGGGGAAATGGAACAGGGCTGTATAGGAATAGGGTTCTTAATCGATCACTGGAATTAAACTCGTTTAAATCTCAAGGTGATTATGATCAGTTAATTATGTATGGTAGGCCCTAGAGCAACCATTAAAAAATGTAGTACAAATATAGTGGGAAAAAATCCTAATGAAATTAAAATGCTACATTAGAAAATGTTTACTTAATACAGAAAAAGCAGTAAAGCAGCGATGGAAGAACAGAAAAAACACAGGACATATGTAAGACAAAAATAAAATAGACATAAATCTAACTATATTGATGATAATATCAAATGCGAGTGGATTAAACAATTCTCAAAAGGCAAAAATTGTCATACTGAATTACAAAAAACATGCTTCTACTTACTACATGTTGTCTGCAAGAAAGACACTTTTAATTCAAAGATACAAATAGATTGACAGTAAAAGGATGGAAAAAGATATGTCATGAAAACAGCAACCGGCCGGGAGCGGTGGCTCAAGCCTGTAATCCCAGCACTTTGGGAGGCCGAGACGGGCGGATCACGAGGTCAGGAGATCGAGACCATCCTGGCTAACACGGTGAAACCCCGTCTCTACTAAAAAATACCAAAAAACTAGCCGGGCGCGGTGGCCTGTAGTCCCAGCTACTCGGGAGGCTGAGGCAGGAGAATGGCGTAAACCCGGGAGGCGGAGCTTGCAGTGAGCTGAGATCCGGCCACTGCACTCCAGCCTGGGTGACCGAGCGAGACTCCGTCTCAAAAAAAAAAAAAAAAAAAAAAAACAGCAACCATAGGAAAGCTGGAGTGGCTACAGTAATAGATAAAATATACTTTAAAGCAAAATATGTTGCTGGACATCAATGGGAATACTTTATAACAGTAAAGGATTAACCCATCAGGAAAATATACCAATTATAAATATATATTCAGCTAATAACAGAGCACCAATACATGGAAAAAACTGACAGAAATGAAGAAATATATAGACATTTCAATATCCTCTCTTAATGATAGATAGAACGATTAGACAGAAGATCAATAAAGAAGTAGAAGAAGACTTGAATGACACTATAAACCAACTACACCTAACAGACGACTATAGAACATGCTATGGTTTGGATATTTGGCCTCTCCAAATCTCATGTTGAAATTTGATCCGCAATGTTGGAGGTAGGGACTCAATGGGAGGCATTTAGGTCATGGAGGCATATCCTTCATGAATGTCTTGGTGCTATCCTCACATTAATGAGAGAGTTCTCATTCTATTAGTTCCCATGGAAGCTAGTTGTTTAAAATAATCTGGCACTTCCCTACCTCCCCTCTCTGTTGCTTCCATTCTCTTGCCATGTGATCTGTACACATTGGCTCCCCTTTGCCTTCTGCCATGAGGTCATGAGTGAAAGCAGCCTATAGGCCTCACCAGAAGTCGATGTTGGTACCATGCTTCTTGTAAAGTCTGCAGAACCATGAGCCAAATAAAACTCTTTTCTTTATAAATCATCCAGCCTCAGGTATTCCTTTATAGCAACACAAATGAACTAAGACAGAACATTCCACTGAATTACGACAAAATACATACTCTTCTCAAGTGTACATAGAACATTCTCAAGGATAGACCATATGCTAAACCATAAAGCATACCTCAATAAATTTAAAAGAATTGAAATAATACAAAATATGTTCTCTGACCACAATGGAATGAAAGTAGAAATTTATAGCAGGAAAATAATTTGGTAAACTCAGAGATACGTGGAAATTTTACAAAACATTCCTGAATAACCAATAGGACAAAGAAAAAATAAAAAGGGAAGTCAGAAAATAGATTTATGTGAGTCAAAATGAAGATACAATATCCCCAAAGTAATGGAATGCAAGTAAAATAGTGCTTAGAGGGAAATTTATAGCTGTAAATACCTATGTTAAGAAAGAAAAAAGATCTTAAATCAATACTCTAACCTTTCACCCTAGGAAACTGGAAACTAAACCCAAAGCAAGCCAGAGGAAGAAAATAATAAAGATTAGAATAGATATCAATGAAATAGAGAATAAAAAACAAAAGATGGACAATAAAAATAATAGAAAAAATTGATAAAACCAAAGCTGATTCTCTAAAAACATCTACAAAATTGATAAATATTTAATTTTCAGGTTGAAATTTTCAGTTTCTAGGTTGAACAAGAAAAAAAAGATGGCTCAAATTAGTAGAATCGAAGTGAAAGAGGAGACATTACTACTGACTTTATAGAAGTAAAAGGGATTTAAAAGAAAAACGATGAACAATTGTATGTATGCCAACAAATTAGGTAATGACAAATTAGATAAAACTGACAAATTTCTAGAAAGATACAAACCACAAAAACTGATTACACAAGAAATAGACAATCTGAATATACCTATAAGAAGCAAAGTAATCAAAAACTACGCACTAAGAAAATCTTAGGCCCAGAATACTTCGTCACTAAATTCTACCAAGCATTTAAAGGAGAATTAATGCTAATATCTCACATTCAAAAAAAGGGGTGGGAACACTCTGCAACTCATTATGAAGCCATTATTATCCTTATACAAATACCAGAGAAGACATTACAAGAAAACTACAGAGCAATACCTGTTATGAATACAGATATTAAAAATTCTAAACAAAATAATAGCAAACCAAATTCAGCAATATACAAAAAGAATTATACACAATGACCAAGTGATATTTACAGCAGAGATACAAGGTTGACTTAACATTTTAAAAATAATTAACGTAATACATCACATCAATAGATTAAAAACCAAAAATCACATCAACATCTCAAAAATCATTTGAAAAACTCCAACACCTTTTCTTGACAAAAACACTTACCAAACTAAAAACACGGAAACTTCTTCAACTGGATAAAGGCATTTATAAAACACCCATATCAAATGTCATACTTAATAGTAAAAGGAAAAATGGACCAAAATACTCTCAAAGAATCAAGAAAAGAGAGAAAGATTAACATAGAACAAATGAGACAAACAGCACCTTTAAGATGGTAGCTTTAAATTGAAACATATTAGAAATTTCATTAACTCATCTGTTCCATGTTTGCTTTGTTATTCACTGTTAATATGTTTCCTAGAGTTTGAATGTGTCCCTCAAAGTTCATGTGTTGGAAACTTACTCCCCAATGTAAAGCATTGAGAGGTGGAACCTTTAAGAGGTGAGTAGGTCATGGAATACTCTGCCCTAATACATGAATTAATGGCAAGGTTGTGAGTAATTATCATGATTAGTTATCATGAAAGTGGGTTCCTTAAAAAAGGATGAGTTTGGTTTGCCCCCTTCTACCTCTCTCATCCATGTGATGCCTTCTACCCCATTATGAAGCAGCAAAAAGGCAATCACAAGTTGCTGGCCCTTTGATCTTGGACTTCTGAGCCTCCAGAACTGTGAGACATAAATTTTTTAAAAAAATAAATTATCTAGGCCGGGCACAATGGCTCATGGCTGCAGTCCCCAGCACTTTGGGAGGCCGAGGCGGGTGGATCACTTGAGGTCAGGAGTTCAAGAACAGCCTGGCCAACATGGTGAAACCCCATCTCTACTAAAAATACAAAAATTAGCCAAGTGTGGTGGCGCACACCTGTAATCCCAGCTTACTCAGGAGGCTGAGGCAGGAGAGTTGCCTGAACCCGGGAGGCAGAGGCTGCAGTGAGCTGAGATTGTGCCACTGCACTTCAGCCTGGGTGACAGAGTGAGACTCTGTCTCAAATAAAATAAAACAAAATAAAATAAAATAAATAAATTATCTAGTCTCTGGCATTCTGTTTTTTTTTTGTTGTTGTTGTTGTTGTTTGTTTGTTTGCTTTTTCTTTTTTTTTTAAGACAGAGTTTCACTCTTGTTGCCCAGGCTGGAATGCAATGGCACAATCTCGGCTCACTGCAACCTCCGTCTCCCAGGTTCAAGCAATTCTCCTACCTCAGCCTCCCGAGTAGCTGGGATTACAGGTGCACACCACCACACTCTGCTAATTTTTGTATTTTTAGTAGAGACAGGGTTTCATCATATTGGTCACGCTAGTTTTGAACTCCTGACCTCAGGTGATGTGCCTGCCTCAGCCTCCCAAAATGTTGGGATTACAGGCATGAGCCACTGTGTCTGGCCTTCTGGTATTCTGTTATAGCGGCACAAAATGAACTAAGACAACAACGTTAAATGATCTGATTAAAATAAAAAGGTTGTTAAAGTGTATTAAAAACCTAACAAACCTTACCTTTTTTTTAAAATGACAAAGTGCACATTCAACACACAAGCATACAGGGAGCTTGTGGATAAGAGGACTAAAAAAGATTTACTGTGCAAACACTAACGAAAACCCACCTCTATATAAAAAGGCAAAATAGAGCTTATGACAGAGCTTTGCTTCTAAGTAACTCAAGGTTTAAAGAAGAATTGCAATTAAAAATTTGCGCTTAATTACATAAAAGCTCTCCATATACTGTATATCAAATCTTGTTGGAAGCAGCTAAAGTTGTACTTTAGAGGATTTTTCAGCCTTCAAACACATAAAGAAAGAACAGAGGCTGAAAGAACGATTATCTATTTGAAGAAATTAGGAAAACAAAATATCCATTTGAAGAAATCAGAGAAAAAGTATATTAAATTTAAAGAAAGTAGAATAAAAGACACCGGGATGACAAGAACAGAAATTCATGACATAGAAAACAAACATAAATAAAAGGAATCGACCAAAGCAAAAGTTGCTTCTTTGCAAAAATTAATGAGATGATATACCTTTAGTAACAGTGTTCAAGGACAAAAACAAAGAGTGCACACAATAACACTATCAAGAATGAAAGAGGACCATCGCTATCAATCCCACAAATAATAATATGAAAAGTAGAGGACATACTGAACAACTCAACACCCCAAAACTGTGAAAGATAGTTAACTGAAAAAATACTAATTACAGAAACATACATAGCAGAAATAGTACTAAATAAATATAATCAATAAGCAAAATTTTTTTCTACAAAAATTTTTGTACAAAGCTACCATGGCTTTCCTAGCAGGATCTATGTATTAGTCCATTTTTGTGTTGCAATAAAGAAGTACTCGAGAATGAGTAATTTATAATGAAAAAATATTTTGGTTTGGTGTGGTGGCTCACATCTGTGATCCTAGCACTTTGGAAGGCCAAGGCTAGAAGATCCCTTGTGCCCAGGAGTCTGGGACCAGCCTGGGCAACACAGGGAGACCCTGTCTCTAAAAATACATACATATATATAAACATAAATAAGAAAAGAGATTTAATTGACTCACAGTTCTGCAGCTGTACAGGAAGCTTGGTGCTGGCATCTGCTTCTAGTGACGGCCTCAAGATGCGTACAACCATGGTAGAAGGCAAATGGGGACCTGTGAGGAAAAGAGAGGTCAGCCTGTTACTGTGTCTATATAGAAAGAAGTAGATTTAAGAGACTCCATTTGGTTCTGTATTTGAGATGCTGTTAATCTGTGACCCTACCCCCAACCTTGTCCTTGCAAGAGACATGTGCTGTGGTGACTTAAGGTTTAGAGGATTTTGGGCTGTACAGAATGTGATTTGTTAAACAAGTGCCTAAAGGCTGCTTGTGGTTAAAGGTCATCACCATTCTCTTAATCTCAAGTAAGAGAAAAACATTTGTCTCCTGCCGGTCCCTGGGCAATGGAACATCTCCGTGTAAAACCCATTGTGTGCTTTGTTTACTGAGCAAAGAGAAAACCGCCTTTAGGAATAAGGTGGGATTTGCTGGAGCAATGCTGCTAGAAGGTTTATGGAGATGTTTGCATACGCATCTCAAGGCACAGCATTTTTCTTGAACTTATTCAGGTCACAGAGATCTTTATCTATATGTCTTACTGCTGATTTTCTCCCTAAAATGATCCTATTGTCCTGCCACTCCCTTATCTTTTTGATGGTGAAGATAATTATCAATAAATACTAAGGGAACTCAGAGACCAGGGCCGGCGTGGGTCCTCTGTAAGCTGCGTGCCGGTCCCCTGGGCCCTGCTTTTCTTTCTCTATACTTTGTCTCTGTGTCTTATTTCTTTTCTCAAGTCTCTCATTCCACCTAACGAGAAACACCCACAAGTGTGGAGGGGCAGGCCACCCCTTCAGGGACCTGGTGTATTACATGGTGCATCTCCCCAGAAAAGGCTTGAGAGGCCCCCAGAATCCCTAGCTGAGTGACTAGTGAAGATCTTTCCTTGTATGAAGCCAGGCCATAAAGACTGAAGCGGTGCCTATTTTTCAGAAGCACAAATCTCAGTAAAAAATAATAAGGCATATGAAGAAATAGGGAAAAATGGCCCAATCAAAGGAACAAAATAAATATCCAGGAACTGACCTTAAACAAAGAGATCAATTAACGACCTGAAAAAGAATTCAAAATAATTGTCTTAAAGAACTGCAGTGTGATACAAGAGTACACAGACAGACAACTAAAAACAAATCCAGAAAACAATGCATTAACAAAGTGACAATATGATCAAAGAGACAAAAACTAAGGAAAAAAAAATATCCAGAGCCGAAGACTGCAATAACTGAATTATAAAATTCACTAGAAGGATTCAACAGACAACTTGATCAAGCAGAACAAAGAATCAGTGAAGGTGAAGACAGATAATTTGAAGTGATCAAGTCACAGGAACAGAAAGAATAAAGAATTAATAAAAGTGAAGAAAGCCTAAGGGACTTATGAAAAATCATCAAGCCTGTCAGTGTACATGTTATAGGAGTTAAAAAGAAGAATGAGAGCAAAGGGCAGAGAGCTTATTTGAAGAAATAATAGCCCAAACTTCCAAATCTAAGGAAGAAAATGGACATCCAAATTCTGGAAGCTCAAAGGATGCTGACTAAGAAGAACCCAGAGATGCCCACACTGAGACATATTGTAATCAAACTATCAAGGATAGTTTGATGTATCAGAAGTCAAGAATAAAGAGGGAGTCTTGAAAACAGCAAGAGAAAAGCCATTTGTCATGTACAAGGAAGCTACTATAAGATTATCAGCTGATTTCTCAGCAGAAACATTATAGGCTAGAAAGGAGTGAGATGTTATATGCAAAGTACTGGAAGAAAAAAAAACTTTTGTCAACCAAGAATATTATAACCAACAAAACTGTTCTTCAAAAATGAAGCCAAGTGGTCTCCCAAAACCACAACCCAGCCGCCACTAGCATCGTCACCACCCATAAAAGAACTGAGCTGAGTGGGGGTGCTGCCCAGAGTCCTGTGGGCAGAAGACTACAGCAGGAGCTGATAACCCTCATGACGTCTGGTGACAAAGGGATTTCTGCCTTCCTTGAATCAGACAAACTTTTCAAATGGGTAGGGACCTTCTGTGGAGCAGTTGGCACAGTATATGAAGACCTGAGGTATAAGCTCTTGCTAGAGTTCCCCAGTGGCTACCCTTACAATGAGCCCACATTGAAGTTCCTCACACCTTGCTACCACCCCAACATAGACACCCAGGGTAACATATGCCTGGATATCTGGAAGGACAAGTGGTCTGTACTGTAGGGCATCAGGACCATTCTGGTCTCCATCCAGAGTCTGCTAGGAGAACCCAACATTGATAGCCCTTTGAACATGCATGCTATTGAGTTCTGGAAAAAAGCTTCCCGCAGCTTTTACCTGCAAGAAACCTACTCAAAGTAGGTTACCAGCCAGGACCCCTGATGCAGGCTGCCCAGACTGTCCTTTTTTTTTTTTTTATGAAGTGGAGTCTTGCTCTGTTGCCCAGGCTGGAGTGCAGTGGTGAGATCTCAGCTCACTGCAACCTCCACCTCCCAAGTTCAAACGATTCTCATGCCTCAGCCTCCTGAGTAGCTGGGATTACAGGCGCCCGCCACCACACCCGGTTAATTTTGGTATTTTTAGTAGACATGAGGTTTCACTATGTTGGTCAGGCTGGTCACAAACTCCTGACCTCAGGTGATCTGTCCTCCTTGGCCTCCCAAAGTGCTAGGATTACAGGCATGAGCCACCACGCCTGGTCTCCCTGCCTATCTTTGTGTCGTCTTCTTAAGTTTTCCTTCGACGGTCTGTCCTGTCTGTGATTTCTGTATAGGACTCTGTATCTTGAGCTGTGGTATTATTTTTGTTTTGTTTTTGTCTTTTAAATTAAGCCTTGGTTGAGCCATTGTGATGTATCTTAAATAAATACATTTTGGTCATTAAAAAAAAAAAGAAGGTGAAATAAAGACCTTCCCAGAAAAATAAAAGCTGAAGGTGTTTATCCACACTAAACCTACCTTACAAAAAAATGCTAAAGGGAGTTCTTCAAGTTGAAACAAAAGGACACTTGACAGCAACACAAGGGCATAAAAAATATAAAACACTCAGTAAAGGGAGGTATATGGAAAAGTACAGAATCCTATAATATTCTAATGGTGGTACATAAATCACATTTAATCCTGGTATAAAATTTGACAGATAAAAGTATAAATAGAACTATAACTATCGAACTATGTTAATGAACATAAAATATAAAAATAGGCACTTTGTGAAATAAATAACATAAAGTAGGGGGGGATGTAAAATTTTGTATGTAACTCATATTAAGTTTCTGTCAGTTTAAAATAAATGGCTATAATGATAAGGTATTATACTTAATCCCCATGGTAGTCACAAAGGAAATATCTGTAGAAGATACACAGAAGAAAATGAGAAAGGAATCAAACATGTCACTAAAAAAAAATTAACAAAACCTAATGAAAGGCAGCAAGAAAGGAAAAGGGACAAAATAACTGCAAGGTATCAAAAAACAATCAAGAAAATGGCAAAGTAAGTCCTTTCCTGTCAGTAATTATTATATATGTAAATCAAAAGAAATAGAGGGCTGGGCACGGTGGCTCACACCTATATTCCCAGCACTTTGGGAGGCCAAGGTGGGTGGATCACCTGAGGTCAGGGGTTCGAGACCAGCCTGGCCAACATGATGAAACGCCATCTCTATCAAAAATACAAAAAATTAGCAAGGCATGGTGGCATGCACCTGTAATCCCAACTACTCGGGAGGCTGAGGCAGGAGGATCGCTTAAAGCTAGGAGGCAGAGGTTGCAGTGAGCTGAGACCGTGCCACTGCACTCCAGTCTGGGTGACAGAGCAAGACTCCATCTCAAAAACAAAAAACAAAAAACAAGAAAAAAGAAATAGAGAGTGGTTCAATAGATTTTTCAGAACCTCAAGACCCACTCACCTTAGATACAAAGACACATATAGGCTGCGTATTAGTCCATTCTCAACTGTTATGAAGAAATACCCAAGACTGGGTAATTTATAAAGGAAAGAAGTTTAATTGACTCATAATTCCTCATTACTGGAGAGACCTCAGGAAACTTACCATCACGGTGAAAGGTGAAGGAGAGGCAGGCACCTTCTTTCCGGGGTAGCAGGACAGAGTGAATGCAAGTAGGGAAATGGTAGATGCTTACAAAACCATCAGATCTCGCAAGACTCACTCATTACCATGAGAATATGGGGAAAACCATCCCCATGATCCAGTTAACCTCCACCTGATCTTGCCCTTGTCACGTGGGGATTATTAATATTCAAGGTGAGATCTGGAGAATCCTAAGGAATGGCCCAAATAATTTTGTAAAAGAAAAACAAAACTAAAAGTCTCACACTTCCCAATTTCAAAATATATTGCTACTCTGACACTAATCAAAATAGTATGATACTGGCATAAAGACATATAGACTAATAGAACATAAGAGAGATCCCAGAAATAAATCCTCACATATGTGGTCAAATGATATTTGATGAGGGCAAGACCGTAACCAAAGCCTGCTTTCTGGAATAGTACCAATGCTGGTGTGGAAGATCTGTGGGCCTTATCGATGAATATGAAGATTTCAGTGGCCGGGTGTGTTGGTTCACACCTGTAATCCTAGCACTTTGGGAGGCCGAGGTGGGCGGATCACCTGAGGTCAGGAGTTTGAGAGCAGCCTGGTCAGCATGGTAGAACCCCATCTCTACTAAAAATACAAAAATTAGCCAAGCGTGTTGGTGCATGCCTGTAATCCCAGCTACTCGGGAGGCTGAGGCAGGAGAATCGCTTGAATCCAGGAGGTGGAGGTTACAGTGAGCTGAGATCATGCCACTGCACTCCAACCTGGCCAACAAGAGTGAAACTCCATCTCAAAAACAAAAAAAAAAACCCTAAATGCCTTTAACAGCACCCAAGTCACCTCTTGAATGCTTTCCTGCTTAGAAATTTCTTCCACAAGATACCCTAAATTATTTTTCTCAAGTTCAAAGTTCCACAAATCTCTAGGGCAGGAGCAAAATGCCTCCAGTCTCTTTGCTAAAACATGACAAGAGTCACCTTTACTCTAGTTCCTAACAAGTTTCTCATCTCCATCTGAGACCACCGCAGCCTGGACTTTATTGTCCATATCATTATCGGCATTTTGGGCAAAGCCATTCAAGAAGTCTCCGGGAAGTTCCACACTCTCCCACATTTTTCTATCTTCTTCTGAGCCCTCCAAACTGTTCCAACCACTGCCTGTTACCCAGTTCCAAAGGAAAAGTGTAAAATTATACAATTTGATTCTTAACCTATATCATCTATAAAAATTAACTTAAAAAAGATAATAGACCTGAATATAAGACCTGAAACTTTAAAACTCCTAGAAGAAAACACAGAGGGAAAGCCTCCTGACATTGGACTTTGCAGTAATTTCCTGGATATGATACAAAAAACACAGGTAATAAAAGCAAAAATAGACAAATTGGACTATATCAAACTTACAATCCTGTGCATCAAATAAAACAGTCATGAAAGTAAAACGCAACCTACAGAATGGAAGAAATATTTGCAAACCATTTGATTGGTAAGGACTTAATATCTAGAATATATAAAGAACACTTATGGCTCAACAACAATAAAAACATATAACCTGATTTAAAAATGGACAAAGGACTTGAGCAGACACCTTGACTAGAGGAGACACATACAATTGCCTCCCAGGTTCAAGCGATTCTCCTGCCTCAGCTTCCCGAGTAGCTGGAATTACAGGCACGTGCCACCATGCCTGGCTAATTTTTTAAATTTTTAGTAGAGATGGGTTTTTACCGTGTTAGCCAGGAAGGTCTCTATCTCCTGACCTTGTGATCTGCTGGCCTCGGCCTTCCAAAGTGCTGGGATTACAGGCGTGAGCCACCATGCCCGGCCTGGCCAAATCTTAAAAGCCTAATCTTGAGAGAAAGAAGCCAGGTCTTGAACCATGCATACACTGCACGATTCAATTTCTATACCCTGCGAAGGCTTGAGGACGTGCCCTTACCATTTAGGGACACTTGCTTATGTGGTCAACTATAAAGCAACTGAAGGAAGGAGGTGCTGACAGGGAATGCCAGGTGGCAGAGATCTGGAGAAGGCCACTGGGATGGAGGAGGTGTGATTCAGATGGGTGCAAGTGGTGGTTACACAGGTGTTTGCTTTACAATAACTTGCTAAGTTGAACATTTGCATTTTAAACATTTTTCTGGATGTATGTTATATCTCACAATAAGGACGAAGACTAGAGAGAAAGGAGGAGAGAAATCAGAGCAGTTATAAAAACCTTTCATGTCGTTTTGCTGAAAAAGGAAGGTTGCTGGAAGGGGAAGTGAAGTTGAGATTTTTTTTCCTGTTTTTTTTTTTTTTCTGTTTAATGCCATCTTCCCCTGCCCTTCACGTCCTTGTCACCAAGCTCTTATCAGGAGCTCTTGCACTGGAAAGGGGGCTTCCTCCTGACCACCTCTCTCTGCTCCCTGTTTTCCTATCTAGACTTGGCCTCTGCCCTCCATGGAAGGCTCCATACCAGCCAAGTGGACCACACCTCCTCCTATACCTGGTCATTTTCTTTCTCTGCCTTCCTCCCTCCCTTTCTTCCTCCCTCCCTTCCTTTTCATGCTTCCTCCCTTTTCTTGCTTGCTTTCTTGTTCTCTTTCTCTTTCTTCCCCCCTTTTTTTAAATTGAAATAAGGTCTTACTCTGTTGCCCAGGCTGGAGTGCAGTGGTGTGATCACTGCTCACTGGAGCCTCAATCTCCTGGGCTCAAGATATCCTCCTGCCTCAGCTTCCTGAGTAGCTGGGACTATAGGCATACACCACCACAGCCAGCTAACTTTTAATTTTTTTCATAGAGATGGGGTCTTGCTTTGTTGCCCAGGCTAGTCTTGAACTACTGGGCTCAAGTGATCCTCTTGCCTCAGCCTCCCAAAGTGCTGGTATTACAGACATGAGCCACTGCACCTGACCTGGTCATTTCCATGGAAAGTTGGATATTGTGAATTTTGCCATGTTGGATGCTGGATATTTTTGTATTCTTATAAATAATCTTAGGCTGGGTGCAGTGGCTCATGCCTGTAATCCCAACACTTTGGGAGGCCGAGGCGAGCGGATCACTTGAGGCCAGGAGTTCAAGACCAGCCTGGTCAACATGGTGAAACCTCGTCTCTACTAAAAATACAAAAATTAGCCGGCATGGTGCCACGTGCCTGTGATTCCAGCACCCACTGCACTCCAGCCTGGGTGACAGAGTGAGACTCTGCCTCAGAGCAAAGCAGAAAAATAAACACTTAAATAACCTTAAGCTTTTTTTCTGAGATGTAGTGAAGCTACTGAGAAACGTTTGATCTTGCTGGGTCTCGTTTTTATGATGTGTTAGGTGGGTGTGGAGCAGTGCTTAGTCCAGGGCTAAGTTTAGGCTACCCACTGAATACTGAACCCAGTGGCCAGTGAATCAGGAATTATGCGTTCTGGCTGGTGGGAGCCTCCTAGGAGCCCCAGCTGCTGTTCTTTACTTCATATGGTGGCTTTTCCCTGGCCACAGGCAGCTTCTTCACACGCATGAGGTGAATAATGGAGGAGACTCTTTGAAGATGTCCAGGGCTCTGTTTTGCCAGCTCTCTCCTTTTAGGCCCTCTGTCCTGAAAACTGTAGCCACCTTGATCTCCCTGGACTGTCAGCTCCCTTTGCCTAGGGAGTCTACTCTCTTCCACCAGGGTCCCCCCTTCCCCAGTCCCTGTCTGCTCTGCAGCCTGTACATGCAATCAGGGCAGTGAGCCAGGGCCACCAAAGGACTCACCTGTTTCCCACCTCCCGTTCTACTGAAGGCTGTGGGCTAGGATGCCGTCCAGCCCGTGGGCTCAGACTATAGCACCTTTGTGGGCCCCAGGGAATGTTGTCTCAAAGATGCCCCCGCCCTGAGAGCCCAGCGCTGTGAGGTCTCCCTGATCCCTTGGTCTGGAAGCAGTGGTGCCCCTGTGTGGCCTGACGCTGACTGGCCACTCAGGCTCCGTGCAAGGGACGTCAGTCCCACGCCAGTCCCTGGCAGCCGAGGCCACAGCTGCCCCACAGCCGCTCTTGCCCCTCCTGCAAAAGGAGTAGTTTGCCCAGCTCAGGGTCTTAGCTGCCCTCACCATGCGAAGAATCTTCTGGCCCCAGACCACCAGGAGACACCACCGCTCACATTTCTTTTTTGAGCACCTGCCAGATGTAGGAAATCTTTTGTGGAACTAAGAGAAGATGGAGAGAGAACAGCCAAGTCCTACCCCAGAGAGATTCCCAGCTGGTGGAGGGTAAGAGGCCTGCCATTGTTGTCACTGGCGGTGTAATCTGGCCCGTAATCATTCACACAGCACAACACTGGTGCCAGGCTCGTTGCTTTGCCTGCACACAGCTGGACATACAGCTGCCCACACAGTAAAATGCAGGGTCAGTGACGGCAGGGGACAGAGACTTGCCAGGAGAGCCAGGAAGGTGCACAGAGGAGGTGGCATTGAGCTGGCTCTGGGGATGGACAGCCCTTGTATAGAGGATGGGGAAGAAGGGCGCGAACCAACAGCACCCCCCAACGGAGGTTCACATTGGGTACCTGCCCCCAGTTGAGCCAGAGTTGGGATGTGGAAAGGCTTGGAAAGCAGGAGAGGCTGTGGATGGAGGTGGGAGAGGCTTGGAACTGGGTCTTTGCTATCTCAGGGGCATGGAAGGGACTTTTGAGTTTGAGAATGACGTGTCTGGAGCTCCCTGGTTCCACAGGGCTGGACCTGCTGGGGCCTGAAGCGGGTTAAGATCAGAAATCAAAAACAGGTTTGTTTATGAGTCAGTAGCTGGAAACACACCGGGAAGCAGGCTTCTTGAGCTCCCCTCCTTCCTCAGCCCTATGGACTGCGCAGCGGCCCACACCTCCCTGCCCCGGCCGCAGCCCCCCACCAACGCTGGCCCACGGCAGCTTTGGGTTAACCGGCCTGACTCCAACCCCAAGGCCATGGAGCAGCCCGCTGGGCGCCTTCCTGCACGGGCGTCCACCCTTGCTGCTGTGTCTAGACTGCAGACACAAGTGCTGGTGGGGGCCGGAGACCAGCCAAAACTGGGGCTGAAATCACGTTCAAAACCATAGTCAGGGCGGACTTGTCAGAAAATATTCCTTTCCTTGAGCCGTCGCAGCTCAGCCTCCTTGAATGACCCCAGCCACTTCCTTCCTGTGTGTATCTTACGCACGCTAAGGGACGGGGCGGGTGCAACGTGTGTGTTTTTACTTCTTTTAAGTTCTGTCTATGTTTTGTCCTTTCAACGTGTTGTAGCCTGTGGGGGTGGGGCTGCTTCCGAGGGGCCTTTGTCCCTGTAAGGGACACTGGGGACAGCTCGGGCTTTCTCTGCAAGCTGAAAACCTTTGGTTGTGAGAATGACTAGGAGAAGGGTCTCTCTAGGGTCATGCTTAGGACCCTTCGCAGGTGGTGTGTTTAATCTCAAAATGGCCTCAAGAGGCTCTCGATATTTTATAAGTAAGAGACAAGGAAGGTGATCGGGGAGGCTGGAGAGCTTATCAAGGTCATGGACCCATGGCTTTCTGCCCCCCAGGTCCAAGCTCTTTCCTGGACATCTGCAGGCAATGTCGACACGCCCTCCAGTGTCTGTGGAGGGCAAAGGATGTGTCTCCACCCCCAGACCTTCCGATCCCGCGCTAAAAGTGTCCCTCAGCCTGTTTCCTGAGAAGCCGGGGGACTTTTGGCTTGCTACTTTTTCTTTCTCTTGAAGTAAACAGAATAAAAGAGAGTTGCTCAGACGTCTTTGGCTGTGACCCACAGGAGATGATGCAATCTCCACGACACCCCCACATGCATGTGTGTGCACAGGCGTGTACAGATATCTAAAACCGGCACCAATTTCACAAAAACACTCACCCTTGTGCGAGACACATTCACCCTACACTCATCCGCCATCTCTACAGAAAATTAAAGTATACATTCATAGTTGCTGTATGCATGTGTGTACAGATGTATGTACATTTATCCATGTATGTGTGTAACTGATACCGTGTTCATGAAACACCCTACATGTGATACACTCCTATTTTCTAGGAATCGCCGCCCACTGAGCTTATGTCCAAACCTTAGTGGATCATAGTCTAAGTTCGGCACACACTGAGCAGGGAGGAGTCATGCCTGCGGGCCCCGGGAGTTCCTGGATTTAGGTCCTGATCACTCTGCTCCACCCAGTGGAGCAGGCACCTGCACGCCGCCCATAAGGAAAAAGGGAAGGAAGGAAAGGAGGGTGGGAAAAAAGGAGGGAGGGAGGGAGGAGGAGAAGGGGGAGGGAGGGAGTACCTCCACCATCATAGGCAGGACCTGTGACAGCTGAACAGGGCCAGGCAACTAAGCGCCACTCTGGGACTCTGGGGTCTCTTAGGGGATGACGTGTTTCTGGGGTCCAGGTACGAGGAGCTCAGGGTGACGCCTCCAAGGATGTGAGTCTATGTGGCAGCCGGGCCTCTTTGAGCCCCTCTGTGTCCTCGTATCCTCTAAATGCAGATGATGGTGAGAACCCATGCCCAGCCCACGGCTCGGCCCCTCTCTGGGAGAGTGTGTTTATTACAGCACTTGGTGTGGCGGCAGGTGCGCAGGGTGGAAGTGCTTTGCATTCACGGGGGACTTCTGGCTCTCGGCTCCTCCCATCCCCAGGGCCCGGCATGAGTGGGGCGAGGGTGGGGGGGAGGGCGAAGGAGGTGGGAATGCCATGTACTGTGCACTGCTCACTTCACCCCTCGCTCGCCCTGGTTGGCGTCCCAGACCAGGAAGCTCCGTTCACAGAGGTGTGGCCTGGGGCTACTGCACTGCCCAGCGGGTTGTGGGGCCCCTTTACTCCACGCTGTGTGACAATGTTACCTTCCTGGAAAGAACTCGACCAGCCCCCTTTTGCTAGACATTAGCGCAGACAGTAGAGAGAACTAAATATCCAGCCAGCCCTCCTCCTGGAGCTCAGGCCACCAGGCTTCAGGGACTCGCCGCCATCCTCACAGGCTCAGAGTCAGCTAAGTAATCCCTGGGCGTGGGGTGTTCGAAGCGCAGGCTGCCCCCCAGATGTGTGGAACACCAGCCCTGACTGCCAGGATGATCTGAGGTGGACTGACCTTCCCCTGGGCACTTTCATGAAGTGTGGGCATGGGCATGACAAGTGGCCATTTATCATCCTTCCCTGCGAAGACTGGGCCAGGCTAGAGATGGACCTCAGCAGTTTCATACCCACCGTGGCCACTGGGAGCTTCCACGTAGTCACGGCCAGGAGTGGCTGCTGGCTGGGGAGAGGATCCTGGAATGCCAGTCATCGGAGGCCCTCACAGGTGACTGGGAATGTGGAGCAGCAGCAGGGTGCTTCTTCTCTGCCATGTCTTATGTTGGGGTTTGCTCTGGTTCCCCTCGCAGCCACTTATAGCTCCCCCAGTGACGATGCGGCACTGCCGTCCCAAGGTCTGCCTCAAGGCCTAAATATCTGTGGGGTGGCGTGCGGGGAGGGGTGCACCCCAGAAAGCAGTCCTGGGATCTCCCTTTCTATCTTAGCCTTTCTTCCCACTGGGGGGCTTTCTCCCATGAGTGTTGTCAGGTCTTAGCAAATAAAATTATAGGATACCCAGTTACATTTGAATTTCAAATAAAGATTTGAATAAGAGTTTAGTACAAGCACATCCCAAATGTTGCATGGGTGTTCCGCATTTTTTCTGGCAACTGTACCTGCTAGACCTTGGGTTATGTGGTTGGGTCTTTGGACGTGACATCTGCACGGGCTGGGGGCTGAGGCTGCTGGCCAGGGTGAGCCAGGTCAGACCACCAGGCTGCAGAGCCTGCATGCAGAGAATGGATGTGAAGACAAGGGGCTAGAGGAACCAGGCCCTGCAGGTGCAGAAGAGAGAAGCTGCACATGCTCCCAAGGACCTGAGAGCGCTCACGTGGGTGGGCCGTGGTCTCCTGTGGCCTGCTAGGAAATCCCCCTCCATCTGAGCTCACTTGAGAACGTCTCTGTTTCCCAAACCCTGTCCGCCACTGCACCCAACCCTGCAGTGAGTCACGAGGAGCTCTCCCATCAGGGGCAGAGGAGGCTCACTCAGTGACCTCTGTACCACCCCACATCAGAGGAGATGGGGCTCTCTAGTGGTCCTAGGAGCACCTCATTTATGTCACATCCCCACCCCTGGGCTCAGGGGACATGAGCTTGAAGGGAAAGGGGAAGACTGGGCATGAGAGGGAAGGGCCAGGATAGACACACCTCCAGTAGAAGGGCCTGTGTCTGCCTGCTCCCACACAGAGGCCGGGTAACTTGCTTTTTTTTACTAATACGTTGACCTTAGGGGAAACGGGGGCCTCACCAAAGGAGGGCTACTAGTGGGTCAACCTAGCTTAGGAGAATTCTGTGTTGGGCTTTGCAGCCAGAGAACGATTAGTAATTGGAATTTTTAATGTATAACTGAGGATATGGCTCAAGCTAGGTTAAACAGAAAGAGGACATGTATCGGCTGTGTAATGGGTTACAACTGTGCTTCAGGCACTGCTGGTTCTAGGAGCTCAAGTTGGATCTGTGTTCTCTCTCTCTTTCTCTGTCTCCACAATTCTATTGTTTCCCTGCTTTTTAGGCTTCATCCTCAGACCAGCTCTCCCAGCAGCAAGCTGATCATCAACTCCAAGGTCAGAGAAGCTAGAGCTTACAGAGCAGAGAGCTCAAGAAAGTCCCCATGGTCTTTCTGACTCCTCCCCCTTGGGTCATGTGCCCAGCCCTTTGGCTGGAGAGGCACAGCTGGGGCCAACCCTGCGTCACATCTTCGCTCTTGTACAGGTAGGAGGTCCATGTACCCATGGGAATGGGAGTGACCTCTGCAATGACTCCCATGCTGAATCCTCTGCCTGCCTCCCGACTGTGCGTCTTCCTAAGTGGGGCTTCACTGGGCGCAGGGGTGGTTTGTCTGAGTGCGGCTTCAGCTAATCTTAAGTACTTCACAAGAGACCTCTTCTCCATAGCACTCTGCGAGCACCCATTGTTGTGACTTCTAACAGGCCAATCAGAAGGCCATGTAATTACAGATGGTTTCCAACTTACGATGGTTCCACTTATAATGTTTCTGATTTTATAATGGTGAGAAAGCAACATGTATTCAGTAGGAAGCGGTAACATACTCTGTCTCGATGCTGGACACCAGTCACGTGATCACGATGGTAAACAACCCTCTACGGGACGGTGCTGCCAGACAATTTGCCCAGCTGTAGGCTAAATGAGTGTTCTAAGCACGTGTAAGGTAGGTTGGGCTATGATGCTCAGTAGATTAGGTGTATTACACACATTTTCACCTTATGAGATCTTCAACCTACAATGGGTTTATTGGGATGTGACCTCATAGTAAGTCCAGGAGAACTTCTATGCAGCTGACAGGTGACAGAGTGTAGCCCCAGGCAGCAAGCCAGCCTCCTGTCAAAGCAGGGCGTAGGTAGAACCAGTCCACAGGCTCCTGCCCCCTTTGCTGATGGAGACTTTCAGCACCGACCCCATCTGGCTCTCCTCTCCTTCCAGACCCCTGGGAGATGACACTCCTGAATCCCTCACAGGCAGCGGGATCAAGTCTTGGGTGAAGGCTATGTCACCTCCATGGGGAGGCATTTACCTGCTAATCTGACTCTCCAGGTCCTCTCATTCTTCCCACCCACAGTGACAGTGGAGGAGGTCGTGGGTGGAGACTGAGCCACTGCCTGTCACCAGGGCGACTGCTCCCCCGAGAGTTGCCCAGATCTGAAGTGCACTTTATGTGAGGGGAACACACCTTTGCTGTGCTCAGTCTTGAGGTTTGGTGCCGTTTGGTGCTGCAGCACATGTTGGCCTCTCCTGACACCTCAGCAGTCGCTTGGCAATCTGAGGCCCCACCAGCCCCAGGATATCTTGCCCGCTCCTTCTCTCGGTCTCTTGGGATCTGCAGCCTGCCTCCCTTCTCTATCAAATATTTCTGGGCTGGCTGATTGAAATACTAATATGAGCTAGTATCTTTTTTAAACATTTAAATTGACAAAATTATATATATGTATGGTATACAACATGATGTGTGATATACAGTACGTATACATTGTGGGTGTCTAAATCAAGCTAGCATATCCATTACCTCACCTACATTTTTGGTGGTAAGAATACTTAAAATGTACTCTCGGCAATTTTCAAGTCTATAATATGTTGTTATTAACTATAGTCACCATACTGTACAATAGACTTCCTGAATTTATTCTTCTTCTTTAACTGAAATTTTGTATCTTTTTTTTTTTTTTTTTTTGAGACAGAGTCTCGCTCTGTTGCCCAGGCTGGAGTGCAATGGCGTGATCTCGGCTCATGGCAACCTCCACCTCCCGGGTCCAAGCAATTCTCCTGCCTCAGTCTCTCGAGTAGCTGGGATTACAGACGTGCGCCCCCACGCCTGGCTAATTTTGTAGTTTTAGTAGAGACGCGATTTCTCCATGTTGGTCAGGCTGGTCTCGAACTCCCAACCTCAGGTGATCTGCCTGCCTCGGCCTCCCAAAATGTTCGGATTACAGGCGTAAGTCACCGCGCCTGGCCGAAATTTCGTATCCTTTGACCAACATGTGGAACCCTTTCACCCTCTCCCACTACCAGCTAAGTTCTTCATGGCTGATGTGGGTTAACCGTGTTATGCCATTGGTTAGCCTTATTTCCCACCAAACCTTCTTTTAGGCTTAACCTTACCCCTTGAGCTTCCCCTGGGGTCCTCCCCTGGGCCTGCGCTGTCCTGCTCCCTGCGTGGGCCTTGCTCTCGGGTGCACAGGTGCACTACGGCCATCCTTCAAGGCAGGATCAAATTCCTGCTCGTGGACTTCCCCAGCGTCCAGACCCCGAGCCTGGGCTCTGGCAGCAGGCTCCTCTCTTGCAGGTCTCTTGGGATCGTTTCCCGCTTGCCGACCTGGCTATGGACTCGGGGTTTCCGGAGGGCAGGTCCGGGATCCAGCCCTACCCCCACGCTTGTGGATTCTTATCCACACGCAGGTCCCGCGTTGGCGGAACTGTGGAAGCTTCGGGCCACCCACCCGAGTCACGCGGACTAGGATGCCCCGCCCCAATCTTGGCTGGGGGTGGGAGGGTAGGGGAAAGGCCCGAGTGCCGGGGGCCGCTGCGCAGTCGCCGCTGCCGCCGCCGATGTGGCCGCCGGGCGGGCAGCGGGACCCGCGGGCCCTTGGCTGTCCGGGCACCGCCCCAGCCGAGCCAGCGGAAAGCGCGAGTCAGAGTCGCACGGCTTCGAGGTCAGAGTGACCCGCGAGTGCGGGCGGCGCCTGCAGACCCACCCCGGAGACGCCTGGTGCCCGCGCCCAGGACCCTGTCCACGCGGCCTCCGCGCTGCCCCGCACCGCCTCCCGCAACACACCCGTCCTCAGCTGCTCCAGAACCTAGATTTAAATCGGGAAACTGGCTGGATACCAGGTTGCACAGAAAGTCCTTTAATTAAAAAGGAGGCACACGAATGAAAGGAAAAAGCAAGGGACATTAGTGTGGGAGAGTTGGCCCCAGAAAGCCCTTAATGTCTTTTTTTTTTTTTTTTGAGACAGAGTCTTGCTCTGTCTCCCAGGCTGGAAGTGCAGTGGTGCCATCTCGGCTCACTGCAATCTCCACCTCCCGGGTTCAAGCAATTCTCCGCCTCAACCTCCCGCCACCATGCCCGGCTAATTTTTGTATTTTTAGTAGAGACGGAGTTTCACCATCTTGGCAAGGTCACTGCTGACCTCGTGTAACAGCCGCCTCCGCCTCCCAAAGTGTTGGGATTACAGGCGTGAGCCACCGCGCCCTGTCCTTTATTTTTATTATTCTTTTGAGACAGGGTGTTGCTCTGGAGGAGTGAAGTGTGATCTCGGCTCCCTGCAGCCTCGGAACTCCTGGGCTCAAGCGAGCCTCCTTCCTCAGTCTCTTGAGTAGTTGGGACCACAGGCGCGCACCACCACAACAGGTTTTTTGTTTGTTTGTTTTTGTAGAGAGGGGTCTCACTATGTTGCCCAGGCTGGCCTTGAACTCCTGGGCTCAAGCTATCCTCCTGCCTCACCTCCCAAAGTGCTGGGATGACAGGCGTGAGCCACGGCGCCCGGCCCCTCTTGATATGTTGACGTGGCTACGGGGACTGGATAGCTAATTCACATGAGTGCCACCGGCTGAATACGTCCTTGCCAGTACTGGGAGACGGCCTGCTGCTGGTAGTGGTGAGGGTGGTGATGGTAGCCACTGTTTCTATCTTGAGCACCTAGTGTGTCCAGGGACTTTGCTGAGCGGTTGGCATACAGGGTCTCTATCCTGACCACGGCCCCGCGAGGATATATCCATTCTCACCCCAACAACCACCTTTTACATTGATGTATAACACATATCAGTCTAAGGCACGATCTCTCGGCCTCTGACTTCACACTTGCTTTTCCTTAATTTCTTCCTTGATGCACTTTCCCAGTCAGTCACTACGGCTATGTGCCAAACCACCTGGAAACTTAGTGGCTTGACAATGACAACATTTATTTTACTCCTGAATCTGCAGTTTGGGAGGGGTTGGCTGGCTGAACGGTTTTGAAGACCCTGCTGTGATTAGGTGTTGCTCCGTGACAAAAACCAACCTCTGCCCGGGCCGTGAGGCTTGGCCCCGGGGCATGGAGGAAGCTGACTGCCAGGACGCAGAGAGCAACATCGTGTTTGATAATTCTGCACCCTAATGCTGGAGGGGGCGCGGTTCAGGAGTCTGAGCGTGGTTCAGGAGCATCTATTCCTGGAAAGAATAAATGACCCCACCCAAGTCATGCAAAATTACAAAGCAGTTACATTACATAGGAAGAGGGCAGACTTGGGTACCAACTGGTACCATAGGCTTGTTCTCTATGACGGTCTGATTTACTCTCATCCAGCAGATGGAGGGAGACAGGGAGTTCAGAGAGGCTCAGCTGAAGTCAGCAGCTGGGCTGGGATCCTACTCTCCCCACCCGGTGCCTGCAGGGGGACCAGTCTCTTCTCAGAACAACCCTTAGTGTTATTTATCAAGACTAGATATTTTTTTCTCATGTAATTCAGTTACAACTTTTGTTTTTGTCCTGACGTGTGTGTCTTTTAAAGCACATTCCTCGCATCTTACTTCTGTTTTTCTGACTTCATCTGTTTACTACTCATCACATGTCTCTTCATTTCTTCTTGCTTAGTAATAAAAACAGGCCATGGCCACATCCCGTAAGTTTTGCTGGGCAATTTTCTCATCATTCCCGTCTTATGTAAATGCGGTTTTGTTTTTCTCGGTGAGCTGATGTTTCTTTAGGACAGTGATTTTATTTTTAAGTTTCAAGGGGTTAGATTTTAAAAATTGGGGTGTGATTTACATACAGGGCATTTAAAAAATTAAACTTTTAGTTATTGACCTGAAGATTTATTGCATTGAGGTATTTAACCTCATTACATTTTCTGCTTTTTGGTATTTATTGAGGTTTCTCTGTGGCCCAATATTTCATCAATGTTTATAAATATTGCTTGAATTCTGGAAAGGAAAGTTTTCTGTTTTTGGTGGGTTTTTTGTTTGTTTGTTTTTTCTTTTCTTTTGTTTTGTTTTGAGACAGAGTCTCGCTCTTTTGCCCAGGATGGAGTGCAGTGGCACAATCTTGACTCACTGCAACCTCTGCCTCCCAGATTGAAGCAATTCTCGTGTCTTAGCCTCCCCAGTAGCTGGGATTACAGGCACCTGCCACCATGCCTGGCTAATTTTTGTATTTTTAGTAGACACAGGGTTTTACCATGTTGGCAAGGCTGCTCTTGACCACCTGACCTCAAGTGACCTGCCCCCACTTGGCCTCCCAAAGTGCTGGGATTATGGGCCTGAGCCACCATGCCTGGCCAGTTCTCTGTTTTTATATAAAATTTAACATAGACATGCCTCACATGTCATAGCCTGTAACCTCAAAGTCATATGCACACTTATGTGCATTATGTGCATTATGAAGGCCTGTTGACTCTTCCACCCTCCATCCCATTGCCAAGGGCACAGTCCTCCACCGAGTATGGTCTATGTCCCTACAGCAGTGGAAAGATCAAAGAGTACAAACCCAGCTCGAAGCCAGACTTTCTCACCTAGACTAAGTAAGGCTTCCTTTGTTTCCTAATCTGGCCTCTAAGACTTCCCCCTCAACAGTTAGATGACCTCAGACTATGACCTCATGGTCTAGAAATTTATCAGATTGCTCAAGAAAGTCTTAGCTTTGGGCCCTCAAACCGATCTCAATCCCAGGAGCTCAAACCAAGCCCAAAGGCCCCAAGAGAGAACCTTTGTCATGATGTTTCTTTAACCTCACCCACCCACCAGCCTGCATCTGGGCCTCAAGAAAGACTGCTCCTCTTAAAAAAAGAAAGAGTTCACGTGACAACTGATGACTCTGAACAAACATTTGTGTGTGTGTGTGTGTGTGTGTAGGTGTGTGTCAGAGGGGGTCGGGGGGTGGGGGTTGACTTCAATTAGCAGTGTCTACTCAATCAGTAATATTGATTACATTATTTAAGGCTTCATATGCCTGTGGATTTTTAATATACTGCCTCCATCAAAAAGTGTGAGCGAGGCCGGGCGTGGTGGCTCACGCCTGTAATCCCAGCACTTTGGGAGGCCGAGGAGGGTGGATCACGAGGTCAGGAGATCAAGACCATCCTGGCTAACACAGTGAAACGCCATCTCTACAAAATGCAAAAAATTAGCTGGGCGTGGTGGCAGGCACATGTAGTCCCAGCTACTCGGGAGGCTGAGGCAGGAGAATGGCCTGAACCTGGGAGGCGGAGCTTGCAGTGAGCCGAGATCGTGCCACTGCACTCCAGCCTGGGTGACAGAGTGACACTCTGTCTCAAAAAAAAAAAAAAAAAAAGTGTGAGCTATACAGTAAAACGACCCCGTGCAATTGCATGTTTGTCAATTTCTCCTTGTATTTTTAAAGTTTTCATTTAATACATTTTAGTGGAATAATATTTCCCATGTAAGAAGGATTGTGAAAGTTGTTGTTTCATGATTTAGAAAAATAAAATGACTTCCTTTGCCTTATTTTCATAGTTACTGTTTTAGATTCTATTTTCTGTGAATTTTTTCTTTAAAAATGTGACATCTGTTCTTTTCACTTACTTGTTTGCAATTGACCTAGCATATTTTCGTTCATTGCTTTGCTTTCATTAGCAAATCCACAGTGAGCATCTCCTATATGTGTGCCACGTGGTGTCTCCGAACTGGGCTTTCAGAGTCTCATAGAGACATGGCTCCTACCTTTGTGAATCACATTCCACGCTTCACTCTATTTTCATTGTGTCTCTTATAACCAGCATATAGTTGGATATTGTTTTTTGAGTTTAGTTAACTGATTGTCTTCTTATAGAGGTATTTGAACTACCCACATTTGTCACTGTAACTAATACTTTTGGTATTAGTTTTGTTATGCTGTTTCATGTTTTCTGATTTTTTTTTTTTTTTCTGAGACAGGGTTTCACTCTGTCACCCAGGCTAGAGTGCAGTGGCACAATCTTGGTTCACTGCCACCTCCACTTCCCAGGGTCAAGTGATCCTTCCACCTCAGACTCCCAAGTAGCTGGGACTGCAGGTCCGCACAACCACACCTGACTAATTTTTGTATTTTTAGTAGCGACAGGGTTTCGCCATGTTGGCCAGGCTGGTCTCCAACCCCTGACATCAGGGGATCCACCCGCCTCGGCCTCCCAAAGTGCTGGAATTACAGGCCTGAGCCACCATGCCCAGTCGCTTTCTAATATTTATGCTTACTTGCTCTTTCCTTTGTTTTCTGTCTTTCATTGTCTGGATTTTGTCATCTTTGGTTGTTATATTATCCTGTGTTTTATAAGGCATCTTCTCTGCTTCTTTTTTTTTTTTTTTTGAGACAGAGTCTCGCTCTGCCGCCCGGGCTGGAGTGCAGTGGCCGGATCGCAGCTCACTGCAAGCTCCGCCTCCCGGTTCCCGCCATTCTCCTGCCTCAGCCTCCCAAGTAGCTGGGACTACAGGCGCCCGCCACCTCGCCCGGCTAGTTTTTTGTATTTTAGTAGAGACGGGGTTTCACCGTGTTAGCCAGGATGGTCTCGATCTCCTGACCTCGTGATCCGCCCGTCTCGGCCTCCCACAGTGCTGGGATTACAGGCGTGAGCCACCGCGCCCGGCCTCTCTGCTTCTTTTCTATTAGTAGGGTTCTTTTAGATGATTGCCTATATTAAAGATAATACGTTTAGAAAAGGTTCCTCTTCACCGGGTCTGTTATCCACTCACTTCTTGGTTCTTAACAAAATAAACTGGCATTGGTGTCGAGACCACTGGCGTGGGACTAGTGCTATGCTGTTATGTACTTTTTCGGCCTTCAGAATAATTCTAAGCGTTCACATTCAGTTGTGTGACCAGACTCACAGCACCCGTATAGATTGGTCTCTTCTTTCAAGTGATTTATCTGCTCACCATCCATCTTTGACATCATATCACTCTCATTTTTTGAACCTTTAAATAATTTCACATGTTATTCAGTTGGGGTTATGTTTTCAAGAATTGTTGGTGATATAATTTCTGAGCAAGCTTTTGCATATAGTCTTTTAGTTGTCTTTTTCACATGAGACACAATTTAGTTAACTATATAATTCTTGGGTCACAGGTACTCCTTTTTATAAATTTCTTAGAAAGAACTTGACTGCCTTCTGATATTTAGCATTGTGGAGAAGTCTGATTCCCACCTTAATTTTTTTTCTTTTTAAAGAAACTGTTTTATTTTTGCTTTCTGCTTAGATGTTGGAAGGATGGGGAAGTGAGGATGTAAAACATTACAGCCACTCTGGAAAGCAGGATGGCAGGTTTTTTTAAAAAAACAAAAGTAAGCGTGCTAGAGGTTTATCAATTCTATTGTTTTGATTAACCAGCATTTTATTTCATTGATTTTAATTTCACTGGTTTTTCAATATAACAACTGTTTTGATACATAATTTGTATGCTGTACAGTTCACCCATTTAAAGTGTGCAGTTCAACAGTTTTAATAGATCCACTTAAACCATCACCATAATTTTAGAATATTTTCATCACCCCATAAAGGAACACCATATCAGGCTGGGCGAGGTGGCTCATGCCTGTATTCCCAGTACTTTCAGAGGCAGAGGCAGGGGGATCCCTTGAGCCGAGGAGTTTGAGACCAACCTGGGCATCACAGGGAGACCCCAGCATTGCACCACTGCACTCCAGGTTGGGGGACAAAGCCAGACCTTGTCTCAAAAACAACCAAACAAAAATCTTACTTGAGTTCGAAATGCGTGTCAATCAGCAGTCATGCCCATTCTTCCCATCCCCCACAGCCCTGAGACAATGGCCTGTCTCTTTAGATTTGTCTATTCTCGAGTCCAAAGGCAGTCTGGAGACATTTCTTTCTTGTGTGTGCTCTCAATCTTTTCTCTTAAGGCCTTCAACTGATTGGATGAGGCCCACCTGCATCATGAAGGGTAATCTGCTTTACTCAAATGCCATTGATTTGAATGTTAAAAATACCTTCACAGCACATCTCCACTGATGTTGTGGCCAAGCAACTCGGCACTATAGCCTAGCCACATTGACACATAAAATCAGTCGTCATAGTTCACCCCTTGCCATCTTGGCATCTAGACACATTTCCTTTAAACTGTACTTCATCTCCAAACAGAGGCATTAAATAACAAGGTCATACTTCCGCCTAGCATGATACAACTATTCTGCCTACAACCAAAAATGCACTAACCCTTACCCCAGAAAAAGAAAGTCCTTGAATGACATCTACTTTTCTTTGATATCCTATAACTTAAATACTAAGATATAAAGTTAATGCATCTTATATGATAAGGCAATAAGAGAGGGAAGAAAACAAATACTTTTTCAAATACACACACACAAACATATTTGTAACAAAATAAGGAAGAAGCACTTATAACAGTTACAGTCCTTGTTTCTGTCACGTGGTCTTAGCTGGTATTTCCAATTACCCTTGTCTTCTGTGCATTCTGTATTCCCTTTGCCTTCAGCGAGTCCTGATGAGGTGACCTGAACTTCATTACTGAAAGGTTTGGGCCATTAGTAGTTCTGACTGCGTTTTTTTTTTTTTTTTTTTTTTTTTTTGG